>NC_060124.1:10435123-11040298 GCF_021461395.2 Schistocerca americana | reverse complement strand
TTTTACATAAATACTGTGTTTCAGCTCTATAAAATACCCCAAAGAAAGTGTATACTGGCAAACAGCCAGCACAGATTTAGAAAACATCATTAATGACAAAAACAATTTGCTCTTACACAATGGAATATCTGAGATGGATTAACAACAATATGAAAAGGATAGAGTGCTACTTGCCATATGGAGGAGGTGTTGAGTGGCAGACAGGCTTATTGAAAAAAGAAATTGGAAATTCTTTTGCACAAAGTCCTTCATCTCAAAAAAACTCCCCCCCCCTCCCCCCCCCCCCCCCCCCCCCCACACACACACACGGCTATGTCATCTTCAAGTATTATAGCCCAGCAGCTGTCTGTGTCAGAAGGGGGACAGAGATGAGAAGGATAGAGGGCATGTGTTGGAGCAGGAAATGGATAAGCAGGTGGAGAACAGGGACTAAGGGATAAGGGACTAACAACAGTTGAGATCAGGGGGAGGGGGGGTTTATAGCAGTTAAGGACATGTTGCAGAGAGAGCTCCCACCTGTGCAATTCAGAAAAGTCAGTGTTGATGGGAAGAATCCAAACACACAGGATGTGAAGCAGTCATTGAAGTGATGAAGCACATCATGTTTGGCAGCATGCTCAGCAACTGAGTGGTCCAGCCGTCTGTGGCCACTGTTTGCAGGTGGCCATTCTTGCTGACAGACAGACTGGTAGTTGTCATGCCAAAGTAGATTGTGGCTAAATTGGTAGACCCCAAAGTGGCCCTGCCTCCAATTGGGTAGGATAAGCCTGTTCCCAGATCGCAGAAGGTGGTAATAGGAGGATGTACAGGAGCAGATCTTTCCTCTAGGTCTTTTCACGGGTATTAACCACGAGCAGTAGGGATGGACAACGATGCTGTGTAGTTTGGGTGGATGGCAGGATGCCATTGTGCAGGGGTTGGAAAGGATATTTTCATTTCAGGCCGTGAAAAGAGAATGAGGTGGAGAACGTAATACAATAGTTCCAGGTCTGGGTGATACTGAGTCATGAGAGGAGTGTACTTTTGGGCCTGGACAGTGGGTATGTGGGGGATGGCAGGTGACTGGGAGACAAAGCAAGGAAGACTGTTTCTGGACAAGGTTAGGAGAGTAATTTCAATCTGTGTGGGCTTTACTAATATCCTTAGCATATTTAGAGAGGTTCTGCTTGTCATATCAGATGTGACAAACCGAATGGTTTCTTCTCAGCAACATCAGCTTTTCTGAACAGCACTGGTGTGTACTCGACCTGAAACATACCCTTCATTCCTGTAAACTACCCCTCCCCCCCTGCCTCAACCTTCCATAGTCCCTTCCACCACATGCCTATTTCCTTCCCTGCTCCACTCCAGCCACCTTCTATCCTCCCGGTGCACCTGCTTAGTCTTTCCCTCTTCTCTGCTTCTCTCTTCTCCCTTTTACCCTCCCCCTCCCTGCACAGCCTCCTAATGCTGCACCTAGCAGACTACTTTGCTGCCCTGAACATGTAACAGTACACTTATCCCCATTCATATCCTGTATTCCCTGCCCTTCATCTTTCCACAGCTCTTCTGCACCCCCACTATCGACCCCAGCAAACATTGCCGCTCATCTCAGAATCTCAGTTGGACCTTAGAACCTATAGATGACATTTGCTCTCTCTCTCTCTCTCTCTCTCTCTCTCTCTCTCTCTCACTGTGTGTGTGTGTGTGTGTGTGTGTGTGTGAAGCATGTGAAAAGCTGTGTATTTTATTTTACCTACATCAGGTGAAGGATTTAGTCCAACACCTTTCAATGTCTAGCACTCCCTGTTGATTGTGTGTGTCTGTCACTCAGTGCCTCCTCTGTGTGGTGAGTAGCACTCTATCCTTTTCATATTATTATTACAGCTGACTCTTTACTCACTTAAGTAATTAGTGCTATCAACAGGGATCTCAAGTTGATGCCATATTTCTATATTTCCAGAAGGCTTTTGATAACAATCCTCATAACTGGCTTTTAATAAAACTGCTTTCCTGTGGGGTATCATCTTACTTGTGGACAGTATTAATGATTTCTTGTCAGATACATCACATTTTTTACTGACTGATGGGAGGTCATCAAGAGAAACAAAAGTGATACGTGCCATTTCCCATGGAAGTGTTACAAGCCCTCTGCTGTTCCTAACCTACATAAATGATTTAAGAGACTATCTGAGCAGCCCTCTTAGATTGTTTGCAGATTATGCAGTCATTTACAGTCTTCATAAAGTCTAAGATGAACTAGCTGTCTGGGGATATCAACTTTCATTAGTAATCAAAATTTCCTGGGTCCACAGTTCAAACTATCCAATGCTTATCTTTTGAATAAAAATTCATCAACAATAATGGTTGAGCACTTCTAGCCAAAGAAATCACCTCATTCTATCAATGGCCTTCTGAAAGAGAGTAGAGAAGTGGACAGAGGTTCAGGGCACTCTGTTGTCCTCAGAAAGGGAAACTGCCCCTAAAAGGCAAAAGACAGCAATGATCAACAGCAAACAGAGCACATATCAATGAAAACCACTGTATTAAAGACACGCAGTGTGTATCCAAAGGACACATTGCCGGTAACTGAAAGAAGTGTCATGATCATCTCTTCATTGGTAAAAGATTCTGGATTAGTCCCCCTTCTCTGGGAGAGGACTGCCATTTGGAGGTAACCTTGGGAAAAGAAATGGAATAACCAACAAAAGGATACAGAATATGGAATGTCAGAACTTCGTGGTAGGGAAGCTAGAAAATATGAAAATGGAAATCCAAAGATTATAATAGTTTATAATCTCCACAACAGAAGAAAATTGTATAACAGTAGTAGTATTTGTTATATAAAGGAAGATAGGACAAAGGCTAATCTACAGTGAACAGCTCAGTGACAGAGCTCTTCTGATCAGTGAAAGAGCTCTTCTCATCAGTTTTGACAGCAAACAAATGATAATAACAATAGTTTAGATATGCATGCTAATGTCACAATGAGAAAACGAAGGGAGTGAGGACACTGAACGGCAAATTCTGTACGTGAAAAGAGAGAGAAAAATCTAATACTCATGGGGTAATACATCAAAATAAACCTCATCAGTCCTTTTCCTTCACCCCTCTTCCTACCCCTTCAACCCTTCTGCCAGACAAAGGGGCCACTGGCTCTGAAAGCCTTGCACTGACTCTGGAAGCTTGCAAATTTCAGTACCTCTATGTGTCAATATCAGAGAAAGAAAGTTGCCACTCACCATATAGTGGAGATGCTGAGTCGCGATAGGCACAACAAAAAGATTCACACAACCATAGCTTTCAGCCATTAGCGAATTTGTCAGCAATAGACACACACACACACACACACACACGCACACACACACACACACACACACACACACACACACACACACACACTCTCTCTCTCTCTCTCTCTCTCTCTCTCTCTCATGCAAACACAACTTGCAGACGTGTGTGCAAGTTGCGTGCGTGCGTGTGTGTGTGTGTGTGTGTGTATATGTGTGTGTGTGTGTGTGTGTGTGTGTGTGTGTGTGTGTGTGCGCGCGTGTGTGTCTACTGCTGACAAAGACCTTAATGGCCAAAAGCTATAATTACAATTGTGTGGATCTTTTTGTTGTGCCTATCACGACTCAGCATCTCCACTATATGGTGAGTGGCAACTTTCCTTCTCGTGTATTGTTACATTTCATCCTGGATTTTCCATTGCTTGATTAGTACCTCTATGTGTGTTTTCTCTGCCACTGCTTGATGAATAAATTTTTTTAACTATCCAATTACAGTATAAAAATCATAGGGGATTGTTATGCTGCTATTGTAGGGGAAGGAGTATAAGCAACGATTACTGGAGAATAAGGACTTGGTAGAAGAAATGAGACAGGAGAAAGACCAATCAAGCTCCATAATAGATGTCAGCTGGTAATAGCAACTACTCTATTTAAGAATCGGAGATTAGGGAGTATACTTGGAAAAGGCCTGGAGACATGGGAAGATTCCAGTTGGATTACATCATGGTCAGACAGATATTCTGAAATTATAAGGTGCAGCCAGGAGCAGATATACGGCTCAGATCACAGTTTAGTAATGGTGAAAAGCAGACTGAAGTTTAAGAGGACTGTATAGAAGAATCAGTGTGGAAGGCAGTGGGATGCTGAAGTACTGGTGAATGATGAGACATGTTTGAAGTTTGTTAAAGACATGGATACTATGATAGGGAATACCACAGTAAGCAGTTCAGTTGAAGGGGAAAGGCAATCTCCAAAAAGAGCACTCTTGGAGAGAAAAATATAGGTACAAGGAAGGGAATTGTGAAGAAACTTTGGGTGACAGAAGAAACCCTTCAAATGATTGACAAAAGAAATAAGCACAAAAATTTCCAGGGAAAGGCAGAATATGGCAATATAAATCACTTATGAATGAAATAAATATGTAGGAACTTTGGGAAGTGGAGGCAAAATGGCTATAGGAAAAATGATCATCAAAAGGACTAACTCAGCACACTGAAAAGACAAAACAACTTTACGTGAAACTCAAAGAATGTAATGAGACTTCCACTGTTAAATGCAGAGGACAGAGTGAATAGGTGGGAAGAGCCATGCAGGTGGTCTGTTGAGAAGTAAGGAATTGTCTGATGACGTGACAGAAGAAGAAATTCAGGGTGTATATGCGGACAAGGAAAAAAAATTCCAGGATTTCCTGATTAAAAAGACACTTTCTCCAGGGTGAAAACATACTTTTTCCCTGTTAACTGACAGTATATTTTCTGTCGGGACTGTATAACTTATCAGTCCTTTGAATGATTATGGTTTTCTACATGGGCATAGAATTTCCCCAGTGCCGTGGCGTGCACAGGCACGCAAATACAACGGGCGGCTACCGCTGCAGAATAAGCCGCACCTGCAACGTAGTTCCGGCGCATTCCGCCAGCCGGCACTAGGGGCGTTTCCCGCCAAACATGAAAGCAGCTGCGGAATACGCACGTCCGCGACCCCTTTTTCTGATGGGAGGGTAATACGATGACATCACCATCCACCAATAGAGTATCGCCAATGGCCGCCAATCTTCACGACAGAATCCGTGGAGGAAGACTAGAGCCGCCGTATTAAATAGCTGGCAGGAAAGGAAAGAGGTGTCTTTCAACCCACCGCAGACCGCCGCCAGAGGGAAACATCGTCGCAGCCAGATTGACCAGGTGCCTGTCTTCAATACGCCAGTCTTCGACCCGGAAGTGGTGCGCAGAACTCCTCGGCATCCGTTGAAGAGCATCGAGAGAGCACTACAAGGAACGTAAAATCAGTTCAGTCATAAAAGCCAATTTTATTAAGATTGTATATTCGTGTTTTGAAACTAAATTTTTGGGCAGGAGAAAAGCCTTTTTATTTTCCAAAGGAGGTTATCTGTTGTAAAATTAAGTGGTGTCCTGGCTACACCTAATAAAGCAAATTTTATTATCATGTGGGTGTTGATCAGTGTATATAACACCCGGCACTTAAGAAAACTAAACACTGAGAAAAAACACGTTTTGGAAAGATCTTTGATGTGCAGCAACATGTACGCTGCATAATTTCATATTACGAAAGTATAAATTCGAATTTCACCACAAACATCACTCTCAAGTAGCACGAATACACAAACGGAAAAAGTTAATGGTTTAAATTAATATACATAGTGTTGCTACACGAAACGTAAAGCTTTCACATATAATATTGATCTATAAAATTAATACACTGCAAGAGAAGCCAAGCTTTCACATATAATGTTGGTTTCTTTTATGCGCGTATTACAATTTAAGATATATCACACAAATGTGCTAGTAAAATTTTTAATAACGACATAAATGTCTGATCTTCTGGTACCGAAATTCATCTAAATGGACTCGTCATCAAAGAGTTCATTTTTAAATGTGAGTCAAACACTCTGTGATTTAAGAAATTCACCATACATTCTCGCACATAAATCAACTTGTGTAAAAGGAAATTTACTCTGATGGTAACGCTTTTCAAACCACCATTCAGAATACTTTCCCACAACCTGTTAAAAATAGGTTCATTTCTGCAGTTGCCAGAGAGAGCCAGATGACAGGCGTCACCACACTTGAGCAGCTACGATGTCGTAGGGAGCCCGTATGTTCGTACGTGTAAAACATAAAAGAAACAAGACATCAGAGGATACTCCAAGAGCATCATAATTTCGTGACGCATGCTAAAATGTGCACATTTAAAGTGCATATTTAAAGTGCACATTCGTATGTCCAGATTCCCAGTGAGGTAGGCCACGACCTGATATTTAGCTTTTCAATGTGGTTTTCAGGCTGTAAATTTTCCTAGAGCACCAGTACTGTGTTATCTTTTGTTCTTTATTATGGCATAATGCCATACGGTCTAGAAGTTGAAAACGTGCTCTTGAAATGCAGCGAACAGTGTGTGGAATTAAACACTTCGTTTCAAATATATTGTCTGCCTCAGTGGAAAAGATTAATAAAAGAAAATTTCCTTAGTAGACGGACAAAAATAACTTCATTGTTCTGCAAGGCAATTAATGCTTGACTGTGACAAATGTGGAAATAAAATAAAATCTACAACTACTAACACATTTTAGCCTTCCGTAATTATGTAAACGTATTTTAATTCACTTGATAGCTCCCGGCCACAGAAATCTGTTTTGTTTTCATTTGACGTGAGATCTGTAAACGAAGAGGAAACTGCAAAATCACTAAATGTAAACAATTGGCCACGTGGAGACTACCCACTTCCCCACTATTACTTGGACTCTCTGCGCACCAGCCCCGGATCTATGATATTTCTGAACCGGGGCAATACCCCGCCGCTCCCTCGAGCGTTTGAGGTAGGACGTCAAAAATTTTAAAAAAATCGAATTTTAAAAAATATATTCATTTTGTAGCACACATCTTTCTGATGAGTCTGATGCATAAAACATATGAGCGCAAGGAAATGTAATGCTCGTTATTTGATGTGAGCCAAAGTGCAGTGCCATGCCTCTTCACACAGCATTCTTCTATCGCACGTCACTGTATTTCACTCTGTGGAATTGAAACGTGTATATCATGTAATGGATGCCATCAAACCATATTCAGGACAGTGGAAATTAAAATGTCCTGTGATGCCTCTCCTGCTTACAGTCAGCCTGTTTGACACCCTATCCCTCTTTTTTAAAAAAAAAATCTTCAGAAAATTTGCACTCTTTATCCCTATCAGCTAACAACTTGCTGCTTTGTTTGACAGAAAATTAAATATAGGATACAGAAACCCAGTAAAGACATGAGACAAGGAAGACAATACACATTTCTTCAATCCTTAGCTCCTAGAGTTTTTTCTCTCTAATCTTGCTACAGCTTTACATGGCGCACTTTCCTTTCTGTGAAAGAATCTACTACCTCATCAAAGCTCGTCAAACGTTCTGCTACATGAAAAATCGAAATGTTTTTGTCTAATACTGAAAAAGCTGTTAATAAAAACAGTACCCAATACTGGTGTGGTTTCCCGATCAGATTACGTCTATTTTGTCACTGTCTGCTAGATAAAACAAAATAGGTCTTTCTAATACTGCAACTATTGTAACTCTCCAAATAAACGAGACTATTTTGCCACAAACGGTCTTTTTTTGTAATGGCAGAATTTAATTCACGAAGTACCAATATCAAATGCCTATTAGGCCTACTACAATCAAAAAGCTTTACATTATGAAATAGTTTCACACTTCATTCATACACTCCAGTTTCTCAAGCATGAGATCGAAAAGTAGTAGTACGAAATTTGTATACAGACTTGGAATCTTCATATTGTTCCATAATTTGTGTGATGTCCCCGTTTCTTCTCCTTCCTACAAACAGATTTGTTATCCCTAATTCTGTAATTATTCCTGCCAATGTCAAAGCTTATTCGCACGTTAACTTCACTAACTCTGCCAGAATCACCAGTTTAGTTATCCAGCGATTACTCTCCAGCTAGGCGTTGTTACATATTCATACAACGCGTTTTCCGCACTTCTTCCAGAATAGAACTTAAGCGACTGCTAGCCGGGGACTGTACAACTGGCCATTACTAGTACAGCGATCTGGCCAAAAATTTTCTGCCAAAATTTCATTTTCTTGGATACACCCAGGTGTTTCTTACCTGTTATTCGTTTATTTCCACTCCTGTTGTCTGAATCTATGGATTATAACAACGCTCATAATTCTCAAACCCAATCAACCACACAACCAAGAACTAAGTGATCTAATTGTAAATGAAGTTTTTCACAAAATTATTAAGCGGTTCTACGCAAATGGACTCTCTTTAAATTTTGATAAAATACAGTATATGCAGTTCCGTACAGTAAATGGCGCAACTCCAGTAATAAATATAGACTTTGAACAGAAGTCTGTAGCTAAGGTAAAATTTTCAAAATTTTTAGGTGTGTCCATTGATGAGAGGTTAAACTGGAAGCAACACATTGATGGTCTGCTGAAACGTCTGAGTTCAGCTACGTATGCTATTAGGGTTACTGCAAATTTTGGTGATAAGAATCACAGTAAATTAGCTTAATATGCCTACTTTCATTCACTGCTTTCGTATGGCATCATATTCTGGAGTAATTCATCGTTGAGTAGAAAAGTATTCATTGCTCAAAAACGTGTAATCAGAATAATTGCTAGAGCCCACCCACGGTCATCCTGCAGACATCTATTTAAGGATCTAGGGATCCTCACAGTAACCTCACAGTATATATATTCACTTATGAAATTTGTTGTTAATAATCCAACCCAGTTCAAAAGTAATAGCAGTGTGCATAGCTATAACACCAGGAAAAAGGATGATCTTCACTATGCAGGGTTAAATCTGACTTTGGCACAAAAAGGGGTAAATTAAGCTGCCACAAAAGTCTTTGGTCACCTACCAAACAGCATCAAAAGCCTGACAGACAGCCAACCAACATTTAAAAATAAATTAAAAGAATTTCTAGATGACTACTCCGTTTACTCATTGGCTGAATTTTTAGATATAAATTAAAGGAGAGAAAAAAAAACAACTTAAACATTAGTGTCATGCAACATTTTGTGTAATATAATATCTTGTACAGTCATCTTTTATTAACCTGACACGTTCCACATCATTACGAAGTGTCGTATTCATGATCTATGGAACAAGTATTAATCTAATCTAACCTAATCAGCGGTTGGCATTCATCCGTTCGGCCTTCCTCCGCTGAGCTCGTATAGCCCCTTTTGTCTGTAGGAAAGTTTGTTTCTATATGCGACGCAGATTCCCTTGACAGAAACATCATGTACACTATGCACGCATTCACAAATTAACTTACGATTCGTTCAGAAATCACCTTAGAATGTGTTCAAAAACCGACAGGGATGCGTTTCAAAGTCATATGAATAATCGACAGACTAACGTGCGCTGGATGGTAAGTCGCTTTGTGAAACAAGGTTTCTTCCTCTCAAGAATATGAATTTGCCCCCCCCCCCCCCCCCCCCCCACCTAGATCTGGGCCTGCTGCGCATGCATGAATCTAATAGCTTGGGCGCTGCAGTAAAAATTTTCCCGGTAGCATCCGGATGCTTGCTGTGACTGCTTAAGCAGCCAACAACCACATTCCTGTACCCAGAAGCGGGAGAAGGTACTACTCAACTGCGCATGCGCATGATCCCGCTCGTAACTGCTAAAACCATGGAGACCTCCATGGCTAAAACGAATCTAATGTAAACAGTTGTGACGTCACGCTCATCGAAGGCAATTTGTTGTTACGAAGTATTGCATAGTCTTCCTAAAGCCTTTGACACATTTTGCTGTTGGCAGACACCTATATGAGCACTGTGTTTTGTTGCAGTATATGGCGCGTTTCCTTTGCAATTTAAATACAAATGTTTTATTCCATCGTTGAGCATATTTACATGCAATTGGTGTCGTCCATGTTTACATAATAATAATATACACTTCAACATGACAGATGTTATTAACTACAATGTAATAATCCAGGATTGATGCAATACATATTTGTGCAAATGTAAATAACAAGAATTTTCCTAATAGATCAATTCCAAGATAAATGAACTACACAGTTCAGTGTATGAAAAATAAATAATCAAACAGATAATTAACAATAAGTACATGAAACAGTAACAAAATAGTTGCACAGTGTGACATATGTTTAGTCTGAAGTTAATTTATAGTTCATTCTCATAAGGAAAGTGGGTCATCTGTCACATACTCAAGGAACTCTTGAACAGAATCAAGTACTACTTTACATTTGATCCACCTCGAAAGACTAGTTTTAAATTTATTTACTGGCACTGTGTAGGCATTTTCAGGTAATTTGTTGAAGTAGACAGGACCAAGATATTTGTAACTGTTATGTGTCTTTGCAAGCCTAGAATATGGCATATAAATTGTATGGCCACTTATGGTCATGAACTATTCTTAAGTCAAATTTACTAAAATTCCCTTTAACAAAGACAAGGCAGTTATAAATATACAGGTCAGGCACTGTCATTATATTTACTTTCTTAAAATAAATTCGACATGATTCATAACACAAAAAAATTCTTACCAAAAAAGAAAATGTATCGTGCTCCGCACTCTCCTCCCTCCCTGTGGTGCAACAGATGTCCCTTTCTCCAAAACTGTACTCAATGGGACCGTAACGTTGCAACCACACACAAGTTGACCTGCCTTGAAAAAAAATCAAGTTAGAACATTTCAAACATGAAAAAGGTCATTTTAAACTAAACATGAAAAAGCAAAATTCCAAAAGTATAAAACATAAAAACATTCTTACCAAAGAGGGATTATGTATCGTGCTCAGCACCCTCCTCCCGCCCTGTGGTGCAACAGATGTCCCTTTCTCCAAAAATGTACTCAATGGGACCGTAACGATGCAACCACACGCAAGTTGAACTGCTGTGAGGAAAAATCAAGTTAGTACATTACAAACATGAAAAAGGTCATTTTAAACTCAACATGAAGAACCAAAATTCCAAAAGTATAAAACATAAAAAAATGCTTACCAAAAAGAGAAAATGTACCGTGCACAGCACCCTCCTCCCGCCCTGTGGTGAACAGATGTCCCAATCTCCAAAAATGTACTCAATGGGACCGTAGCGTTGCAACCTCACACAAGTTGACCTGCTGTGGGAAAAAATCAAGGTAGTACATTTCAAACATGAAAAAGGTCATTTTATACTCAACATGAAAAACCAAAATTCGAAAAGTATAAAACATAAGAAAATGCTTACCAAAGAGAGAAAATGTATTGTGCTCCGCACCCTCCTCCCGCCCTGTGGTGCAACAGATGTCCCTTTCTCCAAAAATGTACTCAATGGGACCGTAACGTTGCAACCACACACAAGTTGACCTGCTGTGAGGAAAAATCTAGTTAGTACATTTCAAACATTAAAAAGGTTATTTTATACTCAACAAGAAACACCAAAATTCCGATGTCCCTTTCTCCAAAAATGTACTCAATGGGACCGTAACGTTGCAACCACACAGAAGTTGACCTGGTGCGAGGAAAAATCTAGTTAGTACATTTCAAACATTAAAAAGGTCATTTTATACTCAACAAGAAACACCAAAATTCCTATGTCCCTTTCTCCAAAAATGTACTCAATGGGAGCGTAGCGATGCAACCACACACAAGTTGACCTGATGTGAGGAAAAATCAAGTAAGTACATTTCAAACATGAAAAAGGTCATTTTAAACTCAACATGGAAAAGCAAAATTCCAAAAGTATAAATCTTAAAAAATTGCTTACCAAGGAGAGAAAATGTATCGTGCTCCCCACCCTCCTCCCGCCCTGTGGTGCAACAGATGTCCCTTTCTCCAAAACTGTACTCAATGGGACCGTAACGTTGCAACCACACACAAGTTGACCTGCCTTGAAAAAAAATCAAGTTAGAACATTTCAAACATGAAAAAGGTCATTTTAAACTAAACATGAAAAAGCAAAATTCCAAAAGTATGAAACATAAAAACATTCTTACCAAAGAGGGATTATGTATCGTGCTCAGCACCCTCCTCCCGCCCTGTGGTGCAACAGATGTCCCTTTCTCCAAAAATGTACTCAATGGGACCGTAACGATGCAACCACACGCAAGTTGACCTGCTGTGAGGAAAAATCAAGTTAGTACATTACAAACATGAAAAAGGTCATTTTAAACTCAACATGAAAAACCAAAATTCCAAAAGTATAAAACATAAAAAAATGCTTACCAAAAAGAGAAAATGTACCGTGCAGAGCACCCTCCTCCCGCCCTGTGGTGCAACAGATGTCCCTTTCTCCAAAAATGTACTCAATGGGACCGTAGCGTTGCAACCTCACACAAGTTGACCTGCTGTGGGGAAAAATCAAGGTAGTACATTTCAAACATGAAAAAAGTCATTTTATACTCAACATGAAAAACCAAAATTCGAAAAGTATAAAACATAAGAAAATGCTTACCAAAGAGAGAAAATGTATCGTGCTCCGCACCCTCCTCCCGCCCTGTGGTGCAACAGATGTCCCTTTCTCCAAAACTGTACTCAATGGGACCGTAACGTTGCAACCACACACAAATTGACCTGCTGTAAGGGAAAATCAAGGTAGTACAATTCAAACATGAAAAAGGTCATTTTATACTCAACATGAAAAACCAAAATTCGAAAAGTATAAAACATAAGAAAATGCTTACCAAAGAGAGAAAATGTATTGTGCTCCGCACCCTCCTCCCGCCCTGTGGTGCAACAGATGTCCCTTTCTCCAAAAATGTACTCAATGGGACCGTAACGTTGCAACCACACACAAGTTGACCTGCTGTGAGGAAAAATCAAGTTAGTACATTACAAACATGAAAAGGTCATTTTATACTCAACATGAAAAACCAAAGTTCCAAAAGTATAAAACATACAAAAATGCTTACCAAAGAGAGAAAATGTATCGTGCTCCCCACCCTTCTCCCGCCCTGTGGTGCAACAGATGTCCCTTTCTCCAAAAATGTACTCAATGGGACCGTAACGTTGCAACCACACAGAAGTTGACCTGCTGCGAGGAAAAATCTAGTTAGTACATTTCAAACATTAAAAAGGTCATTTTATACTCAACAAGAAACACCAAAATTCCGATGTCCCTTTCTCCAAAAATGTACTCAATGGGAGCGTAGCGTTGCAACCACACACAAGTTGACCTGATGTGAGGAAAAATCAAGTAAGTACAATTCAAACATGAAAAAGGTCATTTTAAACTCAACATGGAAAAGCAAAATTCCAAAAGTATAAATCTTAAAAAATTGCTTACCAAGGAGAGAAAATGTATCGTGCTCCCCACCCTCCTCCCGAACTGTGGTGCAACAGATGTCCCTTTCTCCAAAACTGTACTCAATGGGACCGTAACGTTGCAACCACACACAAGTTGACCTGCCTTGAAAAAAAATCAAGTTAGAACATTTCAAACATGAAAAAGGTCATTTTAAACTAAACATGAAAAAGCAAAATTCCAAAAGTATAAAACATAAAAACATTCTTACCAAAGAGAGATTATGTATCGTGCTCAGCACCCTCCTCCCGCCCTGTGGTGCAACAGATGTCCCTTTCTCCAAAACTGTACTCAATGGGACCGTAACGTTGCAACCACACACAAGTTGACCTGCCTTGAAAAAAAATCAAGTTAGAACATTTCAAACATGAAAAAGCTCATTTTAAACTAAACATGAAAAGCAAAATTCCAAAAGTATAAAACATAAAAACATTCTTACCACAGAGAGATTATGTATCGTGCTCAGCACCCTCCTCCCGCCCTGTGGTGCAACAGATGTCCCTTTCTCCAAAAATGTACTCAATGGGACCGTAACGTTGCAACCACACACAAGTTGACCTGCTGTGAGGAAAAATCAAGTTAGTACATTACAAACATGAAAAGGTCATTTTATACTCAACATGAAAAACCAAAGTTCCAAAAGTATAAAACATACAAAAATGCTTACCAAAGAGAGAAAATGTATCGTGCTCCCCACCCTCCTCCCGCCCTGTGGTGAACAGATGTCCCTTTCTCCAAAAATGTACTCAATGGGACCGTAGCGTTGCAACCTCACACAAGTTGACCTGCTGTGGGGAAAAATCAAGGTAGTACATTTCAAACATGAAAAAGGTCATTTTATACTCAACATGAAAAACCAAAATTCGAAAAGTATAAAACATAAGAAAATGCTTACCAAAGAGAGAAAATGTATCGTGCTCCGCACCCTCCTCCCGCCCTGTGGTGCAACAGATGTCCCTTTCTCCAAAAATGTACTCAATGGGACCGTAACATTGCAACCACACACAAGTTCACCTGCCTTGAAAAAAAATCAAGGTAGTACATTTCAAACATGAACAGGTCATTTTATACTCAACATGAAAAACCAAAATTCCAAAAGTATAAAACATACAAAAATGCTTACCAAAGAGAGAAAAAGTATCGTGCTCAGCACCCTCCTCCCGCCCTGTGGGGCAACAGATGTCCCTTTCTCCAAAAATGTACTCAATGGGACTGTAACGTTGCAACCACACACAAGTTGACCTGATGTGAGGAAAAATTAAGTAAGTACATTTCATACATGAACAGGTCATTTTATACTCAACATGAAAAACCAAAATTCCAAAAGTATAAAACATACAAAAATGCTTACCAAAGAGAGAAAATGTATCGTGCTCAGAACCCTCCTCCCGCCCTGTGGTGCAACAGATGACCCTTTCTCCAAAACTGTACTCAATGGGACCGTAACGTTGCAACCACACACAAGTTGACCTGCCTTGAAAAAAAATCAAGGTAGTACATTTCAAACATGAAAAGGTCATTTTATACTCAACATGAAAAACCAAAATTCCAAAAGTATAAAACATACAACAATGCTTACCAAAGAGAGAAAATGTATCGTGCTCAGCACCCTCCTCCCGCCCTGTGGTGCAACAGATGTCCCTTTCTCCAAAAATGTACTCAATGGGACCGTAACGTTGCAAACACACACAAGTTGACCTGCCTTGAGGAAAAATCAAGTTAGTACATTTGAAAAATGAAAAAGGTCATTTCAAACTCAACATGAAAAACCAAAATTCCAAAAGTATAAAACATACAAATATGCTTACCAAAGAAAGAAATTGTATCGTGCTCAGCACCCTCCTCCCGCCCTGTGGTGCAACAGATGACCCTTTCTCCAAAACTGTACTCAATGGGACCGTAGCGTTGCAACCACACACAAGTTGACCTGCCTTGAAAAAAAATCGAGGTAGTACATTTCAAACATCTAAAGGTCATTTTATACTCAACATGAAAAAACAAAATTCCAAAAGTATAAAACATACAAAAATGCTTACCAAAGAGAGAAAATGTATCGTGCTCAGCACCCTCCTCCCGCCCTGTGGTGAACAGATGTCCCTTTCTCCAAAAATGTACTCAATGTGACCGTAAGGTTACAATCTCACACAAGTTGACCTGCTGTGAGGAAAAATCAAGGTAGTACATTTCAAACATGAAAAAAGTCATTTTATACTCAACATGAAAAACTAAAATTCCAAAAGTATAAAACATACAAAAATGCTTACCAAAGAGAGAAAATGTATCGTGCTCAGCACCCTCCTCCCGCCCTGTGGTGCAACAGATGTCCCTTTCTCCAAAAATGTACTCAATGGGACCATAACGTTGCAACCACACACAAGTTGACCAGCTGCGAGGAAAATTCAAGTTAGTACATTTCAAACATGGAAAAGGTCATTTTATACTCAACAAGAAACAACAAAATTCTGATGTCCCTTTCTCCAAAAATGTACTCAATGGGAGCGTAGCGTTGCAACCACACACAAGTTGACCTGATGTGAGGAAAAATCAAGTAAGTACATTTCAAACATGAAAAAGGTCATTTTAAACTCAACATGAAAAAGCAAAATTCCAAAAGTATAAATCATAAAAAATTGCTTACCAAGGAGAGAAAATGTATCGTGCTCCCCACCCTCCTCCCGCCCTGTGGTGCAACAGATGTCCCTTTCTCCAAAAATGTACTCAATGGGACCGTAACGTTGCAACCACACACAAGTTGACCTGCTGCGAGGAAAAATCAAGTTAGTACATTTCAAACATGAAAAAGGTCATTTTATACTCAACAAGAAACACCAAAATTCCGATGTCCCTTTCTCCAAAAATGTACTTAATGGGAGCGTAGGGTTGCAACCACACACAAGTTGACCTGATGTGAGGAAAAATCAAGTAAGTACATTTCAAACATGAAAAAGGTCATTTTCAACTCAACATGAAAAAGAAAATTTCCAAAAGTATAAATCATAAAAAATTGGTTACCAAGGTGAGAAAATGTATCGTGCTCCCCACCCTCCTCCCGCCCTGTGGTGCAACAGATGTCCCTTTCTCCAAAAATGTACTCAATGGGACCGTAACGTTGCAACCACACACAAGTTGACCTGCTGTGAGCAAAAATCAAGTTAGTACATTACAAACATGAAAAAGGTCATTTTAAACTCAACATGAAAAACCAAAATTCCAAAAGTATAAAACATAAAAAAATGCTTACCAAAGAGAGAAAATGTATCGTGCACAGCACCCTCCTCCCGCCCTGTGGTGAACAGATGTCCCTTTCTCCAAAAATGTACTCAATGGGACCGCAAGGTTACAACCTCACACAAGTTGACCTGCTGTGAGGAAAAGCCAAGGTAGTACATTTCAAACATGAAAAAAGTCATTTTATACTCACCATGAAAACCCAAAATTCCAAAAGTATAAAACATAGTAAAATGCTTACCAAAGAGAGAAAATGTATCGTGCTCAGCACCCTCCTCCCGCCCTGTGGTGCAACAGATGACCCTTTCTCCAAAACTGTACTCAATGGGACCGTAACGTTGCAACCACACACAAGTTGACCTGCCTTGAAAAAAAATCAAGGTAGTACATATCAAACATGAAAAGGTCATTTCATACTCAACAAGAAAAACCAAAATTCCAAAAGTATAAAACATACAAAAATGCTTACCAAAGAGTGAGAATGTATCGTGCTCAGCACCCTCCTACCGCCCAGTGGTGCAAGAGATGACCCTTTCTCCAAAACTGTACTCAATGGGACCGTAACGTTGCAACCACACACAAGTTGACCTCCCTTGAAAAAAAATCTAGGTAGTACATTTCAAACATGGAAAGGTCATTTTATACTCAACATTAAAAACCAAAATTCCAAAAGTATAAAGCATACAAAAATGCTTACCAAACAGAGAAAATGTATCGTGCTCCCCACCCTCCTCCCGCCCTGTGGTGCAACAGATGTCCCTTTCTCCAAAAATGTACTCAATGGGACCGTAATGTTGCAACCACACACAAGTTGACCTGCTGCGAGGAAAAATCAAGTTAGTACATTTCAAACATGAAAAAGGCCATTTTATACTCAACAAGAAACTCCAAAATTCTGATGTCCCTTTCTCCGAAAATGTGCTCAATGGGACCGTAACGTTGCAACCACAGACAAGTTGACCTGCTGCAAGGAAAAATCAAGTTAGTACATTTGAAAAATGAAAAAGGTCATTTCAAACTCAACATGAAAGGCCAAAATTCCAAAAGTATAAAACATACAAAAATGCTTACGAAAGAAAGAAAATGTATCGTGCTCAGCACCCTCCTCCCGCCCTGTGGTGCAACAGATGACAATTTCTCCAAAACTGTACTCAATGGGACCGTAACGTTGCAACCACACACAAGTTGACCTGCCTTGAAAAAAAATCAAGGTAGTACATTTCAAACATGAAAAGGTCATTTTATACTCAACATGATAAACCAGAATTCCAAAAGTATAAAACATACAAAAATGCTTACCAAAGAGAGGAAATGTGTCGTGCTCAGCATCCTCCTCCCGCCCTGTGGTGCAACAGATGTCCCTTTCTCCAAAAATGTGCTCAATGGGACCGTAAGGTTGCAACCACACACAAGTTGACCTGCCTTGAAAAAAAGTCTAGGTAGTACATTTCAAACATGAAAAGGTCATTTTATACTCAACATTAAAAACCAAAATTCCAAAAGTATAAAACATACAAAAATGCTTACTAAAGAGAGGAAATGTATCGTGCTCAGCACCCTCCTCCCGCCCTGTGGTGCAACAGATGTCCCTTTCTCCAAAAATGTACTCAATGGGACCGTAACGTTGCAACCACACACAAGTTGACCTGCTGCGAGGAAAAATCAAGTTAGTACATTTCAAACTTGAAAAAGGTCATTTTATACTCAACAAGAAACACCAAAAATCCGATGTCCCTTTCTCCAAAAATGTACTCAATGGGAGCGTAGCGTTGCAACCACACACAAGTTGACCTGATATGAGGAAAAATCAAGTAAGTACATTTCAAACATGAAAAAGGTCATTTTAAACTCAACATAAAAAGCAAAATTCCAAAAGTATAAATCATAAAAAATTGCTTACCAAGGGGAAAAAATGTATCGTGCTCCCCACCCTCCTCCCGCCCTGTGGTGCAACAGATGTCCCTTTCTCCAAAAATGTACTCAATGGGACCGAAACGTTGCAACCACACACAAGTTGACCTGCTGCGAGGAGAAATCTAGTTAGTACATTTAAAAAATGAAAAAGGTCATTTCAAACTCAACATGAAAAACCAAAATTCCAAAAGTATAAAACTTAAAAAAATGCTTACCAAAGTGGGAAAATGTATCATGCTCCGCACCCTCCTCCCGCCCTGTGGTGCAACAGATGTCCCTTTCTCCAAAACTGTACTCAATGGGACCGTAACGTTGCAACCACACACTAGTTGACCTGCTGCGAGCAAAAATCAAGTTAGTACATTTCAAACATGAAAACCGTCATTTTATACTCAACATGAAAAACCAAAATTCCAAAAGTATAAAACATACAAAAATGCTTACCAAAGAGAGGAAATGTATCGTGCTCAGCACCCTCCTCCCGCCCTGTGGTGCAACAGATGTCCCTTTCTCCAAAAATGTACTCAATGGGACCGTAATGTTGCAACCACACACAATTTGACCAGCTGGGGGAAAAATCAAGTTAGTAGATTTCGAACATTAGAAAGGTCATTTTAAACGTAACATGAGAAACCAAAATTCCGAAAGTATAATACATACAAAAATTATTACCAAAAAGAGAAAATGTATCCATGCTCCGCACCCTCCTCCCGCCCTGTGGTGCAACAGATGTCCCTATCTCCAAAACTTTACTCAATGGGACCGTAACATTGCAACCACACACAACTTGACCTGCTGCGAGCAAAAATCAAGTTAGTACATTTCAAACATGAAGAACGTCATTTTATACTCAACATGAAAAACCAAAATTCCACAAGTATAAAACATACAAAAATGCTTACCAAAGAGAGGAAATGTGTCGTGCTCAGCACCCGCCTCCCGCCCTGTGGTGCAACAGATGTCCCTTTCTCCAAAAATGTACTCAATGGGACCGTAACGTTGCAACCACACACAAGTACCAGCTGCGAGGAAAAATCAAGTTAGTACATTTCAAACATGAAGAAGGTCATTTTAAACGCAACATGAAAAACCAAAATTCCGAAAGTATAAAACATAAAAATATTATTACCAAAAAGAGAAAATGTATCCATGCTCCGCACCCTCTTCCCGCTCTGTGGTGCAACAGATGTCCCTTTCTCCAAAACTGTACTCAATGGGACCGTAACATTGCAACCACACACAAGTTGACCTGCTGCGAGCAAAAATCAAGTTAGTACATTTCAAACATGAAAAACGTCATTTTATACTCAACATGAAAAACCAAAATTCCAAAAGTATAAAACATACAAAAATGCTTACCAAAGAGAGGAAATGTGTCGTGCTCAGCACCCGCCTCCCGCCCTGTGGTGCAACAGATGTCCCTTTCTCCAAAAATGTACTCAATTTGACCGTATCATTGCAACCACCCACAATATGACCAACTGCGAGGAGAAATCAAGTTAGTACATTTCAAACAAGAAAAAGGTCATTTTAAACGCAACATGAAAAACCAAAATTCCGAAAGTATAAAACATAAAAAAATTATTACCAAAAAGAGAAAATGTATCCATGCTCCGCACCCTCCTCCCGCCCTGTGGTGCAACAGATGTCCCTTTCTCCAAAACTGTACTCAATGGGACCGTAACGTTGCAACCACACACAAGTTGACCTGCTGCGAGCAAAAATCAAGTTAGTACATTTCAAACATGAAAAACGTCATTTTATACTCAACATGAAAAACCAAAATTCCAAAAGTATAAAACATACAAAAATGCTTACCAAAGAGAGGTAATGTGTCGTGCTCAGCACCCGCCTCCCGCCCTGTGGTGCAACAGATGTCCCTTTCTCCAAAAATGTACTCAATGGGACCGTAACGTTGCAACCACACACAAGTTGACCAGCTGCGAGGAAAAATCAAGTTAGTACATTTCAAACATGAAAAAGGTCATTTTAAACGCAACATGAAAAACCAAAATTCCGAAACTATAAAACATAAAAAAATTATTACCAAAAAGAGAAAATGTATCCATGCTCCGCACCCTCCTCCCGCCCTGTGGTGCAACAGATGTCCCTTTCTCCAAAACTGTACTCAATGGGACCGTAACGTTGCAACCACACACAAGTTGACCTGCTGCGAGCAAAAATCAAGTTAGTACATTTCAAACATGAAAAAGGTCATTTTAAACGCAACATGAAAATCCAAAATTCCGAAAGTATTAAACATAAAAAAATTATTACCAAAAAGAGAAAATGTATCCATGCTCCGCACCCTCCTCCCGCCCTGTGGTGCAACAGATGTCCCTTTCTCCAAAACTGTATTCAATGGGACCGTAACGTTGCAACCACACACAAGTTCACCTGCTGCGAGCAAAATTCAAGTTAGTACATTTCAAACATGAAAAACGTCATTTGATACTCAACATGAAAAACCAAAATTCCAAAAGTATAAAACATACAAAAATGCTTACCAAAGAGAGGAAATGTATCGTGCTCAGCACCCTCCTCCCGCCCTGTGGTGCAACAGATGTCCCTTTCTCCAAAAATGTACTCAATGGGACCGTAACGTTGCAACCACACACAAGTTGACCAGCTGGGGGAAAAATGAAGTTAGTACATTTCAAACATTAGAAAGGTCATTTTAAACGCAACATGAAAAACCAAAATTCCGAAAGTATAAAACATAAACAAATTATTACCAAAAAGAGAAAATGTATCCATGCTCCGCACCCTCCTCCCGCCCTGTGGTGCAACAGATGTCCCTTTCTCCAAAACTGTACTCAATGGGACCGTAACGTTGCAACCACACACAAGTTGACCTGCTGCGAGCAAAAATCAAGTTAGTACATTTCAAACATGAAAAACGTCATTTTATACTCAACATGAAAAACCAAAATTCCAAAAGTATAAAACATACAAAAATGCTTACCAAAGAGAGGAAATGTATCGTGCTCAGCACCCTCCTCCCGCCCTGTCGTGCAACAGATGTCCCTTTCTCCAAAAATGTACTCAATGGGACCGTATCATTGCATCCACACACAAGTTGACCAGCTGCGAGGAGAAATCAAGTTAGTACATTTCAAACATGAAAAAGGTCATTTCAAACGCAACATGAAAAACCAAAATTCCGAAAGTATAAAACATAAAAAAATTTTTACCAAAAAGAGAAAATGTATCCATGCTCCGCACCCTCCTCCCACCCTGTGGTGCAACAGATGTCCCTTTCTCCAAAACTGTACTCAATGGGACCGTAACGTTGCAACCACACACAAGTTGACCTGCTGCGAGCAAAAATCAAGTTAGTACATTTCAAACATGAAAAACGTCGTTTTATACTCAACATGAAAAACCAAAATTCCAAAAGTATAAAACATACAAAAATGCTTACCAAAGAGAGGAAATGTATCGTGCTCAGCACCCTCCTCCCGCCCTGAGGTGTAACAGATGTCCCTTTCTCCAAAAATGTACTCAATGGGACCGTAACATTGCAACCACACACAAGTACCAGCTGCGAAGAAAAATCAAGTTAGTACATTTCAAACATGAAAAAGGTCATTTTAAACGCAACATGAAATACCAAAATTCCGAAAGTATTAAACATAAAAAAATTATTACCAAAAAGAGAAAATGTATCCATGCTCCGCACCCTCCTCCCGCCCTGTGGTGCAACAGATGTCCCTTTCTCCAAAACTGTACTCAATGGGCCGTAACGTTGCAACCACACACAAGTTGACCTGCTGCGAGCAAAAATCAAGTTAGTACATTTCAAACAGGAAAAACGTCATTTTATACTCAACATGAAAAACCAAAATTCCAAAAGTATAAAACATACAAAAATGCTTACCAAAGAGAGGAAATGTATCATGCTCAGCACCCTCCTCCCGCCCTGTGGTGCAACAGATGTCCCTTTCTCCAAAAGTGTACTCAATGGGACCGTAACATTGCAACCACACACAAGTACCAGCTGCGAGGAAAAATCAAGTTAGTACAGTTCAAACATTAAAAAGGTCATTTTAAACGCAACATGAAAAACCAAAATTCCTAAAGTATAAAACATAAAAAAATTATTACCAAAAAGAGAAAATGTATCCATGCTCCGCACCCTCTTCCCGCCCTGTGGTGCAACAGATGTCCCTTTCTCCAAAACTGTACTCAATGGGACCGTAACGTTGCAACCACACACAAGTTGACCTGCTGCGAGCAAAAATCAAGTTAGTACATTTCAAACATGAAAAACGTCATTTTGTACTCAACATGAAAAACCAAAATTCCAAAAGTATAAAACATAAAAAATGCTTACCAAAGAGAGGAAATGTATCGTGCCCAGCACCCTACTCCCGCCCTGTGGTGCAACAGATGTCCCTTTCTCCAAAAATGTACTCAATGGGACCGTAACGTTGCAACCACACACAAGTACCAGCTGCGAGGAAAAATCAAGTTAGTACATTTCAAACATTAAACAGGTCATTTTAAACGCAACATGAAAAACCAAAATTCCGAAAGTATTAAACATAAAAAAATTATTACCAAAAAGAGAAAATGTATCCATGCTCCGCACCCTCCTCCCGCCCTGTGATGCAACAGATGTCCCTTTCTCCAAAACTGTACTCAATGGGACCGTAACGTTGCAACCACACACAAGTTGACCTGCTGCGAGCAAATATCAAGTTAGTACATTTCAAACATGAAAAACGTCATTTTATACTCAACATGAAAAACCAAAATTCCAAAAGTATAAAACATACAAAAATGCTTACCAAAGAGAGGAAATGTGTCGTGCTCAGCACCCTCCTCCCGCCCTGTGGTGCAACAGATGTCCCTTTCTCCAAAACTGTACTCAATGGGACCGTAACGTTGCAACCACACACAAGTTGACCTGCTGCGAGCAAAAATCAATTTAGTACATTTCAAACATGAATAACGTCATTTTATACTCAAGATGAAAAACCAAAATTCCAAAAGTATAAAACATACAAAAATGCTTACCAAAGAGAGGAAATGTATCGTGCTCAGCACCCTCCACCCACCCTGTGGTGCAACAGATGTCCCTTTCTCCAAAAATGTACTCAATGGGACCGTAACATTGCAACCACACACAAGTACCAGCTGTGAGGAAAAATCAAGTTAGTACATTTCAAACATTAAAAAGGTCATTTTAAACGCAACATGAAAAACCAAAATTCCGAAAGTATTAAACATAAAAAAATTATTACCAAAAAGAGAAAATGTATCCATGCCCCGCACCCTCCTCCCGCCCTGTGGCGCAACAGATGTCCCTTTCTCCAAAACTGTACTCAATGGGACGGTAACGTTGCAACCACACACAAGTTGACCTGTTGCGAGCAAAAATCAAGTTAGTACATTTCAAACATGAAAAACGTCATTTTATACTCAACATGAAAAACCAAAATTCCAAAAGTATAAAACATACAAAAATGCTTACCAAAGAGAGGAAATGTATCGTGCTCAGCACCCTCCTCCCGCCCTGTGGTGCAACAGATGTCCCTTTCTCCAAAAATGTACTCAATTGGACCGTAACATTGCAACCACACACAAGTACCAGCTGCGAGGAAAAATCAAGTTAGTACATTTCAAACATTAAAAAGGTCATTTTAAACGCAACATGAAAAACCAAAATTCCGAAAGTATTAAACATAAAAAAATTATTACCAAAAAGAGAAAATGTATCCATGCTCCGCACCCTCCTCCTGCCCTGTGGTACAACGGAGGTCCCTTTCTCCAAAACTGTACTCAATGGGACCGTAACGTTGCAACCACACACAAGTTGACCTGCTGCGAGCAAAAATCAAGTTAGTACATTTCAAACATGAAAAACATCATTTAATACTCAACATGAAAAACCAAAATTCCAAAAGTATAAAACATACAAAAATGCTTACCAAAGAGAGGAAATGTATCGTGCTCAGCAGCCGCCTCCCGCCCTGTGGTGCAAGAGATGTCCCTTTCTCCAAAACTGTACTCAATGGGACCGTAACGTTGCAACCACACACAAGTTGACCTGCTGCGAGCAAAAATCAAGTTAGTACATTTCAAACGTGAAAAACGTCATTTTATACTCAACATGAAAAACCCAAATTCCAAAAGTATAAAACATACAAAAATGCTGACCAAAGAGAGGAAATTTGTCGTGCTCAGCACCCTCCTCCCGCCCTGTGGTGCAACAGATATCCCTTTCTCCAAAACTGTACTCAATGGGACCGTAACGTTGCAACCACACACAAGTTGACCTGCTGCGAGCAAAAATCAAGTTAGTACATTTCAAACATGAAAAACGTCATTTTATACTCAACATGAAAAACCAAAATTCCAAAAGTGTAAAACATACAAAAATGCTTACCAAAGAGAGGAAATGTATCGTGCTCAGCACCCTCCTCCCGCCCTGTGGTGCAACAGATGTCACTTTCTCCAAAAATGTACTCAATGGGACCGTAACGTTGCAACCACACACAAGTTGACCAGCTGGGGGAAAAATCAAGTTAGTACATTTCAAACATGAAAAACGTCATTTTATACTCAACATGAAAAACCAAAATTCCAAAAGTGTAAAACATACAAAAATGCTTACCAAAGAGAGGAAATGTATCGTGCTCAGCACCCTCCTCCCGCCCTGTCGTGCAACAGATGTCCCTTTCTCCAAAAATGTACTCAATGGGACCGTATCATTGCATCCACACACAAGTTTACCAGCTGCGAAGAGAAATCAAGTTAGTAAATTTCAAACATGAAAAAGGTCATTTTAAACGCAACATGAAAAACCAAAATTCCGAAAGTATAAAACATAAAAAAATTATTACCAAAAAGAGAAAATGTATCCATGCTCCGCACCCTCCTCCCGCCCTGTGGTGCAACAGATGTTCCTTTCTCCAAAACTGTACTCAATGGGACCGTAACGTTGCAACCCCACACAAGTTGACCTCCTGCGAGCAAAAATCAAGTTAGTACATTTCAAACATGAAAAACGTCATTTTATACTCAACATGAAAAACCAAAATTCCAAAAGTATAAAACATACAAAAATGCTTACCAAAGAGAGGAAATGTATCGTGCTCAGCACCCTCCTCCCGCCCTGTGGTGTAACAGATGTCCCTTTCTCCAAAAATGTACTCAATGGGACCGTAACATTGCAACCACACACAAGTACCAGCTGCGAGGAAAAATCAAGTTAGTACATTTCAAACATGAAAAAGGTCATTTTAAACGCAACATGAAATACCAAAATTCCGAAAGTATTAAACATAAAAAAATTATTACAAAAAAGAGAAAATGTATCCATGCTCCGCACCCTCCTCCCGCCCTGTGGTGCAACAGATGTCCCTTTCTCCAAAACTGTACTCAATGGGACCGTAACGTTGCAACCACACACAAGTTGACCTGCTGCGAGCAAAAATCAAGTTAGTACATTTCAAACATGAAAAACGTCATTTTATACTCAACATGAAAAACCAAAATTCCAAAAGTATAAAACATACAAAAATGCTTACCAAAGAGAGGAAATGTATCGTGCTCAGCACCCTCCTCCCGCCCTGTGGTGTAACAGATGTCCCTTTATCCAAAAATGTACTCAATGGGACCGTAACATTGCAACCACACACAAGTACCAGCTGCGAGGAAAAATCAAGTTAGTACATTTCAAACATGAAAAAGGTCATTTTAAACGCAACATGAAATACCAAAATTCCGAAAGTATTAAACATAAAAAAATTATTACCAAAAAGAGAAAATGTATCCATGCTCCGCACCCTCCTCCCGCCCTGTGGTGCAACAGATGTCCCTTTCTCCAAAACTGTACTCAATGGGACCGTAACGTTGCAACCACACACAAGTTGACCTGCTGCGGGCAAAAATCAAGTTAGTACATTTCAAACATGAAAAACGTCATTTTATACTCAACATGAAAAACCAAAATTCCAAAAGTATAAAACATACAAAAATGCTTACCAAAGAGAGGAAATGTATCGTGCTCAGCACCCTCCTCCCGCCCTGTGGTGTAACAGATGTCCCTTTCTCCAAAAATGTACTCAATGGGACCGTATCATTGCATCCACACACAAGTTGACGAGCTGCGAGGAGAAATCAAGTTAGTACATTTCAAACATGAAAAAGGTCATTTTAAACGCAACATGAAAAACCAAAATTCCGAAAGTATAAAACATAAAAAAATTATTACCAAAAAGAGAAAATGTATCCATGCTCCGCACCCTCCTCCCGCCCTGTGGTGCAACAGATGTCCCTTTCTCCAAAACTGTACTCAATGGGACCGTAACGTTGCAACCACACACAAGTTGACCTGCTGCGAGCAAAAATCAAGTTAGTACATTTCAAACATGAAAAACGTCATTTTATACTCAACATGAAAAACCAAAATTCCAAAAGTATAAAACATACAAAAATGCTTACCAAAGAGAGGAAATGTGTCGTGCTCAGAACCCGCCTCCCGCCCAGTGGTGCAACAGACGTCCCTTTCTCCAAAAATGTTCTCAATGGGACCGTAACGTTGCAACCACACACAAGTTGACCTGCTGCGAGCAAAAATCAAGTTAGTACATTTCAAACATGAAAAACGTCATTTTATACTCAACATGAAAAACCAAAATTCCAAAAGTATAAAACATACAAAAATGCTTACCAAAGAGAGGAAATGTATCAGGCTCAGCACCCTCCTCCTGCCCTGTGGTGCAACAGATGTCCCTTTCTCCAAAAATGTACTCAATGGGACCGTAACATTGCAACCACACACAAGTACCAGCTGCGTGCAAAAATCAAGTTAGTACTTTTCAAACATTAAAAAGGTCATTTTAAACGCAACATAAAAAACCAAAATTCCGAAAGTATTAAACATAAAAAAATTATTACCAAAAAGAGAAGATGTATCCATGCTCCGCACCCTCCTCCCGCCCTGTGGTGCAACAGATGTCCCTTTCTCCAAAACTGTACTCAATGGGACCGTAACGTTGCAACCACACACAAGTTGACCTGCTGCGAGCAAAAATCAAGTTAGTACATTTCAGACATGAAAAACGTCATTTTATAGTCAACATGAAAAACCAAAATTCCAAAAGTATAAAACATACAAAAATGCTTACCAAAGAGAAGAAATGTGTCGTGCTCAGCACCCGCCTCCCGCCCTGTGGTGCAACAGATGTCCCTTTCTCCAAAACTGTACTCAATGGGACCGTAACATTGCAACCACACACAAGTACCAGCTGCGAGGAAAAATCAAGTTAGTACATTTCAAACATTAAAAAGGTCATTTTAAACGCAACATGAAAAACCAAAATTCCGAAAGTATTAAACATAAAAAAATTATTACCAAAAAGCGAAAATGTATCCATGCTCCGCACCCTCCTCCCGCCCTGTGGTGCAACAGATGTCCCATTCTCCAAAACTGTACTCAATGGGACCGTAACGTTGCAACCACACACAAGTTGACCTGCTGCGAGCAAAAATCAAGTTAGTACATTTCAAACATGAAAAGCGTCATTTTATACTCAACATGAAAAACCAAAATTCCAAAAGTATAAAACATACAAAAATGCTTACCAAAGAGAGGAAATGTATCGTGCTCAGCACCCTCCTCCCGCCCTGTGGTGCAACAGATGGCCCTTTCTCCAAAAATGTACTTAATGGCACCGTAACATTGCAACCACACACAAGTACCAGCTGCGAGGAAAAATCAAGTTAGTACATTTCAAACATTAAAAAGGTCATTTTAAACGCAACATGAAAAACCAAAATTCCGAAAGTATTAAACATAAAAAAATTATTACCAAAAAGAGAAAATGTATCCATGCTCCGCACCCTCCTCCCGCCCTGTGGTGCAACAGATGTCCCATTCTCCAAAACTGTACTCAATGGGACCGTAACGTTGCAACCACACACAAGTTGACCTGCTGCGAGCAAAAATCAAGTTAGTACATTTCAAACATGAAAAACGTCATTTTATACTCAACATGAAAAACCAAAATTCCAAAAGTATAAAACATACAAAAATGCTTACCAAAGAGAGGAAATGTGTCGTGCTCAGCACCCTCCTCCCACCCTGTGGTGTAACAGATGTCCCTTTCGCCAAAACTGTACTCAATGGGACCGTAACGTTTCAACCACACACAAGTTGACCTGCTGCGAGCAAAAATCAAGTTAGTACATTTCAAACATGAATAAGGTCATTTTATACTCAACATGAAAAACCAAAATTCCAAAAGTATAAAACATACAAAAATGCTTACCAAAGAGAGGAAATGTATCGTGCTCAGCACCCTCCTCCCGCCCTGTGGTGCAACAGATGTCCCTTTCTCCAAAAGTGTACTCAATGGGACCGTAACGTTGCGACCACACACAAGTTGACCTGCTGCGAGCAAAAATCAAGTTAGTACATATCAAACATGAAAAACGTCATTTTATACTCAACATGAAAAACCAAAATTCCAAAAGTATAAAACATACAAAACTGCTTACCAAAGAGAGGAAATGTGTCGTGCTCAGCACCCTCCTCCCGCCCTGTGGTGCAACAGATGTCCCTTTCTCCAAAACTGTACTCAATGGGACCGTAACGTTGCAACCACACACAAGTTGACCTGCTGCGAGCAAAAATCAAGTTAGTACATTTCAAACATGAAAAACGTCATTTTATACTCAACATGAAAAACCGAAATTCCAAAAGTATAAAACATACAAAAATGCTTACCAAAGAGAGGAAATGTATCGTGCTCAGCACCCTCCTCCCGCCCTGTGGTGCAACAGATGTCCCTTTCTCCAAAAATGTACTCAATGGGACCGTAACATTGCAACCACACACAAGTACCAGCTGCGAGGAAAAATCAAGTTAGTACATTTCAAAGATTAAAAAGGTCATTTTAAACGCAACATGAAAAACCAAAATTCCGAAAGTATTAAACATAAAAAAATTATTACCAAAAAGAGAAAATGTATCCTTGCTCCGCACCCTCCTCCCGCCCTGTGGTGCAACAGATGTCCCATTCTCCAAAACTGTACTCAATGGGACCGTAACGTTGCAACCACACACTAGTTGACCTGCTGCGAGCAAAAATCAAGTTAGTACATTTCAAACATGAAAAACGTCATTTTATACTCAACATGAAAAACCAAAATTCCAAAAGTATAAAACATACAAAAATGCTTACCAAAGAGAGGAAATGTGTCGTGCTCAGCACCCTCCTCCCGCCCTGTGGTGCAACAGATGTCCCTTTCTCCAAAACTGTACTCAATGAGACCGTAACGATGCAACCACACACAAGTTGACCTGCTGCGAATAAAAATCAAGTTAGTACATTTCAAACATGAAAAACGTCATTTTATACTCAACATGAAAAACCAAAATTCCAAAAGTATAAAACATACAAAAATGCTTACCAAAGAGAGGAAATGTATCGTGCTCAGCACCCTCCTCCCGCCCTGTGGTGCAACAGATGTCCCTTTCTCCAAAAATGTACTCAATGGCACCGTAACATTGCAACCACACACAAGTACCAGCTGCGAGGAAAAATCAAGTTAGTACATTTCAAACATTAAAAAGGTCATTTTAAACGCAACATGAAAAACCAAAATTCCGAAAGTATTAAACATAAAAAAATTATTACCAAAAAGAGAAAATGTATCCATGCTCCGCACCCTCCTCCCGCCCTGTGGTGCACCAGATGTCCCATTCTCCAAAACTGTACTCAATGGGACCGTAACGTTGCAACCACACACAAGTTGACCTGCTGCGAGCAAAAATCAAGTTAGTACATTTCAAACATGAAAAACGTCATTTTATACTCAACATGAAAAACCAAAATTCCAAAAGTATAAAACATACAAAAATGCTTACCAAAGAGAGGAAATGTGTCGTGCTCAGCACCCTCCTCCCACCCTGTGGTGCAACAGATGTCCCTTTCTCCAAAACTGTACTTAATGGGACCGTAACGTTGCAACCACACACAAGTTGACCTGCTGCGAGCAAAAATCAAGTTAGTACATTTCAAACATGAATAACGTCATTTTATACTCAACATGAAAAACCAAAATTCCAAAAGTATAAAACATACAAAAATGCTTACCAAAGAGAGGAAATGTGTCGTGCTGTGCACCCTCCTCCCGCCCTGTGGTGCAACAGATGTCCCTTTCTCCAAAACTGTACTCAATGGGACCGTAACGTTGCAACCACACACAAGTTGACCTGCTGCGAGCAAAAATCAAGTTAGTACATTTCAAACATGAAAAACGTCATTTTATACTCAACGTGAAAAACCAAAATTCCAAAAGTATAAAACATACAAAAATGCTTACCAAAGAGAGGAAATGTGTCGTGCTCAGCACCCTCCTCCCGCCATGTGGTGCAACAGATGTCCCTTTCTCCAAAACTGTACTCAATGGGACCGTAACGTTGCAACCACACACAAGTTGACCTGCTGCGAGCAAAAATCAAGTTAGTACATTTCAAACATGAAAAACGTCATTTTATACTCAACATGAAAAACCAAAATTCCAAAAGTATAAAACATACAAAAATGTTTACCAAAGAGAGGAAATGTATCGTGCTCAGCACCCTCCTCCCGCCCTGTGGTGCAACAGATGTCCCTTTCTCCAAAAGTGTACTCAATGGGACCGTAACAATGCAACCACACACAAGTACCAGCTGCGAGGAAAAATCAAGTTAGTACATTTCAAACATTAAAAAGGTCATTTTAAACGCAACATGAAAAACCAAAATTTCGAAAGTATTAAACATAAAAAAATTATTACCAAAAAGAGAAAATGTATCCATGCTCCGCACCCTCCTCCCGCCCTGTGGTGCAACAGATGTCCCTTTCTGCAAAACTGTACTCAATGGGACCGTAACGTTGCAACCACACACAAGTTGACCTGCTGCGAGCAAAAATTAAGTTAGTACATTTCAAACATGAAAAACGTCATTTTATACTGAACATGAAAAACCAAAATTCCAAAAGTATAAAACATACAAAAATGCTTACCAAAGAGAGGAAATGTGTCGTGCTCAGCACCCTCCTCCCGCCCTGTGGTGCAACAGATGTCCCTTTCTCCAAAACTGTACTCAATGGGACCGTAACGTTGCAACCACACACAAGTTGACCTGCTGCGAGCAAAAATCAAGTTAGTACATTTCAAACATGAAAAACGTCATTTTATACTCAACATGAAAAACCAAAATTCCAAAAGTATAAAACATACAAAAATGCTTACCAAAGAGAGGAAATGTGTCGTGCTGAGCACCCTCCTCCCGCCCTGTGGTGCAACAGATGTCCCTTTCTCCAAAACTGTACTCAATGGGACCGTAACGTTGCAACCACACACAAGTTGACCTGCTGCGAGCTAAAATAGAGTTAGTACATTTCAAACATGAAAAACGTCATTTTATACTCAACATGAAAAACCAAAATTCCAAAAGTATAAAACATACAAAAATGCTTACCAAAGAGAGGAAATGTGTCGTGCTGAGCACCCTCCTCCCGCCCCGTGGTGCAACAGATGTCCCTTTCTCCAAAAGTGTACTCAATGGGACCGTAACATTGCAACCACACACAAGTACCAGCAGCGAGGAAAAATCAAGTTAGTACATTTCAAACATTAAAAAGGTCATTTTAAACGCAACATGATAAACCAAATTTCCGAAAGTATTAAACATAAAAAAATTATTACCAAAAAGAGAAAATGTATCCATGCTCCGCACCCTCTTCCCGCCCTGTGGTGCAACAGATGTCCCTTTCTCCAAAACTGTACTCAATGGGACCGTAACGTTGCAACCACACACAAGTTGACCTGCTGCGGGCATAAAATCAAGTTAGTACATTTCAAACATGAAAAACGTCATTTTATGCTCAACATGAAAAACCAAAATTCCAAAAGTATGAAACATACAAAAATGCTTACCAAAGAGAGGAAATGTGTCGTGCTCAGCACCCTCCTCCCGCCCTGTGGTGCAACAGATGTCCCTTTCTCCAAAACTGTACTCAATGGGACCGTAACGTTGCAACCACACACAAGTTGACCTGCTGCGAGCAAAAATCAAGTTAGTACATTTCAAACATGAAAAACGTCATTTTATACTCAACATGAAAAACCAAAATTCCAAAAGTATAAAACATACAAAAATGCTTACCAAAGAGAGGAAATGTATCGTGCCCAGCACCCTCCTCCCGCCCTGTGGTGCAACAGATGTCCCTTTTTCCAAAAATGTACTCAATGGGATCGTAACATTGCAACCACACATAAGTACCAGCTGCAAGGAAAAATCAAGTTAGTACATTTCAAACATTAAAAAGATCATTTTAAACGCAACATGAAAAACCAAAATTCCGAAAGTATTAAACATAAAAAAATTATTACCAAAAAGAGAAAATGTATCCATGCTCCGCACCCTCTTCCCGCCCTGTGGTGCAACAGATGTCCCTTTCTCCAAAACTGTACTCAATGGGATCGTAACGTTGCAACCACACACAAGTAGACCTCCTGGGGGAAAAAATCAAGTTAGTACATTTCAAACATGAAAAACGTCATTTTATACTCAACATAAAAAACCAAAATTCCAAAAGTATAAAACATACAAAAATGCTTACCAAAGAGAGGAAATGTGTCGTGCTCAGCACCCTCCTCCCGCCCTGTGGTGCAACAGATGTCCCTTTCTCCAAAACTGTACTCAATGGGACCGTAACGTTGCAACCACACACAAGTTGACCTGCTGCGAGCAAAAATCAAGTTAGTACATTTCAAACATGAAAAACGTCATTTTATACTCAACATGAAAAACCAAAATTCCAAAAGTATAAAACATACAAAAATGCTTACCAAAGAGAGGAAATGTATCGTGCCCAGCACCCTCCTCCCGCCCTGTGGTGCAACAGATGTCCCTTTCTCCAAAAATGTACTCAATGGGACCGTAACATTGCAACCACACACAAGTACCAGCTGCGAGGAAAAATCAAGTTAGTACATTTCAAACATTAAAAAGGTCATTTTAAACGCAACATGAAAAACCAAAATTCCGAAAGTATTAAACATAAAAAAATTATTACCAAAAAGAGAAAATGTATCCATGCTCCGCACCCTCTTCCCGCCCTGTGGTGCAACAGATGTCCCTTTCTCCAAAACTGTACTCAATGGGACCGTAACGTTGCAACCACACACAAGTTGACCTGCTGCGAGCAAAAATCAAGTTAGTACATTTCAAACATGAAAAACGTCATTTTATACTCAACATGAAAAACCAAAATTCCAAAAGTATAAAACATACAAAAATGCTTACCAAAGAGAGGAAATGTATCGTGCCCAGCACCCTCCTCCCGCCCTGTGGTGCAACAGATGTCCCTTTCTCCAAAAATGTACTCAATGGGACCGTAACATTGCAACCACACACAAGTACCAGCTGCGAGGAAAAATCAAGTTAGTACATTTCAAACATTAAAAAGATCATTTTAAACGCAACATGAAAAACCAAAATTCCGAAAGTATTAAACATAAAAAAATTATTACCAAAAAGAGAAAATGTATCCATGCTCCGCACCCTCTTCCCGTCCTGTGGTGCAACAGATGTCCCTTTCTCCAAAACTGTACTCAATGGGACCGTAACGTTGCAACCACACACAAGTACCAGCTGCGAGGAAAAATCAAGTTAGTACATTTCAAACATTAAAAAGATCATTTTAAACGCAACATGAAAAACCAAAATTCCGAAAGTATTAAACATAAAAAAATTATTACCAAAAAGAGAAAATGTATCCATGCTCCGCACCGTCTTCCCGCGCTGTGGTGCAACAGATGTCCCTTTCTCCAAAACTGTACTCAATGGGACCGTAACGTTGCAACCACACACAAGTTGACCTGCTGCGAGCAAAAATCAAGTTAGTACATTTCAAACATGAAAAACGTCATTTTATACTCAACATGAAAAACCAAAATTCCAAAAGTATAAAACATACAAAAATGCTTACCAAAGAGAGGAAATGTATCGTGCCCAGCACCCTCCTCCCGGCCTGTGGTGCAACAGATGTCCCTTTCTCCAAAAATGTACTCAATGGGACCGTAACGTTGCAACCACACACAAGTACCAGCTGCGAGGAAAAATCAAGTTAGTACATTTCAAACATTAAAAAGATCATTTTAAACGCAACATGAAAAACCAAAATTCCGAAAGTATTAAATATAAAAAAATTATTACCAAAAAGAGAAAATGTATCCATGTTCCGCACCCTCTTCCCGCCCTGTGGTGCAGCAGATGTCCCTTTCCCCAAAACTGTACTCAATGGGACCGTAACGTTGCAACCACACACAAGTTGACCTGCTGCGAGCAAAAATCAAGTTAGTACATTTCAAACATGAAAAACGTCATTTTATACTCAACATGAAAAACCAAAATTCCAAAAGTATAAAACATACAAAAATGCTACCAAAGAGAGGAAATGTATCGTGCCCAGCACCCTCCTCCCGCCCTGTGGTGCAACAGATGTCCCTTTCCCCAAAAATGTACTCAATGGGACCGTAACGTTGCAACCACACACTAGTTGACCTGCTGCGAGGAAAAATCAAGTTAGTACATTTCAAACGTGAAAAACGTCATTTTATACTCAACATGAAAAACCAAAATTCCAAAAGTATAAAACATACAAAAATGCTTACCAAAGAGAGGAAATGTGTCGTGCTCAGCACCCTCCTCCCGCCCTGTGGTGCAACAGATGTCCCTTTCTCCAAAACTGTACTCAATGGGACCGTAACGTTGCAACCACACACAAGTACCAGCTGCGAAGAAAAATCAAGTTAGTACATTTCAAACATTAAAAAGATCATTTTAAACGCAACATGAAAAACCAAAATTCCGAAAGTATTAAACATAAAAAAATTATTACCAAAAAGAGAAAATGTATCCATGCTCCGCACCCTCTTCCCGCCCTGTGGTGCAACAGATGCCCCTTTCTCCAAAACTGTACTCAATGGGACCGTAACGTTGCAACCACACACAAGTACCAGCTGCGAGGAAAAATCAAGTTAGTACATTTCAAACATTAAAAAAATCATTTTAAACGCAACATGAAAAACCAAAATTCCGAAAGTATTAAACATAAAAAAATTATTACCAAAAAGAGAAAATGTATCCATGCTCCGCACCCTTTTCCCGCCCTGTGGTGCAACAGATGTCCCTTTCTCCAAAACTGTACTCAATGGGACCGTAATGTTGCAACCACACACAAGTTGACCTGCTGCGAGCAAAAATCAAGTTAGTACATTTCAAACATGAAAAACATCGTTTTATACTCAACATGAAAAACCTAAATTCCAAAAGTATAAAACATACAAAAATGCTTACCAAAGAGAGGAAATGTATCGTGCCCAGCACCCTCCTCCCGCCCTGTGGTGCAACAGATGTCCCTTTCTCCAAAAATGTACTCAATGGGACCGTAACGTTGCAACCACACACAAGTACCAGCTGCGAGGAAAAATCAAGTTAGTACATTTCAAACATTAAAAAGATCATTTTAAACGCAACATGAAAAACCAAAATTCCGAAAGTATTAAACATAAAAAAATTATTACCAAAAAGAGAAAATGTATCCATGCTCCGCACCCTCTTCCCGCCCTGTGGTGCAACAGATGTCCCTTTCTCCAAAACTGTACTCAATGGGACCGTAACGTTTCAACCACACACAAGTTGACTGCTGCGAGCAAAAATCAAGTTAGTACATTTCAAACATGAAAAACGTCATTTTATACTCAACATGAAAAACCAAAATTCCAAAAGTATAAAACATACAAAAATCTTACCAAAGAGAGGAAATGTATCGTGCCCAGCACCCTCCTCCCGCCCTGTGGTGCAACAGATGTCCCTTTCTCCAAAAATGTACTCAATGGGACCGTAACGTTGCAACCACACAGAAGTACCAGCTGCGAGGAAAAATCAAGTTAGGACATTTCAAACATTAAAAAGATCATTTTAAACGCAACATGAAAAACCAAAATTCCGAAAGTATTAAACATAAAGAATTATTACCAACAAGAGAAAATGTATCCATGCTCCGCACCCTCTTCCCGCCCTGTGGCGCAACAGATGTCCCTTTCTCCAAAACTGTACTCAATGGGACCGTAACGTTGCAACCACACACAAGTTGACCTGCTGCGAGCAAAAATCAAGTTAGTACATTTCAAACATGAAAACGTCATTTTATACTCAACATGATACACCAAAATTCCAAAAGTATAAAACATACAAAAATCTTACCAAAGAGAGGAAATGTATCGTGCCCAGCACCCTCCTCCCGCCCTGTGGTGCAACAGATGTCCCTTTCTCCAAAACTGTACTCAATGGGACCGTAACGTTGCAACCACACACAAGTTGACCTGCTGCGAGCAAAAATCAAGTTAGTACATTTCAAACATGAAAAACGTCATTTTATACTCAACATGAAAAACCAAAATTCCAAAAGTATAAAACATACAAAAATGCTTACCAAAGAGAGGAAATGTATCGTGCCCAGCACCCTCCTCCCGCCCTGTGGTGCAACAGATGTCCCTTTCTCCAAAAATGTACTCAATCGGACCGTAACGTTGCAACCACACACAAGTACCAGCTGCGAGGAAAAATCAAGTTAGTACATTTCAAACATTAAAAAGATTATTTTAAACGCAACATGAAAAACCAAAATTCTGAAAGTATTAAACATAAAAAAATTATTACCAAAAAGAGAAAATGTATCCATGCTCCGCACCCTCTTCCCGCCCTGTGGTGCAACAGATGTCCCTTTCTCCAAAACTGTACTCAATGGGACCGTAACGTTGCAACCACACACAAGTACCAGCTGCGAGGAAAAATCAAGTTAGTACATTTCAAACATTAAAAAGATCATTTTAAACGCAACATGAAAAACCAAAATTCCGAAAGTATTAAACATAAAAAAATTATTACCAAAAAGAGAAAATGTATCCATGCTCCGCACCCTCTTCCCGCCCTGTGGTGCAACAGATGTCCCTTTCTCCAAAACTGTACTCAATGGGACCGTAACGTTGCAACCACACACATGTTGACCTGCTGCGAGCAAAAATCAAGTTAGTACATTTCAAACATGAAAAACGTCATTTTATACTCAACATGAAAAACCAAAATTCAAAAAGTATATAACATACAAAAATGCTTACCAAACAGAGGAAATGTATCGTGCCCAGCACCCTCCTCCCGCCCTGTGGTGCAACAGATGTCCCTTTCTCCAAAAATGTACTCAATGGGACCGTAACGTTGCAACCACACACAAGTACCAGCTGCGAGGAAAAATCAAGTTAGTACATTTCAAACATTAAAAAGATCATTTTAAACGCAACATGAAAAACCAAAATTCCGAAAGTATTAAACATAAAAAAATTATTACCAAAAAGAGAAAATGTATCCATGCTCCGCACCCTCTTCCCGCCCTGTGGTGCAACAGATGTCCCTTTCTCCAAAACTGTACTCAATGGGACCGTAACGTTGCAACCACACACAAGTTGACCTGCTGCGAGCAAAAATCAAGTTAGTACATTTCAAACATGAAAAACGTCATTTTATACTCAACATGAAAAACCAAAATTGCAAAAGTATAAAACATACAAAAATGCTTACCAAAGAGAGGTAATGTATCGTGCCCAGCACCCTCCTCCCGCCCTGTGGTGCAACAGATGTCCCTTTCTCCAAAAATGTACTCAATGGGACCGTAACGTTGCAACCAGACACTAGTTGACCTGCTGCGAGGAAAAATCAAGTTAGTACATTTCAAACATTAAAAAGATCATTTTAAATGCAACATGAAAAAAAAAAATTCCGAAAGTATTAAACATAAAAAAATTATTACCAAAAAGAGAAAATGTATCCATGCTCCGCACCCTCTTCCCGCCCTGTGGTGCAACAGATGTCCCTTTCTCCAAAACTGTACTCAATGGGACCGTAACGTTGCAACCACACACAAGTTGACCTGCTGCGAGCAAAAATCAAGTTAGTACATTTCAAACATGAAAAACGTCATTTTATACTCAACATGAAAAACCAAAATTCCAAAAGTATAAAACATACAAAAATGCTTACCAAAGAGAGGAAATGTATCGTGCCCAGCACCCTCCTCCCGCCCTGTGGTGCAACAGATGTCCCTTTCTCCAAAAATGTACTCAATGGGACCGTAACATTGTAACCACACACAAGTACCAGCTGCGAGGAAAAATCAAGTTAGTACATTTCAAACATTAAAAAGATCATTTTAAACGCAACATGAAAAACCAAAATTCCGAAAGTATTAAACATAAAAAAATTTATACCAAAAAGAGAAAATGTATCCATGCTCCGCACCCTCTTCCCGCCCTGTGGTGCAACAGATGTCCCTTTCTCCAAAACTGTACTCAATGGGACCGTAACGTTGCAACCACACGCAAGTTGACCTGCTGCGAGCTAAAATCAAGTTAGTACATTTCAAACATGAAAAACGTCATTTTATACTCAACATGAAAAACCAAAATTCCAAAAGTATAAAACATACAAAATGCTTACCAAAGAGAGGAAATGTATCGTGCCCAGCACCCTCCTCCCGCCCTGTGGTGCAACAGACGTCCCTTTCTCCAAAAATGTACTCAATGGGACCGTAACGTTGCAACCACACACAAGTACCAGCTGCGAGGAAAAATCAAGTTAATACATTTCAAACATTAAAAAGATCTTTTTAAACGCAACATGAAAAACCAAAATTCCGAAAGTATTAAACATAAAAAAATTATTACCAAAAAGAGAAAATGTATCCATGCTCCGCACCCTCTTCTTGCCCTGTGGTGCAACAGATGTCCCTTTCTCCAAAACTGTACTCAATGGGACCGTAACGTTGCAACCACACACAAGTTGACCTGCTGCGAGCAAAAATCAAGTTAGTACATTTCAAACATGAAAAACGTCATTTTATACTCAACATGAAAAACCAAAATTCAAAAAGTATAAAACATACAAAAATGCTTACCAAAGAGAGGAAATGTATCGTGCCCAGCACCCTCCTCCCGCCCTGTGGTGCAACAGATGTCCCTTTCTCCAAAAATTACTCAATGGGACCGTAACGTTGCAACCACACACAAGTACCAGCTGCGAGGAAAAATCAAGTTAGTACATTTCAAACATTAAAAAGATCATTTTAAACGCAACATGAAAAACCAAAATTCCGAAAGTATTAAACATAAAAAAATTATTACCAAAAAGAGAAAATGTATCCATGCTCCGCACCCTCTTCCCGCCCTGTGGTGCAACAGATGTCCCTTTCTCCAAAACTGTACTCAATGGGACCGTAACGTTGCTACCACACACAAGTTGACCTGCTGCGAGCAAAAATCAAGTTAGTACATTTCAAACATGAAAAACGTCATTTTATACTCAACATGAAAAACCAAAATTCCAAAAGTATAAAACATACAAAAATGCTTACCAAAGAGAGGAAATGTATCGTGCCCAGCACCCTCCTCCCGCCCTGTGGTGCAACAGATGTCCCTTTCTCCAAAAATGTACTCAATGGGACCGTAACGTTGCAACCACACACAAGTACCAGCTGCGAGGAAAAATCAAGTTAGTACATTTCAAACATTAAAAAGATCATTTTAAACGCAACATGAAAAACCAAATTTCTGAAAGTATTAAACATAAAAAAATTATTACCAAAAAGAGAAAATGTATCCATGCTCCGCACCCCCTTCTTGCCCTGTGGTGCAACAGATGTCCCTTTCTCCAAAACTGTACTCAATGGGACCGTAACGTTGCAACCACACACAAGTTGACCTGCTGCGAGCAAAAATCAAGTTAGTACATTTCAAACATGAAAAACGTCATTTTATACTCAACATGAAAAACCAAAATTCCAAAAGTATAAAACATACAAAAATGCTTACCAAAGAGAGGAAATGTATCGTGCCCAGCACCCTCCTCCCGCCCTGTGGTGCAACAGATGTCCCTTTCTCCAAAAATGTACTCAATGGGACCGTAACGTTGCAACCACACACAAGTACCAGCTGCGAGGAAAAATCAAGTTAGTACATTTCAAACATTAAAAAGATCATTTTAAACGCAACATGAAAAACCAAAATTCCGAAAGTATTAAACATAAAAATATTATTACCAAAAAGAGAAAATGTATCCATGCTCCGCACCCTCTTCCCGCCCTGTGGTGCAACAGATGTCCCTTTCTCCAAAACTGTACTCAATGGGACCGTAACGTTGCAACCACACACAAGTTGACCTGCTGCGAGCAAAAATCAAGTTAGTACATTTCAAACATGAAAAACGTCATATTATACTCAACATGAAAAACCAAAATTCCAAAAGTATAAAACATACAAAAATGCTTACCAAAGAGAGGAAATGTATCGTGCCCAGCACCCTCCTCCCGCCCTGTGGTGCAACAGATGTCCCTTTCTCCAAAAATGTACTCAATGGGACCGTAACGTTGCAACCACACACAAGTAACAGCTGCGAGGAAAAATCAAGTTAGTACATTTCAAATATTAAAAAGATCATTTTAAACGCAACATGAAAAACCAAAATTCCGAAAGTATTAAACATAAAAAAATTATTACCAAAAAGAGAAAATGCATCCATGCTCCGCACCCTCTTCCCGCCCTGTGGTGCAACAGATGTCCCTTTCTCCAAAACTGTACTCAATGGGACCGTAACGTTGCAACCACACACAAGTTGACCTGCTGCGAGCAAAAATCAAGTTAGTACATTTCAAACATGAAAAACGTCATTTTATACTCAACATGAAAAACCAAAATTCAAAAAGTATAAAACATACAAAAATGCTTACCAAAGAGAGGAAATGTATCGTGCCCAGCACCCTCCTAACGCCCTGTGGTGCAACAGATGTCCCTTTCTCCAAAAATGTACTCAATGGGACCGTAACGTTGCAACCACACACAAGTACCAGCTGCGAGGAAAAATCAAGTTAGTACATTTCAAACATTAAAAAGATCACTTTAAACGCATCATGAAAAACCAAAATTCCGAAAGTATTAAACATAAAAAAATTATTACCAAAAAGAGAAAATGTATCCATGCTCCGCACCCTCTTCCCGCCCTGTGGTGCAACAGATGTCCCTTTCTCCAAAACTGTACTCAATGGGACCGTAACGTTGCAACCACACACAAGTTGACCTGCTGCGAGCAAAACTCAAGTTAGTACATTTCAAACATGAAAAACGTCATTTTATACTCAACATGAAAAACCAAAATTCCAAAAGTATAAAACATACAAAAATGCTTACCAAAGAGAGGAAATGTATCGTGCCCAGCACCCTCCTCCCGCCCTGTGGTGCAACAGATGTCCCTTTCTCCAAAAATGTACTCAATGGGACCGTAACGTTGCAACCACACACAAGTACCAGCTGCGAGGAAAAATCAAGTTAGTACATTTCAAACATTAAAAAGATCATTTTAAACGCAACATGAAAAACCAAAATTCTGAAAGTATTAAACATAAAAAAATTATTACCAAAAAGAGAAAATGTATCCATGCTCCGCACCCTCTTCCCGCCCTGTGGTGCAACAGATGTCCCTTTCTCCAAAACTGTACTCAATGGGACCGTAACGTTGCAACCACACACAAGTACCAGCTGCGAGGAAAAATCAAGTTAGTACATTTCAAACATTAAAAAGATCATTTTAAACGCAACATGAAAAACCAAAATTCCGAAAGTATTAAACATAAAAAAATTATTACCAAAAAGAGAAAATGTATCCATGCACCGCACCCTCTTCCCGCCCTGTGGTGCAACAGATGTCCCTTTCTCCGAAACTGTACTCAATGGGACCGTAACGTTGCAACCACACAAAAGTTGACCTGCTGCGAGCAAAAATCAAGTTAGTACATTTCAAACATGAAAAACGTCATTTTATACTCAACATGAAAAACCAAAATTCCAAAAGTATAAAACATACAAAAATGCTTACCAAAGAGAGGAAATGTATCGTGCCCAGCACCCTCCTCCCGCCCTGTGGTGCAACAGATGTCCCTTTCTCCAAAAATGCACTCAATGGGACCGTAACGTTGCAACCACACACAAGTACCAGCTGCGAGGAAAAATCAAGTTAGTACATTTCAAACATTAAAAAGGTCATTTTAAACGCAACATGAAAAACCAAAATTCCGAAAGTATTAAACATAAAAAAATTATTACCAAAAAGAGAAAATGTATCCACGCTCCGCACCCTCCTCCCGCCCTGTGGTGCAACAGATGTCCCTTTCTCCAAAACTGTACTCAATGGGACCGTAACGTTGCAACCACACACAAGTTGACCTGCTGCGAGCAAAAATCAAGTTAGTACATTTCAAACATGAAAAACGTCATTATATACTCAACATGAAAAACCAAAATTCCAAAAGTATAAAACATACAAAAATGCTTACCATAGAGAGGAAATGTATCGTGCCCAGCACCCTCCTCCCGCCCTGTGCTGCAACAGATGTCCCTTTCTCCAAAAATGTACTCAATGGGACCGTAACGTTGCAACCACACACAAGTACCAGCTGCGAGGAAAAATCAAGTTAGTACATTTCAAACATTAAAAAGGTCATTTTAAACGCAACATGAAAAACCAAAATTCCGAAAGTATTAAACATAAAAAAATTATTACCAAAAAGAGAAAATGTATCCACGCTCCGCACCCTCCTCCCGCCCTGTGGTGCAACAGATGTCCCTTTCTCCAAAACTGTACTCAATGGGACCGTAACGTTGCAACCACACACAAGTTGACCTGCTGCGAGCAAAAATCAAGTTAGTACATTTCAAACATGAAAAACGTCATTTTATACTCAACATGAAAAACCAAAATTCCAAAAGTATAAAACATACAAAAATGCTTACCAAAGAGAGGAAATGTATTGTGCCCAGCACCCTACTCCCGCCCTTTGGTGCAACAGATGTCCCTTTCTCCAAAAATGTACTCAATGGGACCGTAACGTTGCAACCACACACAAGTACCAGCTGCGAGGAAAAATCAAGTTAGTACATTTCAAACATTAAAAAGATCATTTTAAACGCAACATGAAAAACCAAAATTCCGAAAGTATTAAACATAAAAAAATTATTACCAAAAAGAGAAAATGTATCCATGCTCCGCACCCTCTTCCCGCCCTGTGGTGCAACAGATGTACCTTTCTCCAAAACTGTACTCAATGGGACCGTAACGTTGCAACCACACACAAGTTGACCTCCTGCGGGCAAAAATCAAGTTAGTACATTTCAAACATGAAAAACGTCATTTTATACTCAACATGAAAAACCAAAATTCCAAAAGTATAAAACATACAAAAATGCTTACCAAAGAGATGAAATGTATCGTGCCCAGCACCCTCCTCCCGCCCTGTGGTGCAACAGATGTCCCTTTCTCCAAAAATGTACTCAATGGGACCGTAACATTGCAACCACACACAAGTACCAGCTGCGAGGAAAAATCAAGTTAGTACATTTCAAACTTTAAAAACGTCATTTTAAACGCAACATGAAAAACCAAAATTCCGAAAGTATTAAACATAAAAAAATTATTACCAAAAAGAGAAAATGTATCCATGCTCCGCACCCTCCTCCCGCCCTGTGGTGCAACAGATGTCCCTTTCTCCAAAACTGTACTCAATCGGACCGTAACGTTGCAACCACACACAAGTTGACCTGCTGCGAGCAAAAATCAAGTTAGTACATTTCAAACATGAAAAACGTCATTTTATACTCAACATGAAAAACCAAAATTCCAAAAGTATAAAACATACAAGAATGCTTACCAAAGAGAGGAAATGTATCGTGCTCAGCACCCTCCTCCCGCCCTGTCGTGCAACAGATGTCCCTATCTCCAAAAATGTACTCAATGGGACCGTAACATTGCAACCACACACAAGTACCAGCTGCGAGGAAAAATCGAGTTAGTACATTTCAAACATTAAAAACGTCATTCTAAACGCAACATGAAAAACCAAAATTCCGAAAGTATTAAACATAAAAAAATTATTACCAAAAAGAGAAAATGTATCCATATTCCGCACCCTCCTCCTGCCCTGTGGTGCAACAGATGTCCCTTTCTCCAAAAGTGTTCTCAATGGGACCGTAACATTGCAACCACACACAAGTACCAGCTGCGAGGAAAAATCAAGGTAGTACATTTCAAACATTAAAAAGGTCATTTTAAACCCAACATGAAAAACCAAAATTCCGAAAGTATTAAACATAAAAGAATTATTACCAAAAAGAGAAAATGTATCCATGCTCCGCACCCTCCTCCCGCCCTGTGGTGCAACAGATGTCATTTTCTCCAAAACTGTACTCAATGGGACCGTAACGTTGCAACCACACACAAATTGACCTGCTGCAGGCAAAAATCAAGTTAGTACATTTCAAACATGAAAAACGTCATTTTATACTCAACATGAAAAACCAAAATTCCAAAAGTATAAAACATACAAAAATGCTTACCAAAGAGAGGAAATGTATCGTGCCCAGCACCCTCCTCCCGCCCTGTGGTGCAACAGATGTCCCTTTCTCCAAAAATGTACTCAATGGGACCGTAACATTGCAACCACACACAAGTACCAGCTGCGAGGAAAAATCACATTAGTACATTTCAAACATTAAAAAGGTCATTTTAAACGCAACATGAAAAACCAAAATTCCGAAAGTATAAAACATAAAAAAATTATTACCAAAAAGAGAAAATGTATCCATGCTCCGCACCCTCCTCCCGCCCTGTGGTGCAACAGATGTCCCTTTCTCCAAAACTGTACTCAATCGGACCGTAACGTTGCAACCACACACAAGTTGACCTGCTGCGAGCAAAAATCAAGTTAGTACATTTCAAACAGGAAAAACGTCATTTTATACTCAGCATGAAAAACCAAAATTCCAAAATTATAAAACATACAAAAATGCTTACCAAAGAGAGGAAATGTATCGTGCTCAGCACCCTCCTCCAGCCCTGTGGTGCAACAGATGTCCCTTTCTCCAAAAATGTACTCAATGGGACCGTAACATTGCAACCACACACAAGTACCAGCTGCGTGGAAAAATCGAGTTAGTACATTTCAAACATTAAAAAGGTCATTCTAAATGCAACATGAAAAACCAAAATTCCGAAAGTATAAAACATAAAAAAATTATTACCAAAAAGAGAAAATGTATCCATGCTCCGCACCCTCCTCCCGCCCTGTGGTGCAACAGATGTCCCTTTCTCCAAAAGTGTACTCAATGGGACCGTAACTTTGCAACCACACACTAGTTGACCTGCTGCGACGAAAAATCAAGTTAGTACATTTCAAACATGAAAAACGTCATTTTATACTCAACATGAAAAACCAAAATTTCAAAAGTATAAAACATACAAAAATGCTTACCAAAGAGAGGTAATGTATCGTGCTCAGCACCCTCCTCCCGCCCTGTGGTGCAACAGATGTCCCTTTCTGCAAAACTGTACTCAATGGGACCGTAACGTGCAACCACACACAAGTTGACCTGCTGCGAGCAAAAATCAAGATAGTACATATCAAACATCAAAAACGTCATTTTATACTCAACATGAAAAACCAAAATTCCAAAAGTATAAAACATACAAAAATGTTTACCAAAGAGAGGAAATGTATCGTGCTCAGCACCCTCCTCCCGCCCTGTGGTGTAACAGATGTCCCTTTCTCCAAAAATGTACTCAATGGGACCGTAACATTGCAACCACACACAAGTACCAGCTTCGAGGAAAAATCAAGTTAGTACATTTCAAACATGAAAAAGGTCATTTTAAACGCAACATGAAAAACCAAAATTCCGAAAGTATTAAACATAAAAAAATTATTACCAAAAAGAGAAAATGTATCCATGTTCCGCACCCTCCTCCCGCCCTGTGGTGCAACAGATGTCCCTTTCTCCAAAACTGTACTCAATGGGACCGTAACGTTGCAACCACAAACAAGTTGACCTGCTGCGAGCAAAAATCAAGTTAGTACATTTCAAACATGAAAAACGTCATTTTATACTCAACAAGAAAAACCAATATTCCAAAAGTATAAAACATACAAAAATGCTTACCAATGAGAGGAAATGTATCGTGCTCAGCACCCGCCTCCCGCCCTGTGGTGGAACAGATGTCCCTTTCTGCAAAACTGTACTCAATGGGACCGTAACGTTGCAACCACACACTAGTTGACCTGCTGCGAGGAAAAATCAAGTTAGTACATTTCAAACATGAAAAACGTCATTTTATACTCAACATGAAAAACCAAAATTTCAATAGTATAAAACATACAAAAATGCTTACCAAAGAGAAGTAATGTATCGTCCTCAGCACCCTCCTCCCGCCCTGTGGTGCAACAGATGTCCCTTTCTGCAAAACTGTACTCAATGGGACCGTAACGTGCAACAACACACAAGTTGACCTGCTGTGAGCAAAAATCAAGTTAGTACATTTCAAACATGAAAAAGGTAATTTTATACTCAACATGAAAAACCAAAATTTCAAAAGTATAAAACATACAAAAATGCTTACCAAAGAGAGGTAATGTATCGTGCTCAGCACTGTCCTCCCGCCCTGTGGTGCAACAGATGTCCCTTTCTCCAAAACTGTACTCAATGGGACCGTAACGTTGCAACCACACACAAGTTGACCTGCTGCGAGCAAAAATCAAGTTAGTACATTTCAAACATGAAAAACGTCATTTTATACTCAACATGAAATACCAAAATTCCAAAAGTATAAAACATACAAAAATGCTTACCAAAGAGAGGAAATGTGTCGTGCTCAGCACCCGCCTCCCGCCCTGTGGTGCAACAGATGTCCCTTTCTCCAAAACTGTACTCAATGGGACCGTAACGTTGCAACCACACACTAGTTGACCTGCTGCGAGGAAAAATCAAGTTAGTACATTTCAAACATGAAAAACGTCATTTTATACTCAACATGAAAAACCAAAATTTCAAAAGTATAAAACATACAAAAATGCTTACCAAAGAGGGGTAATGTATCGTGCTCAGCACCCTCCTCCCGCCCTGTGGTGCAACAGATGTCCCTTTCTGCAAAACTGTACTCAATGGGACCGTAACGTGCAACCACACACAAGTTGACCTGCTGCGAGCAAAAATTAAGTTAGTACATTTCAAACATGAAAAACGTCATTTTATACTCAACATGAAAAACCAAAATTTCAAAAGTATAAAACATACAAAAATGCTTACCAAAGAGAGGTAATGTATCGTGCTCAGCACCCTCCTCCCGCCCTGTGGTGCAACAAATGTCCCTTTCTCCAAAACTGTACTCAATGGGACCGTAACGTTGCAACCACACACAAGTTGACCTGCTGCGAGCAAAAATCAAGTTAGTACATTTCAAACATGAAAAACGTCATTTTATACTCAACATGGAAAACCAAAATTCCAAAAGTATAAAACATACAAAAATGCTTACCAAAGAGAGGAAATGTGTCGTGCTCAGCGACCGCCTCCCGCCCTGTGGTGCAACAGATGTCCCTTTCTCCAAAACTGTACTCAATGGGACCGTAACGTTGCAACCACACACAAGTTGACCTGCTGCGAGCAAAAATCAAGTTAGTACATTTCAAACATGAAAAACGTCATTTTATACTCAACATGAAAAACCAAAATTCCAAAAGTATAAAACATACAAAAATGCTTACCAAAGAGAGGAAGTGTATCGTGCTCAGCACCCGCCTCCCGCCCTGTGATGCAACAGATGTCCCTTTCTCCAAAACTGTACTCAATGGGACCGTATCGTTGCAACAACTCACAAGTTGACCTGCTGCGAGGAAAAATAAAGTTAGTACATTTCAATCACGAAAAACGTCATTTAATACTCAACATGAAAAACCAAAATTCCAAAAGTATAAAACATACAAAAATGCTTACCAAAGAGAGGAAATGTATCGTGCTCAGCACCCTCCTCCCGCCCTGTGGTGCAACAGATGTCCCTTTCTCCAAAACTGTACTCAATGGGACCGTACCGTTGCAACCACACACAAGTTGACCTGCTGCAAGCAAAAATCAAGTTAGTACATTTAAAACATGAAAAACGTCATTTTATACCCAACATGAAAAACCAAAATTCCGAAAGTATTAAACACAAAAATGCTTACCAAAGATAGGAAATGTATCGTGCTCAGCAACCTCCTCCCGCCCTGTGGTGCAACAGATGTCTCTTTTTCCAAAACTGTACTCAATGGGACCGTAACTTTGCAACCACACACAAGTTGACCAGCTGCGAGCAAAAATCAAGTTAGTACATTTCAAACATGAAAAACGTCATTTTATACTCAACATGAAAAACCAAAATTCCAAAAGTAATAAACATACAAAAATGCTTATCAAAGAGAGGAAATGTATCGTGCTCAGCACCCGCCTCCCGCCCTGTGGTGCAACAGATGTCCCTTTCTCCAAAACTGTACTCAATGGGTCCGTAACATTGCAACCACACACAAGTTGACCTGCATCGAGCAAAAATCAAGTTAGTACATTTCAAACATGAAAAACGTCATTTTATACTCAACATGAAAAACCAAAATTCCAAAAGTATAAAACATACAAAAATGCTTACCAAAGAGAGGAAATGTGTCGTGCTCAGCACCTGCCTCCCGCCCTGTGGTGCAACAGATGTCCCTTTCTCCATAACTGCACTCAATGGGACCGTAAAGTTACAACCACACACAAGTACCGGCTGCGAGGAAAAATAAAGTTAGTACATTTCAAACATGAAGAAGGTCATTTTAAACGCAACATGAAAAACCAAAATTCCGAAAGTATTAAACATAAAAAAATTATTACCAAGAAGAGAAAATGTATCCATGCTCCGCACCCTCCTCCCGCCCTGTGGTGCAACAGATGTACCTTTCTCCAAAACTGTACTCAATGGGACCGTAACGTTGCAACCACAAACAAGTTGACCTGCTGCGAGCAAAAACCAAGTTAGTACATTTCAAACATGAAAAACGTCATTTTATACTCAACAAGAAATACCAATATTCCAAAAGTATAAAACACACAAAAATGCTTACCAAAGAGAGGAAATGTATCGTGCTCAGCACCCTCCTCCCGCCCTGTGGTGCAACAGATGTCCCTTTCTCCAAAACTGTACTCAATGGGACCGTAACGTTGCAACCACACACAAGTTGACCTGCTGCGAGGAAAAATCAAGTTAGTACATTTCAATCACGAAAAACGTCATTTTATACTCAACATGAAAAACCAAAATTCCAAAAGTATAATACATACAAAAATGCTTACCAAAGAGAGGAAATGTATCGTGCTCAGCACCCGCCTCCCGCCCTGTGGTGCAACAGATGTCCCTTTCTCTAAAACTGTACTCAATGGGACCGTATCGTTGCAACCACACACAAGTTGACCTGCTGCGAGGAAAAATCAAGTTAGTACATTTCAATCACGAAAAACGTCATTTTATACTCAACATGAAAAACCAAAATTCCAAAAGTATAAAACATACAAAAATGCTTACCAAAGAGAGGAAATGTATCGTGCTCAGCACCCGCCTCCCGCCCTGTGGTGCAACAGATGTCCCTTTCTCCAAAACTGTACTCAATGGGACCGTAACGTTGCAACCACACACAAGTTGACCTGCTGCGAGCAAAAATCAAGTTAGTACATTTCAAACATGAAAAACGTCATTTTATACTCAACATGAAAAACCAAAATTCCAAAAGTATAAAACATACAAAAATGCTTACCAAAGAGAGGAAATGTATCGTGCTCAGCACCCTCCTCCCGCCCTGTGGTGCAACACATGTCTCTTTCTCCAAAACTGTACTCAATGGGACCGTAACTTTGCAACCACACACAAGTTGACCTGCTGCGAGCAAAAATCAAGTTAGTACATTTCAAACATGAAAAACGTTATTTTATACTAAACATGAAAAACCAAAATTCCAAAAGTATAAAACATACAAAAATGCTTACCAAAGAGAGGAAATGTGTCGTGCTCAGCACCCGCCTCCCGCCCTGTGGTGCAACAGATGTCCCTTTCTCCAAAACTGTACTCAATGGGACCGTAACGTTGCAACCACAAACAAACTGACCTGCTGCGAGCAAAAATCAAGTTAGTACATTTCAAACATGAAAAACGTCATTTTATACTCAACAAGAAAAACCAATATTCCAAAAGTATAAAACATACAAAAATGCTTACCAAAGAGAGGAAATGTATCGTGCTCAGCACCCGCCTCCTGCTCTGTGGTGCAACAGATGTCCCTTTCTGCAAAACTGTACTCAATGGGACCGTAACGTTGCAACCACACACAAGTTGACCTGCTGCGAGCAAAAATCAAGTTAGTACATTTCAATCACGAAAAACGTCATTTTATACTCAACATGAAAAACCAAAATTCCAAAAGTATAAAACATACAAAAATGCTTACCAAAGAGAGGTAATGTATCGTGCTCAGCACCCGCCTCCCGCCCTGTGGTGCAACAGATATCCCTTTCTCCAAAACTGTACTCAATGGGACAGTAACGTTGCAACTTCAAACAAACTGACCTGCTGCGAGCAAAAATCAAATAGTACATTTCAAACATGAAAAACGTCATTTTATACTCAACATGAAAAACCAAAATTCCAAAAGTATAAAACATACAAAAATGCTTACCAAAGGGAAGAAATGTATCGTGCTCATCACCCTCCTCCCGCCCTGTGGTGCAACAGATGTCTCTTTCTCCAAAACTGTACTCAATGGGACCGTAACTTTGCAACCACACACAAGTTGACCTGCTGCGAGCAAAAATCAAGTTAGTACATTTCAAACATGAAAAACGTCATTTTATACTCAACATGAAAAACCAAAATTCCAAAAGTATAAAACATACAAAAATGCTTACCAAAGAGAGGAAATGTGTCGTGCTCAGCACCCGCCTCCCGCCCTGTCGTGCAACAGATGTCCCTTTCTCCAAAACTGTACTCAGTGGGACCGTAACATTGCAACCACAAACAAACTGACCTGCTGCGAGCAAAAATCAAGTTAGTACATTTCAAACATGAAAAACGTCATTTTATACTCAACAAGAAAAACCAATATTCCAAAAGTATAAAACATACAAAAATGCTTACCAAAGAGAGGAAATGTATCGTGCTCAGCACCCGCCTCCCGCTCTGTGGTGCAACAGATGTCCCTTTCTGCAAAACTGTACTCAATGGGACCGTAACGTTGCAACCACACACAAGTTGATCTGCTGCGAGCAAAAATCAAGTTAGTACATCTCAAACATGAAAAACGTCATTTTATACTCAACATGAAAAACCAAAATTCCAAAAGTATAAAACATACAAAAATGCTTACCAAAGAGAGGTAATGTATCGTGCTCAGCACCCGCCTCCCGCTCTGTGGTGCAACAGATGTCCCTTTCTGCAAAACTGTACTCAATGGGACCGTAACGTTGCAACTACACACAAGTTGACCTGCTGCGAGCAAAAATCAAGTTAGTACATTTCAAACATGAAAAACGTCATTTTATACTCAACATGAAAAACCAAAATTCCAAAAGTATAAAACATACAAAAATGCTTACCAAAGAGAGGTAATGTATCGTACTCAGCACCCGCCTCCCGCTCTGTGGTGCAACAGATGTCCCTTTCTCCAAAACTGTACTCAATGGGACCGTAACGTTGCAACCACAAACAAGTTGACCTGCTGCGAGCAAAAATCAAGTTGGTACATTTCAATCACGAAAAACGTCATTTTATACTCAACATGAAAAACCAAAATTCCAAAAGTATAAAACATACAAAAATGCTTACCAAAGAGAGGAAATGTGTCGTGCTCAGCACCCGCCTCCCGCCCTGTGGTGCAACAGATGTCCCTTTCTCCAAAACTGTACTCAATGGGACCGTAACGTTGCAACCACAAATAAACTGACCTGCTGCGAGCAAAAATCAAGTTAGTACATTTCAAACATGAAAAACATCATTTTATACTCAACAAGAAAAACCAATATTCCAAAAGTATAAAACATACAAAAATGCTTACCAAAGAGAGGAAATGTATCGTGCTCAGCACCCGCCTCCCGCTCTGTGGTGCAACAGATGTCCCTTTCTGCAAAACTGTACTCAATGGGACCGTAACGTTGCAACCACACACAAGTTGACCTGCTGCGAGCAAATATCAAGATAGTACATTTCAAACATGAAAAACGTCATTTTATACTCAACATGAAAAACCAAAATTCCAAAAGTATAAAACATACAAAAATGCTTACCAAAGAGAGGTAATGTATCGTGCTCAGCACCCGCCTCCCGCTCTGTGGTGCAACAGATGTCCCTTTCTCCAAAAATGTACTCAATGGGACCGTAACGTTGCAACCACACACAAGTTGACCTGCTGCGAGGAAAAATCAAGTTAGTACATTTCAAACATGAAAAACGTCATTTTATACTCAACATGGAAAACCAAAATTTCAAAAGTATAAAACATACAAAAATGCTTACCAAAGAGAGGTAATGTATCGTGCTCAGCACCCTCCTCCCACCCTGTGGTGCAACAGATGTCCCTTTCTGCAAAACTGTACTCAATGGGACCGTAACGTGCAACCACACACAAGTTGACCTGCTGCGAGCAAAAATCAAGTTAGTGCATTTCAAACATGAAAAACGTCATTTTATACGCAACATGAAAAACCAAAATTTCAAAAGTACAAAGCATACAAAAATGCTTACCAAAGAGAGGTAATGTATCGTGCTCAGCACCCTCCTCCCGCCCTGTGGTGCAACAGATGTCCCTTTCTCCAAAACTGTACTCAATGGGACCGTAACGTTGCAACCACACACAAGTTGACCTGCTGCGAGCAAAAATCAACTTAGTACATTTCAAACATGAAAAACGTCATTTTATACTCAACATGAAAAAACCAAAATTCCAAAAGTGATAAACATACAAAAATGCTTACCAAAGAGAGGAAATGTGTCGTGCTCAGCACCCGCCTCCCGCCCTGTGGTGCAACAGATGTCCCTTTCTCCAAAACTGTACTCAATGGGACCGTAACGTTGCAAGCACACACAAGTTGACCTGCTGCGAGCAAAAATCAAGTTAGTACATTTCAAACATGAAAAACGTCATTTTATACTCAACATGAAAAACCAAAATTCCAAAAGTATAAAACATACAAAAATGCTTACCAATGAGAGGTAATGTATCGTGCTCAGCACCCTCCTCCCGCCCTGTGGTGCAACAGATGTCCCTTTCTCCAAAAGTGTACTCAATGGGACCGTAACGTTGCAACCACACACTAGTTGACCTGCTGCGAGGAAAAATCAAGTTAGTACATTTCAAACATGAAAAACGTCATTTTGTACTCAACATGAAAAACCGAAATTCCAAAAGTATAAAACATACAAAAATGCTTACCAAAGAGAGGAAATGTATCGTGCTCAGCACCCTCCTCCCGCCCTGTGGTGCAACAGATGTCCCTTTCTCCAAAAATGTACTCAATGGGACCGTAACGTTGCAACCACACACAAGTTTACCAGCTGCGAGCAAAAATCAAGTTAGTACATTTCAAACATGAAAAACGTCATTTTATACTCAACATGAAAAACCAAAATTCCAAAAGTATAAAACATACAAAAATGCTTACCAAAGAGAGGAAATGTATCGTGCTCAGCACCCTCCTCCCGCCCTGTGGTGCAACAGATGTCCCTTTCTCCAAAAGTGTACTCAATGGGACCGTAACGTCGCAACCACACACTAGTTGACCTGCTGCGAGGAAAAATCAAGTTAGTACATTTCAAACATGAAAAACGTCATTTTATACTCAACATGAAAAACCAAAATTCCAAAAGTATAAAACATACAAAAATGCTTACCAAAGAGAGGAAATGTATCGTGCTCAGCACCCTCCTCCCGCCCTGTGGTGCAACAGATGTCCCTTTCTCCAAAAATGTACTCAATGGGACCGTAACGTTGCAACCACACACAAGTTGACCAGCTGCGAGGAAAAATCAAGTTAGTACATTTCAAACATGAAAAACGTCATTTTAAACGCAACATGAAAAACCAAAATTCCAAAAGTATAAAACATACAAAAATGCTTACCAAAGAGAGGAAATGTATCATGCTCAGCACCCTCCTTCCGCCCTGTGGCGGAACAGATGTCAGTTTCTACAAAAATGTACTCAATGGGACCGTAACGTTCCAACCACACACAAGTTGACCTGCTGCGAGCAAAAATCAAGTTAGTACATTTCAAACATGAAAAACGTCATTTTATACTCAACATGGAAAACCAAAATTCCAAAAGTATAAAACATACAAAAATGCTTACCAAAGAGAGGAAATGTATCGTGCTCAGCACCCGCCTCCCGCCCTGTGGTGCAACAGATGTCCCTTTCTCCAAAACTGTACTCAATGGGACCGTAACGTTGCAACCACACACAAGTTGACCTGCTGCGAGGAAAAATCAAGTTAGTACATTTCAAACATGAAAAACGTCATTTTATACTCAACATGGAAAACCAAAATTTCAAAAGTATAAAACATACAAAAATGCTTACCAAAGAGAGGTAATGTATCGTGCTCAGCACCCTCCTCCCACCCTGTGGTGCAACAGATGTCCCTTTCTGCAAAACTGTACTCAATGGGACCGTAACGTGCAACCACACACAAGTTGACCTGCTGCGAGCAAAAATCAAGTTAGTGCATTTCAAACATGAAAAACGTCATTTTATACGCAACATGAAAAACCAAAATTTCAAAAGTACAAAGCATACAAAAATGCTTACCAAAGAGAGGTAATGTATCGTGCTCAGCACCCTCCTCCCGCCCTGTGGTGCAACAGATGTCCCTTTCTCCAAAACTGTACTCAATGGGACCGTAACGTTGCAACCACACACAAGTTGACCTGCTGCGAGCAAAAATCAACTTAGTACATTTCAAACATGAAAAACGTCATTTTATACTCAACATGAAAAAACCAAAATTCCAAAAGTGATAAACATACAAAAATGCTTACCAAAGAGAGGAAATGTGTCGTGCTCAGCACCCGCCTCCCGCCCTGTGGTGCAACAGATGTCCCTTTCTCCAAAACTGTACTCAATGGGACCGTAACGTTGCAAGCACACACAAGTTGACCTGCTGCGAGCAAAAATCAAGTTAGTACATTTCAAACATGAAAAACGTCATTTTATACTCAACATGAAAAACCAAAATTCCAAAAGTATAAAACATACAAAAATGCTTACCAATGAGAGGTAATGTATCGTGCTCAGCACCCTCCTCCCGCCCTGTGGTGCAACAGATGTCCCTTTCTCCAAAAGTGTACTCAATGGGACCGTAACGTTGCAACCACACACTAGTTGACCTGCTGCGAGGAAAAATCAAGTTAGTACATTTCAAACATGAAAAACGTCATTTTGTACTCAACATGAAAAACCGAAATTCCAAAAGTATAAAACATACAAAAATGCTTACCAAAGAGAGGAAATGTATCGTGCTCAGCACCCTCCTCCCGCCCTGTGGTGCAACAGATGTCCCTTTCTCCAAAAATGTACTCAATGGGACCGTAACGTTGCAACCACACACAAGTTTACCAGCTGCGAGCAAAAATCAAGTTAGTACATTTCAAACATGAAAAACGTCATTTTATACTCAACATGAAAAACCAAAATTCCAAAAGTATAAAACATACAAAAATGCTTACCAAAGAGAGGAAATGTATCGTGCTCAGCACCCTCCTCCCGCCCTGTGGTGCAACAGATGTCCCTTTCTCCAAAAGTGTACTCAATGGGACCGTAACGTCGCAACCACACACTAGTTGACCTGCTGCGAGGAAAAATCAAGTTAGTACATTTCAAACATGAAAAACGTCATTTTATACTCAACATGAAAAACCAAAATTCCAAAAGTATAAAACATACAAAAATGCTTACCAAAGAGAGGAAATGTATCGTGCTCAGCACCCTCCTCCCGCCCTGTGGTGCAACAGATGTCCCTTTCTCCAAAAATGTACTCAATGGGACCGTAACGTTGCAACCACACACAAGTTGACCAGCTGCGAGGAAAAATCAAGTTAGTACATTTCAAACATGAAAAACGTCATTTTAAACGCAACATGAAAAACCAAAATTCCAAAAGTATAAAACATACAAAAATGCTTACCAAAGAGAGGAAATGTATCATGCTCAGCACCCTCCTTCCGCCCTGTGGCGGAACAGATGTCAGTTTCTACAAAAATGTACTCAATGGGACCGTAACGTTCCAACCACACACAAGTTGACCTGCTGCGAGCAAAAATCAAGTTAGTACATTTCAAACATGAAAAACGTCATTTTATACTCAACATGGAAAACCAAAATTCCAAAAGTATAAAACATACAAAAATGCTTACCAAAGAGAGGAAATGTATCGTGCTCAGCACCCGCCTCCCGCCCTGTGGTGCAACAGATGTCCCTTTCTCCAAAACTGTACTCAATGGGACCGTAACGTTGCAACCACACACAAGTTGACCTGCTGCGAGCAAAAATCAAGTTAGTACATTTCAAACATGAAAAACGTCATTTTATACTCAACATGAAAAACCAAAATTCCAAAAGTATAAAACATACAAAAATGCTTACCAAAGAGAGGAAATGTATCGTGCTCAGCACCCGCCTCCCGCCCTGTGGTGCAACAGATGTCCCTTTCTCCAAAACTGTACTCAATGGGACCGTATCGTTGCAACCACTCACAAGTTGACCTGCTGCGAGGAAAAATCAAGTTAGTACATTTCAATCACGAAAAACGTCATTTAATACTCAACATGAAAAACCAAAATTCCAAAAGTATAAAACATACAAAAATGCTTACCAAAGAGAGGAAATGTATCGTGCTCAGCACCCTCCTCCCGCCCTGTGGTGCAACAGATGTCCCTTTCTCCAAAACTGTACTCAATGGGACCGTACCGTTGCAACCACACACAAGTTGACCTGCTGCGAGCAAAAATCAAGTTAGTACATTTCAAACATGAAAAACGTCATTTTATACTCAACATGAAAAACCAAAATTCCAAAAGTATAAAACACAAAAATGCTTACCAAAGATAGGAAATGTATCGTGCTCAGCACCCTCCTCCCGCCCTGTGGTGCAACAGATGTCTCTTTTTCCAAAACTGTACTCAATGGGACCGTAACTTTGCAACCACACACAAGTTGACCAGCTGCGAGCAAAAATCAAGTTAGTACATTTCAAACATGAAAAACGTCATTTTATACTCAACATCAAAAACCAAAATTCCAAAAGTAATAAACATACAAAAATGCTTATCAAAGAGAGGAAATGTATCGTGCTCAGCACCCGCCTCCCGCCCTGTGGTGCAACAGATGTCCCTTTCTCCAAAACTGTACTCAATGGGACCGTAACGTTGCAACCACGCACAAGTTGACCTGCATCGAGCAAAAATCAAGTTAGTACATTTCAAACATGAAAAACGTCATTTAATACTCAACATGAAAAACCAAAATTCCAAAAGTATAAAACATACAAAAATGCTTACCAAAGAGAGGAAATGTGTCGTGCTCAGCACCTGCCTCCCGCCCTGTGGTGCAACAGATGTCCCTTTCTCCATAACTGTACTCAATGGGACCGTAACGTTGCAACCACACACAATTACCAACTGCGAGGAAAAATCAAGTTAGTACATTTCAAACATGAAAAAGGTCATTTTAAACGCAACATGAAAAACCAAAATTCCGAAAGTATTAAACATAAAAAAATTATTACCAAGAAGAGAAAATGTATCCATGCTCCGCACCCTCCTCCTGCCCTGTGGTGCAACAGATGTCCCTTTCTCCAAAACTGTACTCAATGGGACCGTAACGTTGCAACCACAAACAAGTTGACCTGCTGCGAGCAAAAACCAAGTTAGTACATTTCAAACATGAAAAACGTCATTTTATACTCAACAAGAAATACCAATATTCCAAAAGTATAAAACATACAAAAATGCTTACCAAAGAGAGGAAATGTATCGTGCTCAGCACCCTCCTCCCGCCCTGTGGTGCAACAGATGTCCCTTTCTCCAAAACTGTACTCAATGGGACCGTAACGTTGCAACCACACACAACTTGACCTGCTGCGAGGAAAAATCAAGTTAGTACATTTCAATCACGAAAAACGTCATTTTATACTCAACATGAAAAACCAAAATTCCAAAAGTATAAAATATACAAAAATGCTTACCAAAGAGAGAAAATGTATCGTGCTCAGCACCCGCCTCCCGCCCTGTGGTGCAACAGATGTCCCTTTCTCCAAAACTGTACTCAATGGGACCGTAACGTTGCAACCACAAACAAGTTGACCTGCTGCGAGCAAAAACCAAGTTAGTACATTTCAAACATGAAAAACGTCATTTTATACTCAACAAGAAATACCAATATTCCAAAAGTATAAAACATACAAAAATGCTTACCAAAGAGAGGAAATGTATCGTGCTCAGCACCCTCCTCCCGCCCTGTGGTGCAACAGATGTCCCTTTCTCCAAAACTGTACTCAATGGGACAGTAACGTTGCAACCACACACAAGATGACCTGCTGCGAGCAAACATCAAGTTAGTACATTTCAAACATGAAAAACGTCATTTTATACTCAACATGAAAAACCAAAATTCCAAAAGTATAAAACATACAAAAATGCTTACCAAAGAGAGGAAATGTATCGTGCTCAGCACCCGCCTCCCGCCCTGTGGTGCAACAGATGTCCCTTTCTCCAAAACTGTACTCAATGGGACCGTATCGTTGCAACCACACACAAGTTACCTGCTGCGAGGAAAAATCAAGTTAGTACATTTCAATCACGAAAAACGTCATTTTATACTCAACATGAAAAACCAAAATTCCAAAAGAATAAAACATACGAAAATGCTTACCAAAGAGAGGAAATGTATCGTGCTCAGCACCCGCCTCCCGCCCTGTGGTGCAACAGATGTCCCTTTCTCCAAAACTGTACTCAATGGGACCGTAACGTTGCAACCACACACAAGTTGACCTGCTGCGAGCAAAAATCAAGTTAGTACATTTCAAACATGAAAAACGTCATTTTATACTCAACATGAAAAACCAAAATTCCAAAAGTATAAAACATACAAAAATGCTTACCAAAGAGAGGAAATGTATCGTGCTCAGCACCCTCCTCCCGCCCTGTGGTGCAACAGATGTCTCTTTCTCCAAAACTGTACTCAATGGGACCGTAACTTTGCAACCACACACAAGTTGACCTGCTGCGAGCAAAAATCAAGTTAGTACATTTCAAACATGAAAAACGTTATTTTATACTCAACATGAAAAACCAAAATTCCAAAAGTATAAAACATACAAAAATGCTTACCAAAGAGAGGAAATGTGTCGTGCTGAGCACCCGCCTCCCGCCCTGTGGTGCAACAGATGTCCCTTTCTCCAAAACTGTACTCAATGGGACCGTAACGTTGCAACCACAAACAAACTGACCTGCTGCGAGCAAAAATCAAGTTAGTACATTTCAAACATGAAAAACGTCATTTTATACTCAACAAGAAAAACCAATATTCCAAAAGTATAAAACTTACAAAAATGCTTACCAAAGAGAGGAAATGTATCGTGCTTAGCACCCGCCTCCCGCTCTGTGGTGCAACAGATGTCCCTTTCTGCAAAACTGTACTCAATGGGACCGTAACGTTGCAACCACACACAAGTTGATGTGCTGCGAGCAAATATCAAGTTAGTACATTTCAAACATGAAAAACGTCATTTTATACTCAACATGAAAAACCAAAATTCCAAAAGTATAAAACATACAAAAATGCTTACCAAAGAGAGGTAATGTATCGTGCTCAGCACCCGCCTCCCGCTCTGTGGTGCAACATATGTCCCATTCTCCAAAACTGTACTCAATGGGTCCGTAACGTTGCAACCACACACAAGTTGACCTGCTGCGAGGAAAAATCAAGTTAGTACATTTCAAACATGAAAAACGTCATTTTATACTCAACATGGAAAACCAAAATTTCAAAAGTATAAAACATACAAAAATGCTTACCAAAGAGAGGAAATGTGTCGTGCTCAGCACCCGCCTCCCGCTCTGTGGTGCAACAGATGTCCCTTTCTCCAAAACTGTACTCAATGGGACCGTAACGCTGCAACCACACACAAGTTGACCTGCTGCGAGGAAAAATCAAGTTAGTACATTTCAATCACGAAAAACGTCATTTTATACTCAACATGAAAAACCAAAATTCCAAAAGTATACAACATACAAAAATGCTTACCAAAGAGAGGTAATGTATCGTGCTCAGCACCCTCCTCCCGCCCTGTGGTGCAAGAGATGTCCCTTTCTCCAACACTGTACTCAATGGGACCGTAACGTTGCAACCACAAACAAACTGACCTGCTGCGAGCAAAAATCAAGTTAGTACATTTCAAACATGAAAATCGTCATTTTATACTCAACATGAAAAACCAAAATTCCAAAAGTATAAAACATACAAAAATGCTTACCAAAGAGAAGAAATGTATCATGCTCAGCACCCTCCTCCCGCCCTGTGGTGCAACAGATGTCTCTTTCTCCAAAACTGTACTCAATGGGACCGTAACTTTGCAACCACACACAAGTTGACCTGCTGCGAGCAAAAATCAAGTTAGTACATTTCAAACATGAAAAACGTCATTTTATACTCAACATGAAAAACCAAAATTCCAAAAGTATAAAACATACAAAAATGCTTACCAAAGAGAAGAGATGTGTCGTGCTCAGCACCCGCCTCCCGCCCTGTGGTGCAACAGATGTCCCTTTCTCCAAAACTGTACTCAATGGGACCGTAACGTTGCAACCACAAACAAACTGACCTGCTGCGAGCAAAAATCAAGTTAGTACATTTCAAACATGAAAAACGTCATCTTATACTCAACAAGAAAAACCAATATTCCAAAAGTGTAAAACATACAAAAATGCTTACCAAAGAGAAGAAATGTATCGTGCTCTTCACCCGCCTCCCGCTCTGTGGTGCAACAGATGTCCCTTTCTGCAAAACTGTACTCAATGGGACCGTAACGTTGCAACCACACACAAGTTGACCTGCTGCGAGCAAAAATCAAGTTAGTACATTTCAAACATGAAAAACGTCATTTTATACTCAACATGAAAAACCAAAATTCCAAAAGTATAAAACATACAAAAATGCTTACCAAAGAGAGGTAATGTATCGTGCTCAGCACCCGCCTCCCGCTCTGTGGTGCAACAGATGTCCCTTTCTCCAAAAATGTACTCAATGGGACCGTAACGTTGCAACAACACACAAGTTGACCTGCTGCGAGGAAAAATCAAGTTAGTACATTTCAAACATGAAAAACGTCATTTTATACTCAACATGGAAAACCAAAATTTCAAAAGTATAAATCATACAAAAATGCTTACCAAAGAGAGGAAATGTGTCGTGCTCAGCACCCTCCTCCCGCCCTGTGGTGCAACAGATGTCCCTTTCTCCAAAAATGTACTCAATGGGACCGTAACGTTGCAACCACACACTAGTTGACCTGCTGCGAGGAAAAATCAAGTTAGTACATTTCAAACATGAAAAACGTCATTTTATACTCAACATGAATAACCAAAATTCCAAAACTATAAAACCTACAAAAATGCTTACCAAAGAGGGGAAATGTGTCGTGCTGAGCACCCGCCTCCCGCCCTGTGGTGCAACAGATGTCCCTTTCTCCAACACTGTACTCAATGGGACCGTAACGTTGCAACCACATACTAGTTGACCTGCTGCGAGCAAAAATCAAGTTAGTACATTTCAAACATGAAAATCGTCATTTTATACTCAACATGAAAAACCAAAATTCCAAAAGTATAAAACATACAAAAATGCTTACCAAAGAGAAGAGATGTGTCGTGCTCAGCACCCTCCTCCCGCCCTGTGGCGCAACAGATGTCTCTTTCTCCAAAACTGTACTCAATGGGACCGTAACTTTGCAACCACACACAAGTTGACCTGCTGCGAGGAAAAATCAAATTAGTTCATTTCAAACACGAAAAAAGTCATTTAAAGCGCAACATGAAAAACCAAAATTCCAAAAGTATAAAACATACAAAAATGCTTACCAAAGAGAGGAAATGTATCGTGCTCAGCACCCTCCTCCCGCCCTGTGGTGCAACAGATGTCCCTTTCTCCAAAAGTGTACTCAGTGGGACTGTAACGTCGCAACCACACACTAGTTGACCGGCTGCGAGGAAAAATCAAGTTAGTACATTTCAAACATGAAAAACGTCATTTTATACTCAACATGAAAAACCAAAATTCCAAAAGTATAAAACTTACAAAATTGCTTACCAAAGAGAGAAAATGTATCGTACTCAGCACCCGCCTCCCGCCCTGTGGTGCAACAGATGTCCCTTTCTCCAAAACTGTACTCAATGGGACAGTAACGTTGCAACCACACACAAGTTGACCTGCTGCAAGCAAACATCAAGTTAGTACATTTCAAACATGAAAAACGTCATTTTATACTCAACATGAAAAACCAAAATTCCAAAAGTATAAAACATACAAAAATGCTTACCAAAGAGAGGAAATGTATCGTGCTCAGCACCCGCCTCCCGCCCTGTGGTGCAACAGATGTCCCTTTCTCCAAAACTGTACTCAATGGGACCGTATCGTTGCAAACACACACAAGTTGACCTGCTGCGAGCAAAAACCAAGTTAGTACATTTCAAACATGAAAAACGTCATTTTATACTCAACAAGAAATACCAATATTCCAAAAGTATATAACATACAAAAATGCTTACCAAAGAGAGGAAATGTATCGTGCTCAGCACCCTCCTCCCGCCCTGTGGTGCAACAGATGTCCCTTTCTCCAAAACTGTACTCAATGGGACCGTAACGTTGCAACCACACACAACTTGACCTGCTGCGAGGAAAAATCAAGTTAGTACATCTCAATCACGAAAAACGTCATTTTATACTCAACATGAAAAACCAAAATTCCAAAAGTATAAAACATACAAAAATGCTTACCAAAGAGAGAAAATGTATCGTGCTCAGCACCCGCCTCCCGCCCTGTGGTGCAACAGATGTCCCTTTCTCCAAAACTGTACTCAATGGGACAGTAACGTTGCAACCACACACAAGTTGACCTGCTGCGAGCAAACATCAAGTTAGTACATTTCAAACATGAAAAACGTCATTTTATACTCAACATGAAAAACCAAAATTCCAAAAGTATAAAACATACAAAAATGCTTACCAAAGAGAGGAAATGTATCGTGCTCAGCACCCGCCTCCCGCCCTGTGGTGCAACAGATGTCCCTTTCTCCAAAACTGTACTCAATGGGACCGTATCGTTGCAACCACACACAAGTTGACCTGCTGCGAGGAAAAATCAAGTTAGTACATTTCAATCACGAAAAGCGTCATTTTATACTCAACATGAAAAACCAAAATTCCAAAAGAATAAAACATACAAAAATGCTTACCAAAGAGAGGAAATGTATCGTGCTCAGCACCCGCCTCCCGCCCTGTGGTGCAACAGATGTCCCTTTCTCCAAAACTGTACTCAATGGGACCGTAACGTTGCAACCACACACAAGTTGACCTGCTGCGAGCAAAAATCAAGTTAGTACATTTCAAACATGAAAAACGTCATTTTATACTCAACATGAAAAACCAAAATTCCAAATGTATAAAACATACAAAATTGCTTACCAAAGAGAGGAAATGTATCGTGCTCAGCACCCTCCTCCCGCCCTGTGGTGCAACAGATGTCTCTTTCTCCAAAACTGTACTCAATGGGACCGTAACTTTGCAACCACACACAAGTTGACCTGCTGCGAGCAAATATCAAGTTAGTACATTTCAAACATGAAAAACGTTATTTTATACTCAACAAGAAAAACCAATATTCCAAAAGTATAAAACTTACAAAAATGCTTACCAAAGAGAGGAAATGTATCGTGCTCAGCACCCGCCTCCCGCTCTGTGGTGCAACAGATGTCCCTTTCTGCAAAACTGTACTCAATGGGACCGTAACGTTGCAACCACACACAAGTTGACCTGCTGCGAGCAAAAATCAAGTTAGTACATTTCAAACATGAAAAACGTCATTTTATACTCAACATGAAAAACCAAAATTCCAAAAGTATAAAACATACAAAAATGCTTACCAAAGAGAGGTAATGTATCGTGCTCAGCACCCGCCTCCCGCTCTGTGGTGCAACAGATGTCCCATTCTCCAAAACTCTACTCAATGGGACCGTAACGTTGCAACCACACACAAGTTGACCTGCTGCGAGGAAGAATCAAGTTAGTACATTTCAAACATGAAAAACGTCATTTTATACTCAACATGGAAAACCAAAGTTTCAAAAGTATAAAACATACAAAAATGCTTACCAAAGAGAGGAAATGTGTCGTGCTCAGCACCCGCCTCCCGCTCTGTGGTGCAACAGATGTCCCTTTCTCCAAAACTGTACTCAATGGGACCGTATCGTTGCAACCACACACAAGTTGACCTGCTGCGAGGAAAAATCAAGATAGTACATTTCAAACATGAAAAACGTCATTTTATACTCAACATGAAAAACCAAAATTCCAAAAGTATAAAACATACAAAAATGCTTACCAAAGAGAGGTAATGTATCGTGCTCAGCACCCGCCTCCCGCCCTGTGGTGCAAGAGATGTCCCTTTCTCCAAAACTGTACTCAATGGGACCGTAACGTTGCAACCACAAACAAACTGACCTGCTGCGAGCAAAAATCAAGTTAGTACATTTCAAACATGAAAAACGTCATTTTATACTCAACATGAAAAACCAAAATTCCAAAAGTATGAAACATACAAAAATGCTTACCAAAGAGAGGAAATGTATCGTGCTCAGCACCCGCCTCCCGCCCTGTGGTGCAACAGATGTCCCTTTCTCCAAAACTGTACTCAATGGGACCGTAACGTTGCAACCACACACAAGTTGACCTGCAGCGAGCAAAAATCAAGTTAGTACATTTCAAACATGAAAAACGTCATTTTATACTCAACATGAAAAACCAAAATTCCAAATGTATAAAACATACAAAAATGCTTACCAAAGAGAGGAAATGTATCGTGCTCAGCACCCTCCTCCCGCCCTGTGGTGCAACAGATGTCTCTTTCTCCAAAACTGTACTCAATGGGACCGTAACTTTGCAACCACACACAAGTTGACCTGCTGCGAGCAAATATCAAGATAGTACATTTCAAACATGAAAAACGTTATTTTATACTCAACATGAAAAACCAAAATTCCAAAAGTATAAAACATACAAAAATGCTTACCAAAGAGAGGAAATGTGTCGTGCTGAGCACCCGCCTCCCGCCCTGTGGTGCAACAAATGTCCCTTTCTCCAAAACTGTACTCAATGGGACCGTAACGTTGCAACCACAAACAAACTGACCTGCTGCGAGCAAAAATCAAGTTAGTACATTTCAAACATGAAAAACGTCATTTTATACTCAACAAGAAAAACCAATATTCCAAAAGTATAAAACTTACAAAAATGCTTACCAAAGAGAGGAAATGTATCGTGCTCAGCACCCGCCTCCCGCTCTGTGGTGCAACAGATGTCCCTTTCTGCAAAACTGTACTCGATGGGACCGTAACGTTGCAACCACACACAAGTTGACCTGCTGCGAGCAAATATCAAGTTAGTACATTTCAAACATGAAAAACGTCATTTTATACTCAACATGAAAAACCAAAATTCCAAAAGTATAAAACATACAAAAATGCTTACCAAAGAGAGGTAATGTATCGTGCTCAGCACCCGCCTCCCGCTCTGTGGTGCAACAGATGTCCCATTCTCCAAAACTGTACTCAATGGGACCGTAACGTTGCAACCACAAACAAACTGACCTGCTGCGAGCAAAAATCAAGTTAGTACATTTCAAACATGAAAAACGTCATTTTATACTCAACAAGAAAAACCAATATTCCAAAAGTATAAAACTTACAAAAATGCTTACCAAAGAGAGGAAATGTATCGTGCTCAGCACCCGCCTCCCGCTCTGTGGTGCAACAGATGTCCCTTTCTGCAAAACTGTACTCGATGGGACCGTAACGTTGCAACCACACACAAGTTGACCTGCTGCGAGCAAATATCAAGTTAGTACATTTCAAACATGAAAAACGTCATTTTATACTCAACATGAAAAACCAAAATTCCAAAAGTATAAAACATACAAAAATGCTTACCAAAGAGAGGAAATGTGTCATGCTCAGCACCCGCCTCCCGCCCTGTGGTGCAACAGATGTCCCTTTCTCCAAAACTGTACTCAATGGGACCATATCGTTGCAACCACACACAAGTTGACCTGCTGCGAGGAAAAATCAAGTTAGTACATTTCAATCACGAAAAACGTCATTTTATACTCAACATGAAAAACCAAAATTCCAAAAGAATAAAACATACAAAAATGCTTACCAAAGAGAGGAAATGTATCGTGCTCAGCACCCGCCTCCCGCCCTGTGGTGCAACAGATGTCCCTTTCTCCAAAACTGTACTCAATGGGACCGTAACGTTGCAACCACACACAAGTTGACCTGCAGCGAGCAAAAATCAAGTTAGTACATTTCAAACATGAAAAACGTCATTTTATACTCAACATGAAAAACCAAAATTCCAAATGTATAAAACATACAAAAATGCTTACCAAAGAGAGGAAATGTATCGTGCTCAGCACCCTCCTCCCGCCCTGTGGTGCAACAGATGTCTCTTTCTCCAAAACTGTACTCAATGGGACCGTAACTTTGCAACCACACACAAGTTGACCTGCTGCGAGCAAATATCAAGATAGTACATTTCAAACATGAAAAACGTTATTTTATACTCAACATGAAAAACCAAAATTCCAAAAGTATAAAACATACAAAAATGCTTACCAAAGAGAGGAAATGTGTCGTGCTGAGCACCCGCCTCCCGCCCTGTGGTGCAACAAATGTCCCTTTCTCCAAAACTGTACTCAATGGGACCGTAACGTTGCAACCACAAACAAACTGACCTGCTGCGAGCAAAAATCAAGTTAGTACATTTCAAACATGAAAAACGTCATTTTATACTCAACAAGAAAAACCAATATTCCAAAAGTATAAAACTTACAAAAATGCTTACCAAAGAGAGGAAATGTATCGTGCTCAGCACCCGCCTCCCGCTCTGTGGTGCAACAGATGTCCCTTTCTGCAAAACTGTACTCGATGGGACCGTAACGTTGCAACCACACACAAGTTGACCTGCTGCGAGCAAATATCAAGTTAGTACATTTCAAACATGAAAAACGTCATTTTATACTCAACATGAAAAACCAAAATTCCAAAAGTATAAAACATACAAAAATGCTTACCAAAGAGAGGTAATGTATCGTGCTCAGCACCCGCCTCCCGCTCTGTGGTGCAACAGATGTCCCATTCTCCAAAACTGTACTCAATGGGACCGTAACGTTGCAACCACACACAAGTTGACCTGCTGCGAGGAAAAATCAAGTTAGTACATTTCAAACATGAAAAACGTCATTTTATACTCAACATGGAAAACCAAAGTTTCAAAAGTATAAAACATACAAAAATGCTTACCAAAGAGAGGAAATGTGTCGTGCTCAGCACCCGCCTCCCGCTCTGTGGTGCAACAGATGTCCCTTTCTCCAAAACTGTACTCAATGGGACCGTAACGTTGCAACCACACACAAGTTGACCTGCTGCGAGGAAAAATCAAGATAGTACATTTCAAACATGAAAAACGTCATTTTATACTCAACATGAAAAACCAAAATTCCAAAAGTATAAAACATACAAAAATGCTTACCAAAGAGAGGTAATGTATCGTGCTCAGCACCCGCCTCCCGCCCTGTGGTGCAAGAGATGTCCCTTTCTCCAAAACTGTACTCAATGGGACCGTAACGTTGCAACAACAAACAAACTGACCTGCTGCGAGCAAAAATCAAGTTAGTACATTTCAAACATGAAAAACGTCATTTTATACTCAACATGAAAAACCAAAATTCAAAAAGTACAAAACATACAAAAATGCTTACCAAAGAGAAGAAATGTATCATGCTCAGCACCCTCCTCCCGAACTTGGTGCAACAGATGTCTCTTTCTCCAAAACTGTACTCAATGGGACCGTAACTTTGCAACCACACACAAGTTGACCTGCTGCGAGCAAAAATCAAGTTAGTACATTTCAAACATGAAAAACGTCATTTTATAGTCAACATGAAAAACCAAAATTCCAAAAGTATAAAACATACAAAAATGCTTACCAAAGAGAGGAAATGTGTCGTGCTCAGCACCCGCCTCCCGCCCTGTGGTGCAACAGATGTCCCTTTCTCCAAAACTGTACTCAATGGGACCGTAACGTTGCAACCACAAACAAACTGACCTGCTGCGGGCAAAAATCAAGTTAGTACATTTCAAACATGAAAAACGTCATTTTATACTCAACAAGAAAAACCAATATTCCAAAAGTATAAAACTTACAAGAATGCTTACCAAAGAGAGGAAATGTATCGTGCTCAGCACCCGCCTCCCGCTCTGTGGTGCAACAGATGTCCCTTTCTGCAAAACTGTACTCAATGGGACCGTAACGTTGCAACCACACACAAGTTGACCTGCTGCGAGCAAATATCAAGTTAGTACATTTCAAACATGAAAAACGTCATTTTATACTCAACATGAAAAACCAAAAATCCAAAAGTATAAAACATACAAAAATGCTAACCAAAGAGAGGAAATGTGTCGTGCTCAGTACCCGCCTCCCGCTCTGTGGTGCAACAGATGTCCCTTTCTCCAAAACTGTACTCAATGGGACCGTAACGTTGCAACCACACACAAGTTGACCTGCTGCGAGGAAAAATCAAGTTAGTACATTTCAATCACGAAAAACGTCATTTTATACTCAACATGAAAAACCAAAATTCCAAAAGAATAAAACATACAAAAATGCTTACCAAAGAGAGGTAATGTATCGTGCTCAGCACCCGCCTCCCGCCCTGTGGTGCAAGAGATGTCCCTTTCTCCAAAACTGTACTCAATGGGACCGTAACTTTGCAACCACAAACAAACTGACCTGCTGCGAGCAAAAATCAAGTTAGTACATTTCAAACATGAAAAACGTCATTTTATACTCAACATGAAAAACCAAAATTCCAAAAGTATGAAACATACAAAAATGCTTACCAAAGAGAGGAAATGTATCGTGCTCAGCACCCGCCTCCCGCCCTGTGGTGCAAGAGATGTCCCTTTCTCCAAAACTGTACTCAATGGGACCGTAACTTTGCAACCACAAACAAACTGACCTGCTGCGAGCAAAAATCAAGTTAGTACATTTCAAACATGAAAAACGTCATTTTATACTCAACATGAAAAACCAAAATTCCAAAAGTATGAAACATACAAAAATGCTTACCAAAGAGAGGAAATGTATCGTGCTCAGCACCCGCCTCCCGCCCTGTGGTGCAACAGATGTCCCTTTCTCCAAAACTGTACTCAATGGGACCGTATCGTTGCAACCACACACTAGTTGACCTGCTGCGAGGAAAAATCAAGTTAGTACATTTCAATCACGAAAAACGTCATTTTATACTCAACATGAAAAACCAAAATTCCAAAAGAATAAAACATACAAAAATGCTTACCAAAGAGAGGAAATGTATCGTGCTCAGCACCCGCCTCCCGCCCTGTGGTGCAACAGATGTCCCTTTCTCCAAAACTGTACTCAATGGGACCGTAACGTTGCAACCACACACAAGTTGACCTGCAGCGAGCAAAAATCAAGTTAGTACATTTCAAACATGAAAAACGTCATTTTATACTCAACATGAAAAACCAAAATTCCAAATGTATAAAACATACAAAAATGCTTACCAAAGAGAGGAAATGTATCGTGCTCAGCACCCTCCTCCCGCCCTGTGGTGCAACAGATGTCTCTTTCTCCAAAACTGTACTCAATGGGACCGTAACTTTGCAACCACACACAAGTTGACCTGCTGCGAGCAAATATCAAGATAGTACATTTCAAACATGAAAAACGTTATTTTATACTCAACATGAAAAACCAAAATTCCAAAAGTATAAAACATACAAAAATGCTTACCAAAGAGAGGAAATGTGTCGTGCTGAGCACCCGCCTCCCGCCCTGTGGTGCAACAAATGTCCCTTTCTCCAAAACTGTACTCAATGGGACCGTAACGTTGCAACCACAAACAAACTGACCTGCTGCGAGCAAAAATCAAGTTAGTACATTTCAAACATGAAAAACGTCATTTTATACGCAACAAGAAAAACCAATATTCCAAAAGTATAAAACTTACAAAAATGCTTACCAAAGAGAGGAAATGTATCGTGCTCAGCACCCGCCTCCCGCTCTGTGGTGCAACAGATGTCCCTTTCTGCAAAACTGTACTCAATGGGACCGTAACGTTGCAACCACACACAAGTTGACCTGCTGCGAGCAAATATCAAGTTAGTACATTTCAAACATGAAAAACGTCATTTTATACTCAACATGAAAAACCAAAATTCCAAAAGTATAAAACATACAAAAATGCTTACCAAAGAGAGGTAATGTATCGTGCTCAGCACCCGCCTCCCGCTCTGTGGTGCAACAGATGTCCCATTCTCCAAAACTGTACTCAATGGGACCGTAACGTTGCAACCACACACAAGTTGACCTGCTGCGAGGAAAAATCAAGTTAGTACATTTCAAACATGAAAAACGTCATTTTATACTCAACATGGAAAACCAAAGTTTCAAAAGTATAAAACATACAAAAATGCTTACCAAAGAGAGGAAATGTGTCGTGCTCAGCACCCGCCTCCCGCTCTGTGGTGCAACAGATGTCCCTTTCTCCAAAACTGTACTCAATGGGACCGTAACGTTGCAACCACACACAAGTTGACCTGCTGCGAGGAAAAATCAAGATAGTACATTTCAAACATGAAAAACGTCATTTTATACTCAACATGAAAAACCAAAATTCCAAAAGTATAAAACATACAAAAATGCTTACCAAAGAGAGGTAATGTATCGTGCTCAGCACCCGCCTCCCGCCCTGTGGTGCAAGAGATGTCCCTTTCTCCAAAACTGTACTCAATGGGACCGTAACGTTGCAACAACAAACAAACTGACCTGCTGCGAGCAAAAATCAAGTTAGTACATTTCAAACATGAAAAACGTCATTTTATACTCAACATGAAAAACCAAAATTCAAAAAGTATAAAACATACAAAAATGCTTACCAAAGAGAAGAAATGTATCATGCTCAGCACCCTCCTCCCGCCCTGTGGTGCAACAGATGTCTCTTTCTCCAAAACTGTACTCAATGGGACCGTAACTTTGCAACCACACACAAGTTGACCTGCTGCGAGCAAAAATCAAGTTAGTACATTTCAAACATGAAAAACGTCATTTTATAGTCAACATGAAAAACCAAAATTCCAAAAGTATAAAACATACAAAAATGCTTACCAAAGAGAGGAAATGTGTCGTGCTCAGCACCCGCCTCCCGCCCTGTGGTGCAACAGATGTCCCTTTCTCCAAAACTGTACTCAATGGGACCGTAACGTTGCAACCACAAACAAACTGACCTGCTGCGGGCAAAAATCAAGTTAGTACATTTCAAACATGAAAAACGTCATTTTATACTCAACAAGAAAAACCAATATTCCAAAAGTATAAAACTTACAAGAATGCTTACCAAAGAGAGGAAATGTATCGTGCTCAGCACCCGCCTCCCGCTCTGTGGTGCAACAGATGTCCCTTTCTGCAAAACTGTACTCAATGGGACCGTAACGTTGCAACCACACACAAGTTGACCTGCTGCGAGCAAATATCAAGTTAGTACATTTCAAACATGAAAAACGTCATTTTATACTCAACATGAAAAACCAAAAATCCAAAAGTATAAAACATACAAAAATGCTAACCAAAGAGAGGAAATGTGTCGTGCTCAGTACCCGCCTCCCGCTCTGTGGTGCAACAGATGTCCCTTTCTCCAAAACTGTACTCAATGGGACCGTAACGTTGCAACCACACACAAGTTGACCTGCTGCGAGGAAAAATCAAGTTAGTACATTTCAAACATGAAAAACGTCATTTTATACTCAACATGAAAAACCAAAATTCCAAAAGTATAAAACATACAAAAATGCTTACCAAAGAGAGGAAATGTGTCGTGCTCAGTACCCGCCTCCCGCTCTGTGGTGCAACAGATGTCCCTTTCTCCAAAACTGTACTCAATGGGACCGTAACGTTGCAACCACACACAAGTTGACCTGCTGCGAGGAAAAATCAAGATAGTACATTTCAAACATGAAAAACGTCATTTTATACTCAACATGAAAAACCAAAATTCCAAAAGTATAAAACATACAAAAATGCTTACCAAAGAGAGGTAATGTATCGTGCTCAGCACCCGCCTCCCGCCCTGTGGTGCAAGAGATGTCCCTTTCTCCAAAACTGTACTCAATGGGACCGTAACGTTGCAACCACACACAAGTTGACCTGCTGCGAGCAAATATCAAGTTAGTACATTTCAAACATGAAAAACGTCATTTTATACTCAACATGAAAAACCAAAAATCCAAAAGTATAAAACATACAAAAATGCTTACCAAAGAGAGGAAATGTGTCGTGCTCAGTACCCGCCTCCCGCTCTGTGGTGCAACAGATGTCCCTTTCTCCAAAACTGTACTCAATGGGACCGTAACGTTGCAACCACACACAAGTTGACCTGCTGCGAGGAAAAATCAAGTTAGTACATTTCAAACATGAAAAACGTCATTTTATACTCAACATGGAAAACCAAAGTTTCAAAAGTATAAAACATACAAAAATGCTTACCAAAGAGAGGAAATGTGTCGTGCTCAGTACCCGCCTCCCGCTCTGTGGTGCAACAGATGTCCCTTTCTCCAAAACTGTACTCAATGGGACCGTAACGTTGCAACCACACACAAGTTGACCTGCTGCGAGGAAAAATCAAGATAGTACATTTCAAACATGAAAAACGTCATTTTATACTCAACATGAAAAACCAAAATTCCAAAAGTATAAAACATACAAAAATGCTTACCAAAGAGAGGTAATGTATCGTGCTCAGCACCCGCCTCCCGCCCTGTGGTGCAAGAGATGTCCCTTTCTCCAAAACTGTACTCAATGGGACCGTAACGTTGCAACCACAAACAAACTGACCTGCTGCGAGCAAAAATCAAGTTAGTACATTTCAAACATGAAAAACGTCATTTTATAGTCAACATGAAAAACCAAAATTCCAAAAGTATAAAACATACAAAAATGCTTACCAAAGAGAGGAAATGTGTCGTGCTCAGCACCCGCCTCCCGCCCTGTGGTGCAACAGATGTCCCTTTCTCCAAAACTGTACTCAATGGGACCGTAACGTTGCAACCACAAACAAACTGACCTGCTGCGAGCAAAAATCAAGTTAGTACATTTCAAACATGAAAAACGTCATTTTATACTCAACAAGAAAAACCAATATTCCAAAAGTATAAAACATACAAAAATGCTTACCAAAGAGAGGAAATGTATCGTGCTCCTCACCCGCCTCCCGCTCTGTGGTGCAACAGATGTCCCTTTCTGCAAAACTGTACTCAATGGGACCGTAACGTTGCAACCACACACAAGTTGACCTGCTGCGAGCAAAAATCAAGTTAGTACATTTCAAACATGAAAAACGTCATTTTATACTCAACATGAAAAACCAAATTCCAAAAGTATAAAACATACAAAAATGCTTACCAAAGAGAGGTAATGTATCGTGCTCAGCACCCGCCTCCCGCTCTGTGGTGCAACAGATGTCCCTTTCTCCAAAAATGTACTCAATGGGACCGTAATGTTGCAACAACACACAAGTTGACCTGCTGCGAGGAAAAATCAAGTTAGTACATTTCAAACATGAAAAACGTCATTTTATACTCAACATGGAAAACCAAAATTTCAAAAGTATAAAACATACAAAAATGCTTACCAAAGAGAGGTAATATATCGTGCTCAGCAACCTCCTCCCGCCCTGTGGTGCAACAGATGTCCCTTTCTGCAAAACTGTACTCAATGGGACCGTAACGTGCAACCACACACAAGTTGACCTGCTGCGAGCAAAAATCAAGTTAGTACATTTCAAACATGAAAAACGTCATTTTATACTCAACATGAAAAACCAAAATTTCAAAAGTATAAAACATACAAAAATGCTTACCAAAGAGAGGTAATGTATCGTGCTCAGCACCCTCCTCCCGCCCTGTGGTGCAACAGATGTCCCTTTCTCCAAAACTGTACTCAATGGGACAGTAACGTTGCAACCACACACAAGTTGACCTGCTGCGAGCAAAAATCAAGTTAGTACATTTCAAACAAGAAAAACGTCATTTTATACTCAACATGAAAAACCAAAATTCCAAAAGTAATAAACATACAAAAATGCTTACCAAAGAGAGGAAATGTATCGTGCTCAGCACCCGCCTCCCGCCCTGTGGTGCAACAGATGTCCCTTTCTCCAAAACTGTACTCAATGGGACCGTAACGTTGCAACCACACACAAGTTGACCTGCTGCGAGCAAAAATCAAGTTAGTACATTTCAAACATGAAAAACGTCATTTTATACTCAACATGAAAAACCAAAGTTCCAAAAGTATAAAACATACAAAAATGCTTACCAATGAGGGGTAATGTATCGTGCTCAGCACCCTCCTCCCGCCCTGTGGTGCCACAGATGTCCCTTTCTCCAAAAATGTACTCAATGGGACCGTAACGTTGCAACCACACACTAGTTGACCTGCTGCGAGGAAAAATCAAGTTAGTACATTTCAAACATGAAAAACGTCATTTTGTACTCAACATGAAAAACCGAAATTCCAAAAGTATAAAACATACAAAAATGCTTACCAAAGAGAAGAAATGTATGGTGCTCAGCACCCTCCTCCCGCCCTGTGGTGCAACAGATGTCCCTTTCTCCAAAAATGTACTCAATGGGACCGTAACGTTGCAACCACACACAAGTTGACCTGCTGCGAGCAAAAATCAAGTTAGTACATTTCAAACATGAAAAACGTCATTTTATACTCAACATGAAAAACCAAAATTCCAAAAGTATAAAACATACAAAAATGCTTACCAAAGAGACGAAATGTATCGTGCTCAGCACCCTCCTCCCGCCCTGTGGTGCAACAGATGTCCCTTTCTCCAAAAGTGTACTCAATGGGACCGTAACGTCGCAACCACACACTAGTTGACCTGCTGCGAGGAAAAATCAAGTTAGTACATTTCAAACATGAAAAACGTCATTTTATACTCAACATGAAAAACCAAAATTCCAAAAGCATAAAACATACAAAAATGCTTACCAAAGAGAGGAAATGTATCGTGCTCAGCACCCTCCTCCCGCCCTGCGGTGCAACAGATGTCCCTTTCTCCAAAAATGTACTCAATGGGACCGTAACGTTGCAACCACACACAAGTTGACCAGCTGCGAGGAAAAATCAAGTTAGTACATTTCAAACATGAAAAATGTCATTTTAAACGCAACATGAAAAACCAAAATTCCAAAAGTATAAAACATACAAAAATGCTTACCAAAGAGAGGAAATGTATCGTGCTCAGCACCCTCCTTCCGCCCTGTGGCGCAACAGATGTCAGTTTCTCCAAAAATGTACTCAATGGGACCGTAACGTTGCAACCACACACAAGTTGACCAGCTGCGAGGAAAAATCAAATTAGTTCATTTCAAACATGAGAAAGGTCATTTTAAACGCAACATGAAAAACCAAAATTCCAAAAGTATAAAACATACAAAAATGCTTACCAAAGAGAGGAAAAGTGTCGTGCTCAGCACCCTCCTCCCGCCCTGTGGTGCAACAGATGTCCGTTTCTCCAAAAATGTACTCATTGGGACCGTAACGTTGCAACCACCTACTAGTTGACCTGCTGCGAGCAAAAATCAAGTTAGTACATTTCAAACATGAAAAACGTCACTTTATACTCAACATGAAAAACCAAAATTCCAAAAGTATAAAACATACAAAAATTCTTACCAAAGAGAGGAAATGTGTCGTGCTCAGCACCCTCCTCCCGCCCTGTGGTGCAACAGATGTCCCTTTCTCCAAAAATGTACTCAATGGGACCGTAACGTTGCAACCACACACAAGTTGACCAGCTGCGAAGAAAAATCAAATTAGTTCATTTCAAACATGAAAAAGGTCATTTTAAACGCAACATGAAAAACCAAAATTCCAAAAGTATAAAACATACAAAAATGCTTACCAAAGAGAGGAAATGTGTCGTGCTCAGCACCCTCCTCCCGCCCTGTGGCGCAACAGATGTTCCTTTCTCCAAAAATGTACTCAATGGGACCGTAACGTTGCAACCACACACAAGTTGACCAGCTGCGAGGAAAAATCAAGTTAGTACATTTCAAACATGAAAAACGTCATTTTAAACGCAACACGAAAAACCAAAATTACAAAAGTATAAAACATACAAAAATGCTTACCAAAGAGAGGAAATGTATCGTGCTCAGCACCCTCCTCCCGCCCTGTGGCGCAACAGATCTCAGTTTCTCCAAAAATGTACTCAATGGGACCGTAACGTTGCAACCACACACAAGTTGACCAGCTGCGACGAAAAATCAAATTAGTTCATTTCAAACATGAGAAAGGTCATTTTAAACGCAACATGAAAAACCAAAATTCCAAAAGTATAAAACATACAAAAATGCTTACCAAAGAGAGGAAATGTGTCGTGCTCAGCGCCCTCCTCCCGCCCTGTGGTGCAACAGATGTCCCTTTCTCCAAAAATGTACTCAATGGGACCGTAACGTTGCAACCACCTACTAGTTGACCTCCTGCGGGCAAAAATCAAGTTAGTATATTTCAAACATGAAAAACGTCATTTTATATTCAACATGAAAAACCAAAATTCCAAAAGTATAAAAGATACAAAAATTCTTACCAAAGAGAGGAAATGTGTCGTGCTCAGCACCCTCCTCCCGCCCTGTGGTGCAACAGATGTCCCTTTCTCCAAAACTGTACTCAATGGGACCGTAACGTTGCAACCACACACAAGTTGGCCAGCTGCGAGGAAAAATCAAATTAGTTCATTTCAAACATGAAAAAGGTCATTTTAAACGCAACATGAAAAACCAAAATTCCAAAGGTATAAAACATACAAAAATGCTTACCAAAGGGAGGAAATGTGTCGTGCTCAGCACCCTCCTCCCGTATTGTGGTGCAACAGATGTCCCTTTCTCCAAAAATTTACTCAATGGGACCATAACGTTGCAACCACACACTAGTTGACCTGCTGCGAGGAAAAATCAAGTTAGTACATTTCAAACATGAAAAACGTCATTTTATACTCAACATAAAAACCAAAATTCCAAAAGTATAAAACATACAAAAATGCTTACCAAAGAGAGGAAATGTGTCGTGCTCAGCACCCTCCTCCCGCCCTGTGGCGCAACAGATGTCCCTTTCTCCAAAAATGTACTCAATGGGACCGTAACGTTGCAACCACACACAAGTTGACCAGCTGCGAGGAAAAATCAAATTGGTTCATTTCAAACATGAAAAAGGTCATTTTAAACGCAACATGAAAAACCAAAATTCCAAAAGTATAAAACATGCAAAAATGCTTACCAAAGAGAGGAAATGTGTCGTGCTCAGCACCCTCCTCCCGCCCTGTGGTGCAACAGATGTCTCTTTCTCCAAAAATGTACTCAATGGGACCGTAACGTTGCAACCACACACTAGTTGACCTGCTGCGAGGAAAAATCAAGTTAGTACATTTAAACATGAAAAACATTATTTTATACTCAACATGAAAAACCAAAATTCCAAAAGTATAAAACATACAAAAATTCTTACCAAAGAGAGGAAATGTGTCGTGCTCAGCACCCTCCTCCCACCCTGTGGCGCAACAGATGTCCCTTTCTCCAAAAATGTACTCAATGGGACCGCAACGTTGCAGCCACACACAAGTTGACCAGCTGCGAGGAAAAATCAAATTAGTTCATTTCAAACATGAAAAAGGTCATTTTAAACGCAACATGAAAAACCAAAATTCCAAAAGCATAAAACATACAAAAATGCTTAGCAAAGAGAGGAAATGTGTCGTGCTCAGCACCCTCCTCCCGCCCTGTGGTGCAACAGATGTCCCTTTCTCCAAAAATGTACTCAATGGGACCGTAACGTTGCAACCACACACTAGTTGACCTGCTGCGAGCAAAAATCAAGTTAGTACATTTCAAACATGAAAAACATTATTTTATACTCAACATGAAAAACCAAAATTCCAAAAGTATAAAACATACAAAAATGCTTACCAAAGAGAGGAAATGTATCGTGCTCAGCACCCTCCTCCCGCCCTGTGGTGCAACAGATGTCCCTTTCTCCAAAACTGTACTCAATGGGACCGTAACGTTGCAACCACACACAAGTTGACCAGCTGCGAGGAAAAATCAAATTAGTTCATTTCAAACATGAAAAAGGTCATTTTAAACGCAACATGAAAAACCAAAATTCCAAAAGTATAAAACATACAAAAATGCTTACCAAAGAGAGGAAATGTATCGTGCTCAGCACCCTCCTCCCGCCCTGTGGTGCAACAGATGTCCCTTTCTCCAAAAATGTACTCAATCTGACCGTAACGTTGCAACCACACACTAGTTGACCTGCTGCGAGCAAAAATCAAGTTAGTACATTTCAAACATGAAAAACGTCATTTTATACTCAACATGAAAAACCAAAATTCCAAAAGTATAAAACATACAAAAATGCTTACCAAAGAGAGGAAATGTGTCGTGCTCAGCACCCTCCTCCCGCCCTGTGGTGCAACAGATGTCCCTTTCTCCAAAAATGTACTAAATGGGACCGTAACGTTGCAACCACACACTAGTTGACCTGCTGCGAGCAAAAATCAAGTTAGTACATTTCAAACATGAAAAACGTCATTTTATACTCAACATGAAAAACCAAAATTCCAAAAGTATAAAACATACAAAAATGCTTACCAAAGAGAGGAAATGTGTCGTGCTTAGCACAATCCTCCCGCCCTGTGGTGCAACAGATGTCCCTTTCTCAAAAAATGTACTCAATGGGACCGTAACGTTGCAACCACAAACAAGTTGACCAGCTGCGAGGAAAAATCGAGTTAGTTCATTTCAAACATGAAAAACGTCGTTTTAAACGCAACATGAAAAACCAAAATTCCAAAAGTATAAAACATACAAAAATGCATACCAAAGAGAGAAAATGTATCGTGCTCAGCACCCTCCTCCCGCCCTGTGGCGCAACAGATGTCCCTTTCTCCAAAACTGTACTCAATGGGACCGTAACGTTGCAACTACACACAAGTTGACCTGCTGCGAGCAAAAATCAAGTTAGTTCATTTCAAACATGAAAAAGGTCATTTTAAACGCAACATGAAAAACCAAAATTCCAAAAGTATAAAACATACAAAAATGCTTACCAAAGAGAGGAAATGTGTCGTGCTCAGCACCCTCCTCCCGCCCTGTGGCGCAACAGATGTCCCTTTCTCCAATAATGTACTCAATGGGACCGTAACCTTGCAACCACACACTAGTTGACCAGTTGCGAGGAAAAATCAAGTTAGTTCATTTCAAACATGAAAAAGGTCATTTTAAACGCAACATGAAAAACCAAAATTCCAAAAGTATAAAACATTCAAAAATGCTTACCAAAGAGAGGAAATGTATCGTGCTCAGCACCCTCCTCCCGCCCTGTGGCGCAACAGATGTCCCTTTCTCCAAAAATATACTCAATGGGACCGTAACGTTGCAACCACACACAAGTTGACCTGATGCGAGCAAAAATCAAGTTAGTATATTTCAAGCATGAAAAACGTCATTTTATACTCAGCATGAAAAACCAAAATTCCAAAAGTATAAAACATACAAAAATGTTTACCAAAGAGAGGAAATGTGTCGTGCTCAGCACCCTCCTCCCGCCCTGTGGTGCAACAGATGTCCCTTTCTCCAAAAATGTACTCAAAGGGACCGTAACGTTGCAACCACACACTAGTTGACCAGCTGCGAGGAAAAATCAAGTTAGTTCATTTCAAACATGAAAAAGGTCATTTTAAACACAACATGGAAAACCAAAATTCCAAAAGTATAAAACATACAAACATGCTTACCAAAGAGAGGAAATGTGTCGTGCTCAGCACCCTCCTCCCGCCCTGTGGTGCAACAGATGTCCCTTTCTCCAAAAATGTACTCAATGGGACCGTAACGTTGCAACCACACACTAGTTGACCTGCTGCGAGCAAAAATCAAGTTAGTACATTTCAAACATGAAGAACGTCATTTTATACTCAACATGAAAAACCAAAATTCCAAAAGTATAAAACATACAAAAATGTTTACCAAAGAGAGGAAATGTGTCGTGCTCAGCACCCTCCTCCCGCCTTGTGGTGCAACAGATGTCCCTTTCTCCAAAAATGTACTCAATGGGACCGTAACTTTGCAACCACACACAAGTTGACCTGCTGGAAGCAAAAATCAAGTTAGTACATTTCAAACATGAAAAACGCCATTTTATACTCAACATGAAAAACCAAAATTCCAAAAGTATAAAACATACAAAAATGCTTACCAAAGAGAGGAAATGTGTCGTGCTCAGCACCCTCCTCCCGCCCTGTGGCGCAACACATGTCCCTTTCTCCAATAATGTACTCAATGGGACCGTAACGTTGCAACCACACACTAGTTGACCAGCTGCGAGGAAAAATCAAGTTAGTTCATTTCAAACATGAAAAAGGTCGTTTTAAACGCAACATGAAAAACCAAAATTCCAAAAGTATAAAACATACAAAAATGCTTACCAAAGACAGGAAATGTGTCGTGCTCAGCACCCTCCTCCCGCCCTGTGGTGCAACAGATGTCCCTTTCTCCAATAATGTACTCAATGGGACCGTAACGTTGCAACCACACACAAGTTGACCTGCTGCGAGCAAAAATCAAGTTAGTTCATTTCAAACATGAAAAAAGTCATTTTATACTCAACATGAAAAACCAAAATTCCAAAAGTATAAAACATACAAAAATGTTTACTAAAGAGAGGAAATGTGTCGTGATCAGCACCCTCCTCCCGCCCTGTGGTGCAACAGATGTCCCTTTCTCCAAAAATGTTCTCAATGGGACCGTAACGTTGCAACCACACACAAGTTGACCTGCTGCGAGCAAAAATCAAGTTAGTTCATTTCAAACATGAAAAAGGTGATTTTAAACGCAACATGAAAAACCAAAATTCCAAAAGTATAAAACATACAAAAATGCTTACCAAAGAGAGGAAATGTGTCGTGCTCAGCACCCTCCTCCCGCCCTGTGGCGCAACAGATGTCCCTTTCTCCAATAATGTACTCAATGGGACCGTAACCTTGCAACCACACACTAGTTGACCAGCTGCGAGGAAAAATCAAGTTAGTTCATTTCAAACATGAAAAAGGTCATTTTAAACGCAACATGAAAAACCAAAATTCCAAAAGTATAAAACATGCAAAAATGCTTACCAAAGAGAGGAAATGTATCGTGCTCAGCACCCTCCTCCCGCCCTGTGGCGCAACAGATGTCCCTTTCTCCAAAAATATACTCAATGGGACCGTAACGTTGCAACCCCACACAAGTTGACCTGATGCGAGCAAAAATCAAGTTAGTATATTTCAAGCATGAAAAACGTCATTTTATACTCAGCATGAAAAACCAAAATTCCAAAAGTATAAAACATACAAAAATGTTTACCAAAGAGAGGAAATGTGTCGTGCTCAGCACCCTCCTCCCGCCCTGTGGTGCAACAGATGTCCCTTTCTCCAAAAATGTACTCAATGGGACCGTAACGTTGCAACCACACACTAGTTGACCTGCCGCGAGCAAAAATCAAGTTAGTACATTTCAAACATGAAAAACGTCATTTTATACTCAACATGAAAAACCAAAATTCCGAAAGTATAAAACATTCAAAAATTTTTACCAAAGAGAGGAAATGTGTCGTGCTCAGCACCCTCCTCCCGCCCTGTGGTGCAACAGATGTCCCTTTCTCCAAAAATGTACTCAATGGGACCGTAACGTTGCAACCACACTCTAGTTGACCAGCTGCGAGGAAAAATCAAGTTAGTTCATTTCAAACAAGAAAAAGGTCATTTTAAACGCAACATGGAAAACCAAAATTGCAAAAGTATAAAACATACAAACATGCTTACCAAAGAGAGGAAATGTGTCGTGCTCAGCACCCTCCTCCCGCCCTGTGGTGCAACAGATGTCCCTTTCTCCAAAAATGTACTCAATGGGACCGTAACGTTGAAACCACACACTAGTTGACCTGCAGCGAGCAAAAATCAAGTTAGTACATTTCTGTAGTGACGTAACAAGACTGTTACGCCACACGGTAGTAGCCAAAAGAAAGGCACGCTAACGCTGTGGCCGATAGTGCACGAACGGCAATAAGCAGACGGGCGTGAAGTCTGGAACATGAGAACTTATAAATGAATAAGAAGAAAAGTATGTAGATGCTTAGTACTTATCTTTTTAATTATCCTTGGAATACATCTGTCTTGAATACTCGTAAGCTATAGGCACTGATACAAATGGCTCCTTCCTAGTTTGTTGCCATTAACTTAGCTGATGGCTATTCTGTCTCTCGGCTAATGAGAGAGAAAGGCTTCGTACAACTGGGCGATAGCTAGGTTCGCGTACAACTGGGCGGTAGCTAGGTTCTCGTACAACTGGGGTCGAGTCCACTCTCGTATCACGAGACCTGCCTTGGTGGTGGCGCTAGGTCTGCGATCACAGTGGCGACACGCGGGTCCGACATGTACTACATGGACCGCGGCCGATTTAAACTACCACCTAGCAAGTGTGGTGTCTGGCGGTGACACCACAATTTCAAACATGAAAAACGTCATTTTATACTCAACATGAAAAACCAAAATTCCAAAAGTATAAAACATACAAAAATTTTTACCAAAGAGAGGAAATGTGTCGTGCTCAGCACCCTCCTCCCGCCTTGTGGTGCAACAGATGTCCCTTTCTCCAAAAATGTACTCAATGGGACCGTAACTTTGCAACCACACACAAGTTGACCTGCTGCGAGCAAAAATCAAGTTAGTACATTTCAAACATGAAAAACGTCATTTTATACTCAACATGAAAAACGAAAATTCCAAAAGTATAAAACATACAAAAATGCTTACCAAATAGAGGAAATGTGTCGTGCTCAGCACCCTCCTCCCGCCCTGTGGCGCAACAGATGTCCCTTTCTCCAATAATGTACTCAATGGGACCGTAACGTTGCAACCACACACTAGTTGACCAGCTGCGAGGAAAAATCAAGTTAGTTCATTTCAAACATGAAAAAGGTCATTTTAAACGCAACATGAAAAACCAAAATTCCAAAAGTATAAAACATACAAAAATGCTTACCAAAGAGAGGAAATGTGTCGTGCTCAGCACCCTCCTCCCGCCCTGTGGTGCAACAGATGTCCCTTTCTCCAATAATGTACTCAATGGGACCGTAACGTTGCAACCACACACAAGTTGACCTGCTGCGAGCAAAAATTAAGTTAGTTCATTTCAAACATGAAAAACGTCATTTTATACTCAACATGAAAAACCAAAATTCCAAAAGTATAAAACATACAAAAATGTTTACCAAAGAGAGGAAATGTGTCGTGATCAGCACCCTCCTCCCGCCCTGTGGTGCAACAGATGTCCCTTTCTCCAAAAATGTTCTCAATGGGACCGTAACGTTGCAACCACACACAAGTTGACCTGCTGCGAGCAAAAATCAAGTTAGTTCATTTCAAACATGAAAAAGGTCATTTTAAACGCAACATGAAAAACCAAAATTCCAAAAGTATAAAACATACAAAAATGCTTACCAAAGAGCGGAAATGTGTCGTGCTCAGCACCCTCCTCCCGCCCTGTGGCGCAACAGATGTCCCTTTCTCCAATAATGTACTCAACGAGACCGTAACGTTGCAACCACACACCAGTTGACCAGCTGCGAGGAAAAATCAAGTTAGTTCATTTCAAACATGAAAAAGGTCATTTTAAACGCAACATGAAAAACCAAAATTCCAAAAGTATAAAACATACAAAAATGCTTACCAAAGAGAGGAAATGTATCGTGCTCAGCACCCTCCTCCCGCCCTGTGGCGCAACAGATGTCCCTTTCTCCAAAAATGTACTCAATCGGACCGTAACGTTGCAACCACACACAAGTTGACCTGATGCTAGCAAAAATCAAGTTAGTACATTTCAAACATGAAAAACGTCATTTTATACTCAACATGAAAAACCAAAATTCCAAAAGCATAAAACATACAAAAATGTTTACCAAAGAGAGGAAATGTGTCGTGCTCAGCACCCTCCTCCCGACCTGTGGTGCAACAGATGTCCCTTTCTCCAAAACTGTACTCAATGGGACCGTAACGTTGCAAACACACACTAGTTGACCTGCTGCGAGCAAAAATCAAGTTAGTACATTTCAAACATGAAAAACGTCATTTTATACTCAACATGAAAAACCAAAATTCCACAAGTATAAAACATTCAAAAATGTTTACCAAAGAGAGGAAATGTGTCGTGCTCAGCACCCTCCTCCCGCCCTGTGGTGCAACAGATGTCCCTTTCTCCAAAAATGTACTCAATGGGACCGTAACGTTGCAACCACACACTAGTTGACCAGCTGCGAGGAAAAATCAAGTTAGTTCATTTCAAACATGAAAAAGGTCATTTTAAACGCAACATGGAAAACCAATATTCCAAAAGTATAAAACATACAAAAATGCTTACCAAAGAGAGGAAATGTGTCGTGCTCAGCACCCTCCTCCCGCCCTGCGGTGCAACAGATGTCCCTTTCTCCAAAAATGTACTCAATGGGACCGTAACATTGCAACCACACACAAGTTGACCTGCTGCGAGCAAAAATCAAGTTACTACATTTCAAACATGAAAAACGTCATTTTATACTCAACATGAAAAACCAAAATTTCAAAAGTATAAAACATACAAAAATGCTTACCAAAGAGAGGAAATGTATCGTGCTCAGCACCCTCCTCCCACCCTGTGGCGCAACAGATGTCCCTTTCTCCAAAAATGTACTCAATGGGACCGTAACGTTGCAACCACACACAAGATGACCTGCTGCGAGCAAAAATCAAGTTAGTACATTTCAAACATGAAAAACGTCGTTTTATACTCAACAGGAAAAACCAATATTCCAAAAGTATAAAACATACAAAAATGTTTACCAAAGAGAGGAAATGTGTCGTGCTCAGCACCCTCCTCCCGCCCTGTGGTGCAACAGATGTCCCTTTCTCCAAAAATGTACTCAATGGGACCGTAACGTTGCAACCACACACTAGTTGACCAGCTGCGAGGAAAAATCAAGTTAGTTCATTTCAAACATGAAAAAGGTCATTTTAAACGCAACATGGAAAACCAATATTCCAAAAGTATAAAACATACAAAAATGCTTACCAAAGAGAGGAAATGTGTCGTGCTCAGCACCCTCCTCCCGCCCTGTGGTGCAACAGATGTCCCTTTCTCCAATAATGTACTCAATGGGACCGTAACGTTGCAACCACACACAAGTTGACCTGCTGCGAGCAAAAATTAAGTTAGTTCATTTCAAACATGAAAAACGTCATTTTATACTCAACATGAAAAACCAAAATTCCAAAAGTATAAAACATACAAAAATGTTTACCAAAGAGAGGAAATGTGTCGTGATCAGCACCCTCCTCCCGCCCTGTGGTGCAACAGATGTCCCTTTCTCCAAAAATGTTCTCAATGGGACCGTAACGTTGCAACCACACACAAGTTGACCTGCTGCGAGCAAAAATCAAGTTAGTTCATTTCAAACATGAAAAAGGTCATTTTAAACGCAACATGAAAAACCAAAATTCCAAAAGTATAAAACATACAAAAATGCTTACCAAAGAGCGGAAATGTGTCGTGCTCAGCACCCTCCTCCCGCCCTGTGGCGCAACAGATGTCCCTTTCTCCAATAATGTACTCAACGAGACCGTAACGTTGCAACCACACACCAGTTGACCAGCTGCGAGGAAAAATCAAGTTAGTTCATTTCAAACATGAAAAAGGTCATTTTAAACGCAACATGAAAAACCAAAATTCCAAAAGTATAAAACATACAAAAATGCTTACCAAAGAGAGGAAATGTATCGTGCTCAGCACCCTCCTCCCGCCCTGTGGCGCAACAGATGTCCCTTTCTCCAAAAATGTACTCAATGGGACCGTAACGTTGCAACCACACACAAGTTGACCTGATGCTAGCAAAAATCAAGTTAGTACATTTCAAACATGAAAAACGTCATTTTATACTCAACATGAAAAACCAAAATTCCAAAAGCATAAAACATACAAAAATGTTTACCAAAGAGAGGAAATGTGTCGTGCTCAGCACCCTCCTCCCGACCTGTGGTGCAACAGATGTCCCTTTCTCCAAAACTGTACTCAATGGGACCGTAACGTTGCAAACACACACTAGTTGACCTGCTGCGAGCAAAAATCAAGTTAGTACATTTCAAACATGAAAAACGTCATTTTATACTCAACATGAAAAACCAAAATTCCACAAGTATAAAACATTCAAAAATGTTTACCAAAGAGAGGAAATGTGTCGTGCTCAGCACCCTCCTCCCGCCCTGTGGTGCAACAGATGTCCCTTTCTCCAAAAATGTACTCAATGGGACCGTAACGTTGCAACCACACACTAGTTGACCAGCTGCGAGGAAAAATCAAGTTAGTTCATTTCAAACATGGAAAAGGTCATTTTAAACGCAACATGGAAAACCAATATTCCAAAAGTATAAAACATACAAAAATGCTTACCAAAGAGAGGAAATGTGTCGTGCTCAGCACCCTCCTCCCGCCCTGCGGTGCAACAGATGTCCCTTTCTCCAAAAATGTACTCAATGGGACCGTAACATTGCAACCACACACAAGTTGACCTGCTGCGAGCAAAAATCAAGTTACTACATTTCAAACATGAAAAACGTCATTTTATACTCAACATGAAAAACCAAAATTTCAAAAGTATAAAACATACAAAAATGCTTACCAAAGAGAGGAAATGTATCGTGCTCAGCACCCTCCTCCCACCCTGTGGCGCAACAGATGTCCCTTTCTCCAAAAATGTACTCAATGGGACCGTAACGTTGCAACCACACACAAGATGACCTGCTGCGAGCAAAAATCAAGTTAGTACATTTCAAACATGAAAAACGTCGTTTTATACTCAACAGGAAAAACCAATATTCCAAAAGTATAAAACATACAAAAATGTTTACCAAAGAGAGGAAATGTGTCGTGCTCAGCACCCTCCTCCCGCCCTGTGGTGCAACAGATGTCCCTTTCTCCAAAAATGTACTCAATGGGACCGTAACGTTGCAACCACACACTAGTTGACCAGCTGCGAGGAAAAATCAAGTTAGTTCATTTCAAACATGAAAAAGGTCATTTTAAACGCAACATGGAAAACCAATATTCCAAAAGTATAAAACATACAAAAATGCTTACCAAAGAGAGGAAATGTGTCGTGCTCAGCACCCTCCTCCCGCCCTGCGGTGCAACAGATGTCCCTTTCTCCAAAAATGTACTCAATGGGACCGTAACATTGCAACCACACACAAGTTGACCTGCTGCGAGCAAAAATCAAGTTACTACATTTCAAACATGAAAAACGTCATTTTATACTCAACATGAAAAACCAAAATTTCAAAAGTATAAAACATACAAAAATGCTTACCAAAGAGAGGAAATGTATCGTGCTCAGCACCCTCCTCCCACCCTGTGGCGCAACAGATGTCCCTTTCTCCAAAAATGTACTCAATGGGACCGTAACGTTGCAACCACACACAAGATGACCTGCTGCGAGCAAAAATCAAGTTAGTACATTTCAAACATGAAAAACGTCGTTTTATACTCAACAGGAAAAACCAAAATTCCAAAAGTATAAAACATACAAAAATGTTTACCAAAGAGAGGAAATGTATCGTGCTCAGCACCCTCCTCCCGCCCTGCGGTGCAACAGATGTCCCTTTCTCCAAAAATGTACTCAATGGGACCGTAACCTTGCAACCACACACTAGTTGACCTGCTGCGAGGAAAAGTCAAGTTAGTACATTTCAAACATGAAAAACGTCGTTTTATACTCAACATGAAAAACCAAAATTCCAAAAGTATAAAACATACAAAAATGTTTACCAAAGAGAGGAAATGTGTCGTGCTCAGGACCCTCCTCCTGCCCTGTGGTGCAACAGATGTCCCTTTCTCCAAAAATGTACTCAATGGGACCGTAACGTTGCAACCACACACTAGTTGACCTGCTGCGAGCAAAAATCAAGTTAGTACATTTCAAACATGAAAAACGTCATTTTATACTCAACATGAAAAACCAAAATTCCGAAAGTATAAAACATTCAAAAATGTTTACCAAAGAGAGGAAATGTGTCGTGCTCAGCACCCTCCTCCCGCCCTGTGGTGCAACAGATGTCCCTTTCTCCAAAAATGTACTCAATGGGACCGTAACGTTGCAACCACACACTAGTTGACCAGCTGCGAGGAAAAATCAAGTTAGTTCATTTCAAACATGAAAAAGGTCATTTCAAACGCAACATGGAAAACCAAAATTCCGAAAGTATAAACAATACAATAATGCTTACCAAAAGAGGAAATGTGTCGTGCTCAGCACTCTCCTCCCGCCCTGTGGTGCAACAGATGTCCCTTTCTCCAAAAATGTACTCAATGGGACCGTAACGTTGCAACCACACACTAGTTGACCTGCTGCGAGGAAAATTCAAGTTAGTAAATTTCAAACATGAAAAACGTCATTTTATACTCAACATGAAGAACCAAAGTTCCGAAAGTATAAAACATTCAAAAATGTTTACCAAAGAGAGGAAATGTGTCGTGCTCAGCACCCTCCTCATGCCCTGTGGTGCAACAGATGCCCCTTTCTCCAAAAATGTACTCAATGGGACCGTAACGTTGCAACCACACACTAGTTGACCAGCTGCGAGGAAAAATCAAGTTAGTTCATTTCAAACATGAAAAAGGTCATTTTAAACACAACATGGAAAACCAAAATTCCAAAAGTTTAAAACGTACAAAAATGCTTACCAAAGGGAGGAAATGTGTCGTGCTCAGCACCCTCCTCCCGCCCTGTGGTGCAACAGATGTCCCTTTCCCCAAAAATGTACTCAATGGGACCGTAACGTTGCAACCACACACTAGTTGACCTGCTGCGAGCAAAAATCAAGTTAGTACATTTCAAACATGAAAAACGTCATTTTATACTCAACATGAAAAACCAAAATTCCGAAAGTATAAAACATTCAAAAATGTTTACCAAAGAGAGGAAATGTGTCGTGCTCAGCACCCTCCTCCCGCCCTGTGGTGCAACAGATGTCCCTTTCTCCAAAAATGTACTCAATGGGACCGTAACGTTGCAACCACACACTAGTTGACCAGCTGCGAGGAAAAATCAAGTTAGTTCATTTCAAAAATGAAAAAGGTCATTTTAAACGCAACATGGAAAACCAAAATTCCAAAAGTATAAAACATACAAAAATGCTTACCAAAGAGAGGAAATGTGTCGTGCTCAGCACCCTCCTCCCGCCCTGTGGTGCAACAGATGTCCCTTTCTCCAAAAATGTACTCAATGGGACCGTAACGTTGCAACCACACACTAGTTGACCTGCTGCGAGCAAAAATCAAGTTAGTACATTTCAAACATGAAAAACGTCATTTTATACTCAACATGAAAAACCAAAATTCCGAAAGTATAAAACATTCAAAAATGTTTACCAAAGAGAGGAAATGTGTCGTGCTCAGCACCTTCCTCCCGCCCTGTGGTGCAACAGATGTCCCTTTCTCCAAAAATGTACTCAATGGGACCGTAACATTGCAACCACACACTAGTTGACCAGCTGCGAGGAAAAATCAAGTTAGTTCATTTCAAACATGAAAAAGGTCATTTTAAACGCAACATGAAAACCAAAATTCCAAAAGTATAAAACACACAAAAATGCTTAACAAAGAGAGGGAATGTGTCGTGCTCAGCACCCTCCTCCCGCCCTGTGGTGCAACAGATGTCCCTTTCTCCAAAAATGTACTCAATGGGACCGTAACGTTGCAACCACACACTAGTTGACCTGCTGCGAGCAAAAATCAAGTTAGTACATTTCAAACATGAAAAACGTCATTTTATACTCAACATGAAAAACCAAAATTCCAAAAGTATAAAACATTCAAAAATGTTTACCAAAGAGAGGAAATGTGTCGTGCTCAGCACCCTCCTCCCGCCCTGTGGTGCAACAGATGTCCCTTTCTCCAAAAATGTACTCAATGGGACCGTAACGTTGCAACCACACACTAGTTGACCAGCTGCGAGGAAAAATCAAGTTAGTTCATTTCAAACATGAAAAAGGTCATTTTAAACGCAACATGGAAAACCAAAATTCCAAAAGTATGAAACATACAAAAATGCTTACCAAAGAGAGGAAATGTGTCGTGCTCAGCACCCTCCTCCCGCCCTGTGGTGCAACAGATGTCCCTTTCTCCAAAAATGTACTCAATGGGACCGTAACCTTGCAACCACACACTAGTTGACCTGCTGCGAGGAAAAATCAAGTTAGTACATTTCAAACATGAAAAACGTCATTTTATACTCAACAGGAAAAACCAAAATTCCAAAAGTATAAAACATACAAAAATGCTTACCAAAGAGAGGAAATGTATCGTGCTCAGCACCCTCCTCCCGCCCTGTGGCACAACAGATGTCCCTTTCTCCAATAATGTACTAAATGGGACCGTAACATTGCAACCACACACAAGTTGACCAGCTGCGAGGAAAAATCGAGTTAGTTCATTTCAAACATGAAAAAGGTCATTTTATACTCAATATGAAAAACCAAAATTCCAAAAGTATTAAACATACAAAAATTATTACCAAAAAGGGAAAATGTATCCATGCTCCCCACCCTCCTCCCGCCCTGTGGTGCAGCAGATGTCCCTTTCCCCAAAAATGTATTAAATGGGACCGTAACGTTGCAACCACACACTAGTTGACCTGCTGCGAGGAAAAATCAAGTTAGTACATTTCAAACATGAAAAACGTCATTTTATACTCAACATGAAAAACCAAAATTCCAAAAGTATAAAACATACAAAAATGCTTACCAAAGAGAGGAAATGTATCGTGCTCAGCACCCTCCTCCCGCCCTGTGGCACAACAGATGTCCCATTCTCCAAAAATGTACTCAATGGGACCGTAACGTTGCAACCACACACAAGTTGACCAGCTGCGAGGAAAAATCAAGTTAGTTCATTTCAAACATGAAAAACGTCATTTTATACCCAACAAGAAAAACCAAAATTCCAAAAGTATTAAACATACAAAAATGCTTACCAAAGAGACGAAATGTGTCGTGCTCAGCACCCTCCTCCCGCCCTGTGGTGCAACAAATGTCCCTTTCTCCAAAAATGTACTCAATGGGACCGCAACGTTGCAACCACACACTAGTTGACCAGCTGCGAGGAAAAATCAAGTTAGTACATTTCAAACACGAAAAACGTCATTTTATACTCAACATGAAAAACCAAAATTCCAAAAGTATAAAACATACAAAAATGCTTACCAAAGAGAGGAAATGTGTCGTGCTGAGAACCCTCCTCCCGTCCTGTGGTGCAACAGATGTCCCTTTCTCCAAAAATGTACTCAATGGGACCGTAACGTTGCAACCACACACTAGTTGACCTGCTGCGAGGAAAAATCAAGTTAGTACATTTCAAACATGAAAAACGTCATTTTATACTCAACATGAAAAACGAAAATTCCAAAAGTATAAAACATACAAAAGTGCTTACCAAAGAGAGGAAATGTATCGTCCTCAGCACCCTCCTCCCGCCCTGCGGTGCAACAGATGTCCCTTTCAACCAATAATGTACTCAATGGGACCGCAACGTTGCAACCACACACTAGTTGACCAGCTGCGAGGAAAAATCAAGTTAGTTCATTTCAAACATGAAAAACGTCATTTTATACTCAACATGAAAAACCAAAATTCCAAAAGTATAAAACATACAAAAATGCTTACCAAAGAGAGGAAATGTGTCGTGCTCAGCACCCTCCTCCCGCCCTGTGGTGCAACAGATGTCCCTTTCTCCAAAAATGTACCCAATGGGACCGTAACGTTGCAACCACACACTAGTTGACCTGCTGCGAGCAAAAATCAAGTTAGTACATTTCAAACATGATAAATGTCATTTTATACTCAACATGAAAAACCAAAATTCCAGAAGTATAAAACATACAAAAATGCTTACCAAAGAGAGGAAATGTGTCGTGCTCAGCACCCTCCTCCCGCCCTGTGGTGCAACAGATGTCCCTTTCTCCAAAAATGTACTCAATGGGACCGTAACGTTGCAACCACACACTAGTTGACCTGCTGCGAGCAAAAATCAAGTTAGTACATTTCAAACATGAAAAACGTCATTTTATACTCAACATGAAAAACCAAAATTCCGAAAGTATAAAACATTCAAAAATGTTTACCAAAGAGAGGAAATGTGTCGTGCTCAGCACCCTCCTCCCGCCCTGTGGTGCAACAGATGTCCCTTTCTCCAAAAATGTACTCAATGGGACCGTAACGTTGCAACCACAGACTAGTTGACCTGCTGCGAGCGAAAAACAAGTTAGTACATTTCAAACATGAAAAACGTCATTTTATACTCAACATGAAAAACCAAGATTCCAGAAGCATAAAACATACAAAAATGCTTACCAAAGAGAGGAAATGTGTCGTGCTCAGCACCCTCCTCCCGCCCTGTGGTGCAACAGATGTCCCTTTCTCCAAAAATGTACTCAATGGGACCGTAACGTTGCAACCACACACCAGTTGACCTGCTGCGAGCAAAAATCAAGTTAGTACATTTCAAACATGAAAAGCGTCATTTTATACTCAACATGAAAAACCAAAATTCCGAAAGTATAAAACATTCAAGAATGTTTACCAAAGAGAGGAAATGTGTCGTGCTCAGCACCCTCCTCCCGCCCTGTGGTGCAACAGATGTCCCTTCCTCCAAAAATGTACTCAATGGGACCGTAACGTTGCAACCACACACTAGTTGACCTGCTGCGTGCAAAAGTCAAGTTAGTACATTTCAAACATGAAAAACGTCATTTTATACTCAACATGAAAAACCAAAATTCCAGAATTATTAAACATACAAAAATGCTTACCAAAGAGAGGAAATGTGTCGTGCTCAGCACCCTCCTCCCGCCCTGTGGTGCAACAGATGTCCCTTTCTCCAAAAATGTACTCAATGGGACCGTAACGTTGCAACCACACACTAGTTGACCTGCTGCGAGGAAAAATCAAGTTAGTACATTTCAAACATGAAAAACGTCATTTTATACTCAACATGAAAAACAAAAATTCCGAAAGTATAAAACATTCAAAAATGTTTACCAAAGAGAGGAAATGTGTCGTGCTCAGCACCCTCCTCCCGCCCTGTGGTGCAACAGATGTCCCTTTCTCCAAAAATGTACTCAATGGGACCGTAACGTTGCAACCACACACTAGTTGACCAGCTGCGAGGAAAAATCAAGTTAGTTCATTTCAAACATGAAAAAGGTCATTTTAAACGCAACATGGAAAACCAAAATTCCAGAAGTATAAAACATACAAAAATGCTTACCAAAGAGAGGAAATGTGTCGTGCTCAGCACCCTCCTCCCGCCCTGTGGTGCAACAGATGTCCCTTTCTCCAAAAATGTACTCAATGGGACCGTAACGTTGCAACCACACACTAGTTGACCTGCTGCGAGCAAAAATAAAGTTAGTACATTTCAAACATGAAAAACGTCATTTTATACTCAACATGAAAAACCAAAATTCCAGAAGTATAAAACATACAAAAATGTTTACCAAAGAGAGGAAATGTGTCGTGCTCACCACCCTCCTCCCGCCTTGTGGTGCAACAGATGTCCCTTTCTCCAAAAATGTACTCAATGGGACCGTAACGTTGCAACCACACACTAGTTGACCTGCTGCGAGCGAAAAACAAGTTAGTACATTTCAAACATGAAAAACGTCATTTTATACTCAACATGAAAAACCAAGATTCCAGAAGCATAAAACATACAAAAATGCTTACCAAAGAGAGGAAATGTGTCGTGCTCAGCACCCTCCTCCCGCCCTGTGGCACAACAGATGTCCCATTCTCCAAAAATGTACTCAATGGGACCATAATGTTGCAACCACACACAAGTTGACCAGCTGCGAGGAAAAACCAAGTTAGTTCATTTCAAACATGAAAAACGTCATTTTTTACTCAACATGACAAACCAAAATTCCAAAAGTATAAAACATACAAAAATTCTTACCAAAGAGAGGAAATGTGTCGTGCTCAGCACCCTCCTCCCGCCCTGTGGTGCAACAGATGTCCCTGTCTCCAAAAATGTACTCAATGGGACCGTAACGTTGCAACCACACACTAGTTGACCTGCTGCGAGGAAAAATCAAGTTAGTACATTTCAAACATAAAAAACGTCATTTTATACTCAACATGAAAAACCAAAACTCCAAAAGTATAAAACATACAAAAATGGTTACCAAAGAGAGGAAATGTATCGTCCTCAGCACCCTCCTCCCGCCCTGTGGTGCAACAAATGTCCCTTTCTCCAAAAATGTACTCAATGGGACCGCAACGTTGCAACCACACACTAGTTGACCAGCTGCGAGGAAAAATCAAGTTAGTTCATTTCAAACATGAAAAACGTCATTTTATACTCAACATGAAAAACCAAAATTCCAAAAGTATAAAACATACAAAAATGCTTGCCAAAGAGAGGAAATGTATCGTGCTCAGCACCCTCCTCCCGCCCTGTGGTGCAACAGATGTCCCTTTCTCCAAAAATGTACTCAATGGGACCGTAACGTTGCAACCACACACAAGTTGACCAGCTGCGAGGAAAAATCAAGTTAGTTCATTTCAAACATGAAAAAGGTCATTTTATACTCAATATGAAAAACCAAAATTCCAAAAGTATAAGACATAATAAAATTGTTACCAAAAAGAGAATATGTATCCATGCTCCCCACCCTCCTCCCGCCCTGTGGTGCAACAGATGTCCCTTTCTCCAAAAATGTACTCAATGGGACCGTAACGTTGCAACCACACACTAGTTGACCTGCTGCGAGGAAAAATCAAGTTAGTACATTTCAAACATGAAAAACGTCATTTTATACTCAACATGAAAAACCAAAATTCCAAAAGTATAAAACATACAAAAATGCTTACCAAAGAGAGGAAATGTGTCGTGCTCAGCACCCTCCTCCCGCCCTGTGGTGCAACAGATGTCCGTTTCTCCAAAAATGTACTAAATGGGAAACTAACGTTGCAACCACACACTAGTTGACCTGCTGCGAGGAAAAATCAAGTTAGTACATTTCAAACATGAAAAACTTCATTTTATACTCAACATGAAAAACCAAAATTCCGAAAGCATAAAACATTCAAAAATGTTTACCAAAGGGAGGAAATGTGTCGTGCTCAGCACCCTCCTCCCGCCCTGTGGTGCAACAGATGTCCCTTTCTCCAAAAATGTACTCAATGGGACCGCAACGTTGCAACCACACACTAGTTGACCAGCTGCGAGGAAAAATCAAGTTAGTTCATTTCAAACATGAAAAAGGTCATTTTAAACGCAACATGGAAAACCAAAATTCCAGAAGTATAAAACATACAAAAATGCTTACCAAAGAGAGGAAATGTGTCGTGCTCAGCACCCTCCTCCCGCCCTATGGTGCAACAGATGTCCCTTTCTCCAAAAATGTACTCAATGGGACCGTAACGTTGCAACCACACACTAGTTGACCTGCTGCGAGCAAAATTAAAGTTAGTACATTTCAAACATGAAAAACGTCATTTTATACTCAACATGAAAAACCAAAATTCCAGAAGTATAAAACATACAAAAATGTTTACCAAAGAGAGGAAATGTGTCGTGCTCAGCACCCTCCTCCCGCCTTGTGGTGCAACAGATGTCCCTTTCTCCAAAAATGTACTCAATGGGACCGTAACAATTCAACCACACACAAGTTGACCTGCTGCGAGCAAAAATCAAGTTGGTACATTTCAAACATGAAAAACGTAATTTTATACTCAACATGAAAAACCAAAATTCCAAAAGTATAAAACATACAAAAATGCTTACCAAAGAGAGGAAATGTATCGTGCTCAGCACCCTCCTCCCGCCCTGTGGCACAACAGATGTCCCATTCTCCAAAAATGTACTCAATGGGACCGTAATGTTGCAACCACACACAAGTTGACCAACTGCGAGGAAAAATCAAGTTAGTTCATTTCAAACATGAAAAACGTCATTTTTTACTCAACATGACAAACCAAAATTCCAAAAGTATAAAACATACAAAAATTCTTACCAAAGAGAGGAAATGTGTCGTGCTCAGCACCCTCCTCCCGCCCTGTGGTGCAACAGATGTCCCTGTCTCCAAAAATGTACTAAATGGGACCGTAACGTTGCAACCACACACTAGTTGACCTGCTGCGAGGAAAAATCAAGTTAGTACATTTCAAACATAAAAAACGTCATTTTATACTCAACATGAAAAACCAAAATTCCAAAAGTATAAAACATACAAAAATGGTTACCAAAGAGATGAAATGTATCGTCCTCAGCACCCTCCTCCCGCCCTGTGGTGCAACAAATGTCCCTTTCTCCAAAAATGTACTCAATGGGACCGCAACGTTGCAACCACACACTAGTTGACCAGCTGCGAGGAAAAATCAAGTTATTTCATTTCAAACATGAAAAACGTCATTTTATACTCAACATGAAAAACCAAAATTCCAAAAGTATAAAACATACAAAAATGCTTACTAAAGAGAGGAAATGTATCGTGCTCAGCACCCTCCTCCCGCCCTGTGGTGCAACAGATGTCCCTTTCTCCAAAAATGTATTCAATGGGACCGTAACGTTGCAACCACACACAAGTTGACCAGCTGCGAGGAAAAATCAAGTTAGTTCATTTCAAACATGAAAGAGGTCATTTTATACTCAATATGAAAAACCAAAATTCCAAAAGTATAAAACATAAAAAAATTATTACCAAAAAGAGAAAATGTATCCATACTCCCCACCCTCCTCCCGCCCTGTGGTGCAACAGATGTCCCTTTCTCCAAAAATGTACTCAATGGGACCGTAACGTTGCAACCACACACTAGTTGACCTGCTGCGAGGAAAAATCAAGTTAGTACATTTCAAACATGAAAAACGTCATTTTATACTCAACATGAAAAACCAAAATTCCAAAAGTATAAAACATACAAAAATGCTTACCAAAGAGAGGAAATGTGTCGTGCTCAGCACCCTCCTCCCGCCCTGTGGTGCAACAGATGTCCGTTTCTCCAAAAATGTACTAAATGGGACCGTAACGTTGCAACCACACACTAGTTGACCTGCTGCGAGGAAAAATCAAGTTAGTACATTTCAAACATGAAAAACGTCATGTTATACTCAACATGAAAAACCAAAATTCCAAAAGTATAAAACATACAAAAATGCTTACCAAAGAGAGGAAATGTGTCGTGCTCTGCACCCTCCTCCCGCCCTGTGGTGCAACTGATGTCCCTTTCTCCAAAAATGTACTAAATGGGACCGTAACGTTGCAACCGCACACTAGTTGACCTGCTGCGAGGAAAAATCAAGTTACTACAATTCAAACATGAATGACGTCATTTTATACTCAATATGAAAAACCAAAATTCCAAAAGTATAAAACATAAAAAAATTATTACCAAAAAGAGAAAATGTATCCATGCTCCCCACCCTCCTCCCGCCCTGTGGTGCAACTGATGTCCCTTTCTCCAAAAATGTACTAAATGGGACCGTAACGTTGCAACCACACACAAGTTGACCAGCTGCGAGGAAAAATCAAGTTAGTACATTTCAAACATGAAAAAGGTCATTTTATACTCAATATGAAAAACCAAAATTCCAAAAGTATAAAACATAAAAAAATTATTACCAAAAAGAGAAAATGTATCCATGCTCCCCACCCTCCTCCCGCCCTGTGGTGCAACTGATGTCCCTTTCTCCAAAAATGTACTCAATGGGACCGTAACGTTGCAACCACACACTAGTTGACCTGCTGCGAGGAAAAATCAAGTTAGTTCATTTCAGACATGAAAAACGTCATTTTATACTCAACATGAAAAACCAAAATTCCAAAAGTATAAAACATACAAAAATGCTTACCAAAGAGAGGAAATGTGTCGTGCTCTGCACCCTCCTCCCGCCCTGTGGTGCAACAGATGTCCCTTCCTCCAAAACTGTACTCAATGGGACCGCAACGTTGCAACCACACACTAGTTGACCAGCTGCGAGGAAAAATCAAGTTAGTACATTTCAAACATGAAAAAGGTCATTTTATACTCAACATGAAAAACCAAAATTCCAAAAGTATAAAACATAAAAAAATTATTACCAAAAAGAGAAAATGTATCCATGCTCCCCACCCTCCTCCCGCCCTGTGGTGCAACTGATGTCCCTTTCTCCAAAAATGTACTAAATGGGACCGTAACGTTGCAACCACACACAAGTTGACCAGCTGCGAGGAAAAATCAAGTTAGTACATTTCAAACATGAAAAAGGTCATTTTATACTCAATATGAAAATCCAAAATTCCAAAAGTATAAAACATAAAAAAATTATTACCAAAAAGAGAAAATGTATCCATGCTCCCCACCCTCCTCCCGCCCTGTGGTGCAACTGATGTCCCTTTCTCCAAAAATGTACTCAATGGGACCGTAACGTTGCAACCACACACTAGTTGACCTGCTGCGAGGAAAAATCAAGTTAGTACATTTCAAACATGAAAAACGTCATTTTATACTCAACATGAAAAACCAAAATTCCGAAAGTATAAAACATTCAAAAATGTTTACCAAAGAGAGGAAATGTGTCGTGCTCAGGACCCTCCTCCCGCCCTGTGGTGCAACAGTGTCCCTTTCTCCAAAAATGTACTCAATGGGACCGTAACGTTGCAACCACACACTAGTTGACCTGCTGCGAGCAAAAGTCAAGTTAGTACATTTCAAACATGAAAAACGTCATTTTATACTCAACATGAAAAACCAAAATTCCAGAAGTATAAAACATACAAAAATGCTTACCAAAGAGAGGAAATGTGTCGTGCTCAGCACCCTCCTCCCGCCCAGTGGTGCAACAGATGTCCCTTTCTCCAAAAATGTACTCAATGGGACCGTAACGTTGCAACCACACACTAGTTGACCTGCTGCGAGCAAAAATCAAGTTAGTTCATTTCAAACATGAAAAACGTCATTTTTTACTCAACATGACAAACCAAAATTCCAAAAGTATAAAACATACAAAAATTCTTACCAAAGAGAGGAAATGTGTCGTGCTCAGCACCCTCCTTCCGCCCTGTGGTGCAACAGATGTCCCTGTCTCCAAAAATGTACTAAATGGGACCGTAACGTTGCAACCACACACTAGTTGACCTGCTGCGAGGAAAAATCAAGTTAGTACATTTCAAACATAAAAAACGTCATTTTATACTCAACATGAAAAACCAAAACTCCAAAAGTATAAAACATACAAAAATGGTTACCAAAGAGAGGAAATGTATCGTCCTCAGCACCCTCCTCCCGCCCTGTCGTGCAACAAATGTCCCTTTCTCCAAAAATGTACTCAATGGGACCGCAACGTTGCAACCACTCACTAGTTGACCAGCTGCGAGGAAAAATCAAGTTAGTTCATTTCAAACATGAAAAACGTCATTTTATACTCAACATGAAAAACCAAAATTCCAAAAGTATAAAACATACAAAAATGCTTACCAAAGAGAGGAAATGTATCGTGCTCAGCACCCTCCTCCCGCCCTGTGGTGCAACAGATGTCCCTTTCTCCAAAAATGTACTCAATGGGACCGTAACGTTGCAACCACACACAAGTTGACCAGCTGCGAGGAAAAATCAAGTTAGTTCATTTCAAACATGAAAAAGGTCATTTTATACTCAATATGAAAAACCAAAATTCCAAAAGTATAAGACATAAAAAAATTGTTACCAAAAAGAGAATATGTATCCATGCTCCCCACCCTCCTCCCGCCCTGTGGTGCAACAGATGTCCCTTTCTCCAAAAATGTACTCAATGGGACCGTAACGTTGCAACCACACACTAGTTGACCTGCTGCGAGGAAAAATCAAGTTAGTACATTTCAAACATGAAAAACGTCATTTTATACTCAACATGAAAAACCAAAATTCCAAAAGTATAAAACATACAAAAATGCTTACCAAAGAGAGGAAATGTGTCGTGCTCAGCACCCTCCTCCCGCCCTGTGGTGCAACAGATGTCCGTTTCTCCAAAAATGTACTAAATGGGAAAGTAACGTTGCAACCACACACTAGTTGACCTGCTGCGAGGAAAAATCAAGTTAGTACATTTCAAACATGAAAAACTTCATTTTATACTCAACATGAAAAACCAAAATTCCGAAAGCATAAAACATTCAAAAATGTTTATCAAAGAGAGGAAATGTGTCGTGCTCAGCACCCTCCTCCCGCCCTGTGGTGCAACAGATGTCCCTTTCTCCAAAAATGTACTCAATGGGACCGCAACGTTGTAACCACACTCTAGTTGACCAGCTGCGAGGAAAAATCAAGTTAGTTCATTTCAAACATGAAAAAGGTCATTTTGAACGCAACATGGAAAACCAAAATTCCAGAAGTATAAAACATACAAAAATGCTTACCAAAGAGAGGAAATGTGTCGTGCTCAGCACCCTCCTCCCGCCCTGTGGTGCAACAGATGTCCCTTTCTCCAAAAATGTACTCAATGGGACCGTAACGTTGCAACCACACACTAGTTGACCTGCTGCGAGCAAAATTAAAGTTAGTACATTTCAAACATGAAAAACGTCATTTTATACTCAACATGAAAAACCAAAATTCCAGAAGTATAAAACATACAAAAATGTTTACCAAAGAGAGGAAATGTATCGTGCTCAGCACCCTCCTCCCGCCCTGTGGCACAACAGATGTCCCATTCTCCAAAAATGTACTCAATGGGACCGTAATGTTGCAACCACACACAAGTTGACCAGCTGCGAGGAAAAATCAAGTTAGTTCATTTCAAACATGAAAAACGTCATTTTTTACTCAACATGACAAACCAAAATTCCAAAAGTATAAAACATACAAAAATTCTTACCAAAGAGAGGAAATGTGTCGTGCTCAGCACCCTCCTCCCGCCCTGTGGTGCAACAGATGTCCCTGTCTCCAAAAATGTACTAAATGGGACCGTAACGTTGCAACCACACACTAGTTGACCTGCTGCGAGGAAAAATCAAGTTAGTACATTTCAAACATAAAAAACGTCATTTTATACTCAACATGAAAAACCAAAATTCCAAAAGTATAAAACATACAAAAATGGTTACCAAAGAGATGAAATGTATCGTCCTCAGCACCCTCCTCCCGCCCTGTGGTGCAACAAATGTCCCTTTCTCCAAAAATGTACTCAATGGGACCGCAACGTTGCAACCACACACTAGTTGACCAGCTGCGAGGAAAAATCAAGTTAGTTCATTTCAAACATGAAAAACGTCATTTTATACTCAACATGAAAAACCAAAATTCCAAAAGTATAAAACATACAAAAATGCTTACTAAAGAGAGGAAATGTATCGTGCTCAGCACCCTCCTCCCGCCCTGTGGTGCAACAGATGTCCCTTTCTCCAAAAATGTATTCAATGGGACCGTAACGTTGCAACCACACACAAGTTGACCAGCTGCGAGGAAAAATCAAGTTAGTTCATTTCAAATATGAAAGAGGTCATTTTATACTCAATATGAAAAACCAAAATTCCAAAAGTATAAAACATAAAAAAATTATTACCAAAAAGAGAAAATGTATCTTTACTCCCCACCCTCCTCCCGCCCTGTGGTGCAACAGATGTCCCTTTCTCCAAAAATGTACTCAATGGGACCGTAACGTTGCAACCACACACTAGTTGACCTGCTGCGAGGAAAAATCAAGTTAGTACATTTCAAACATGAAAAACGTCATTTTATACTCAACATGAAAAACCAAAATTCCAAAAGTATAAAACATACAAAAATGCTTACCAAAGAGAGGAAATGTGTCGTGCTCAGCACCCTCCTCCCGCCCTGTGGTGCAACAGATGTCCGTTTCTCCAAAAATGTACTAAATGGGACCGTAACGTTGCAACCACACACTAGTTGACCTGCTGCGAGGAAAAATCAAGTTAGTACATTTCAAACATGAAAAACGTCATTTTATACTCAACATGAAAAACCAAAATTCCAAAAGTATAAAACATACAAAAATGCTTACCAAAGAGAGGAAATGTGTCATGCTCTGCACCCTCCTCCCGCCCTGTGGTGCAACTGATGTCCCTTTCTCCAAAAATGTACTAAATGGGACCGTAACGTTGCAACCGCACACTAGTTGACCTGCTGCGAGGAAAAATCAAGTTAGTACAATTCAAACATGAAAAACGTCATTTTATACTCAATATGAAAAACCAAAATTCCAAAAGTATAAAACATAAAAAAATTATTACCAAAAAGAGAAAATGTATCCATGCTCCCCACCCTCCTCCCGCCCTGTGGTGCAACTGATGTCCCTTTCTCCAAAAATGTACTAAATGGGACCGTAACGTTGCAACCACACACAAGTTGACCAGCTGCGAGGAAAAATCAAGTTAGTACATTTCAAACATGAAAAAGGTCATTTTATACTCAATATGAAAAACCAAAATTCCAAAAGTATAAAACATAAAAAAATTATTACCAAAAAGAGAAAATGTATCCATGCTCCCCACCCTCCTCCCGCCCTGTGGTGCAACTGATGTCCCTTTCTCCAAAAATGTACTCAATGGGACCGTAACGTTGCAACCACACACTAGTTGACCTGCTGCGAGGAAAAATCAAGTTAGTACATTTCAAACATGAAAAACGTCATTTTATACTCAACATGAAAAACCAAAATTCCAAAAGTATAAAACATACAAAAATGCTTACCAAAGAGAGGAAATGTGTCGTGCTCTGCACCCTCCTCCCGCCCTGTGGTGCAACAGATGTCCCTTTCTCCAAAACTGTACTCAATGGGACCGCAACGTTGCAACCACACACTAGTTGACCAGCTGCGAGGAAAAATCAAGTTAGTACATTTCAAACATGAAAAAGGTCATTTTATACTCAACATGAAAAACCAAAATTCCAAAAGTATAAAACATAAAAAAATTATTACCAAAAAGAGAAAATGTATCCATGCTCCCCACCCTCCTCCCGCCCTGTGGTGCAACTGATGTCCCTTTCTCCAAAAATGTACTAAATGGGACCGTAACGTTGCAACCACACACAAGTTGACCAGCTGCGAGGAAAAATCAAGTTAGTACATTTCAAACATGAAAAAGGTCATTTTATACTCAATATGAAAAACCAAAATTCCAAAAGTATAAAACATAAAAAAATTATTACCAAAAAGAGAAAATGTATCCATGCTCCCCACCCTCCTCCCGCCCTGTGGTGCAACTGATGTCCCTTTCTCCAAAAATGTACTCAATGGGACCGTAACATTGCAACCACACACTAGTTGACCTACTGCGAGGAAAAATCAAGTTAGTTCATTTCAAACATGAAAAACGTCATTTTATACTCAACATGAAAAACCAAAATTCCAAAAGTATAAAACATACAAAAATGCTTACCAAAGAGAGGAAATGTGTCGTGCTCTGCACCCTCCTCCCGCCCTGTGGTGCAACAGATGTCCCTTCCTCCAAAACTGTACTCAATGGGACCGCAACGTTGCAACCACACACTAGTTGACCAGCTGCGAGGAAAAATCAAGTTAGTACATTTCAAACATGAAAAAGGTCATTTTATACTCAACATGAAAAACCAAAATTCCAAAAGTATAAAACATAAAAAAATTATTACCAAAAAGAGAAAATGTATCCATGCTCCCCACCCTCCTCCCGCCCTGTGGTGCAACTGATGTCCCTATCTCCAAAAATGTACTAAATGGGACCGTAACGTTGCAACCACACACAAGTTGACCAGCTGCGAGGAAAAATCAAGTTAGTACATTTCAAACATGAAAAAGGTCATTTTATACTCAATATGAAAAACCAAAATTCCAAAAGTATAAAACATAAAAAAATTATTACCAAAAAGAGAAAATGTATCCATGCTCCCCACCCTCCTCCCGCCCTGTGGTGCAAATGATGTCCCTTTCTCCAAAAATGTACTCAATGGGACCGTAACGTTGCAACCACACACTAGTTGACCTGCTGCGAGGAAAAATCAAGTTAGTACATTTCAAACATGAAAAACGTCATTTTATACTCAACATGAGAAACCAAAATTCCAAAAGTACAAAACATACAAAAATGCTTACCAAAGAGAGGAAATGTGTCGTGCTCTGCACCCTCCTCCCGCCCTGTGGTGCAACAGATGTCCCTTTCTCCAAAACTGTACTCAATGGGACCGCAACGTTGCAACCACGCACTAGTTGACCAGCTGCGAGGAAAAATCAAGTTAGTACATTTCAAACATGAAAAACGTCATTTTATACTCAACATGAAAAACCAAAATTCCAAAAGTATAAAACATACGAAAATGCTTACCAAAGAGAGGAGATGTGTCGTGCTGAGAACCCTCCTCCTGCCCTGTGGTGCAACAGATGTCCCTTTCTCCAAAAATGTACTCAATGGGACCGCAACGTTGCAACCACACACTAGTTGACCAGCTGCGAGGAAAAATCAAGTTAGTACATTTCAAACATGAAAAAGGTCATTTTATACTCAATATGAAAAACCAAAATTCCAAAAGTATAAAACATAAAAAAATTATTACCAAAAAGAGAAAATGTATCCATGCTCCCCACCCTCCTCCCGCCCTGTGGTGCAACAGATGTCCCTTTCTCCAAAAATGTACTAAATGGGACCGTAACGTTGCAACCACACACAAGTTGCCCAGCTGCGAGGAAAAATCAAGTTAGTACATTTCAAACATGAAAAAGGTCATTTTATACTCAATATGAAAAACCAAAATTCCAAAAGTATAAAACATAAAAAAATTATTACCAAAAAGAGAAAATGTATCCATGCTCCCCACCATCCTCCCGCCCTGTGGTGCAACTGATGTCCCTTTCTCCAAAAATGTACTCAATGGGACCGTAACGTTGCAACCACACACTAGTTGACCTGCTGCGAGGAAAAATCAAGTTAGTACATTTCAAACATGAAAAACGTCATTTTATACTCAACATGAAAAACCAAAATTCCAAAAGTATAAAACATACAAAAATGCTTACCAAAGAGAGGAAATGTGTCATGCTCTGCACACTCCTCCCGCCCTGTGGTGCAACAGATGTCCCTTTCTCCAAAAATGTACTCAATGGGACCGCAACGTTGCAACCACACACTAGTTGACCAGCTGCGTGGAAAAATCAAGTTAGTACATTTCAAACATGAAAAACGTCATTTTATACTCAACATGAAAAACCAAAATTCCAAAAGTATAAAACATACAAAAATGCTTACCAAAGAGAGGAAATGTGTCGTGCTCTGCACCCTCCTCCCGCCCTGTGGTGCAACAGATGTCCCTTTCTCCACAAATGTACTCAATGGGACCGCAACGTTGCAACCACACACTAGTTGACCAGCTGCGAGGAAAAATCAAGTTAGTACATTTCAAACATGAAAAACGTCATTTTATACTCAACATGAAAAATCAAAATTCCAAAAGTATAAAACATACAAAAATGCTTACCAAAGAGAGGAAATGTGTCGTGCTCAGCACCCTCCTCCCGCCCTGTGGTGCAACAGATGTCCCTTTCTCCAAAAATGTACTCAATGGGACCGCAACTTTGCAACCACACACTAGTTGACCAGCTGCGAGGAAAAATCAAGTTAGTACATTTCAAACATGAAAAACGTCATTTTATACTCAACATGAAAAACCAAAATTCCAAAAGTATAAAACATACAAAAATGCTTACCAAAGAGAGGAAATGTGTCGTGCTCAGCACCCTCCTCCCGCCCTGTGGTGCAACAGATGTCCCTTTCTCCAAAAATGTACTCAATGGGACCGCAACGTTGCAACCACACACTAGTTGACCAGCTGCGAGGAAAAATCAAGTTAGTACATTTCAAACATGAAAAACGTCATTTTATACTCAACATGAAAAACCAAAATTCCAAAAGTATAAAACATACAAAAATGCTTACCAAAGAGAGGAAATGTGTCGTGCTCTGCACCCTCCTCCCACCCTGTGGTGCAACAGATGTCCCATTCTCCAAAAATGTACTCAATTTGACCGTAACGTTGCAACCACACACTAGTTGACCAGCTGTGAGGAAAAATCAAGTTAGTACATTTCAAACATGAAAAACGTCATTTTATACTCAACATGAAAAACCAAAATTCCAAAAGTATAAAACATACAAAAATGCTTACCAAAGAGAGGAAATGTGTCGTGCTCTGCACCCTCCTCCCGCCCTGTGGTGCAACTGATGTCCCTTTCTCCAAAAATGTACTCAATGGGACCGTAACGTTGCAACCAAACACTAGTAGACCAGCTGCGAGGAAAAATCAAGTTAGTACATTTCAAACATGAAAAACGTCATTTTATACTCAACATGAAAAACCAAAATTCCAAAAGTATAAAACATACAAAAATGCTTACCAAAGAGAGGAAATGTGTCGTGCTCTGCACCCTCCTCCCGCCCTGTGGTGCAACAGATGTCCCTTTCTCCAAAAATGTACTCAATGGGACCGTAACGTTGCAACCACACACTAGTTGACCAGCTGCGAGGAAAAATCAAGTTAGTACATTTCAAACATGAAAAACGTCATTTTATACTCAACATGAAAAACCAAAATTCCAAAAGTATAAAACATACAAAAATGCTTACCAAAGAGAGGAAATGTGTCGTGCTCTGCACCCTCCTCCCGCCCTGTGGTGCAACAGATGTCCCTTTCTCCAAAAATGTACTCAATGGGACCGTAACGTTGCAACCACACACTAGTTGACCAGCTGCGAGGAAAAATCAAGTTAGTACATTTCAAACATGAAAAACGTCATTTTATACTCAACATGAAAAACCAAAATTCCAAAAGTATAAAACATACAAAAATGCTTACCAAAGAGAGGAAATGTGTCGTGCTCTGCACCCTCCTCCCGCCCTGTTGTGCAACAGATGTCCCTTTCTCCAAAAATGTACTCAATGGGACTGTAACGTTGCAACCACACACTAGTTGACCTGCTGCGAGGAAAAATCAAGTTAGTACATTTCAAACATGAAAAACGTCATTTTATACTCAACATGAAAAACCAAAATTCCAAAAGTATAAAACATACAAAAATGCTTACCAAAGAGAGGAAATGTGTCGTGCTCTGCACCCTCCTCCCGCCCTGTGGTGCAACAGATGTCCCTTTCCCCAAAAATGTACTCAATGGGACCGTAACGTTGCAACCACACACTAGTTGACCAGCTGCGAGGAAAAATCAAGTTAGTACATTTCAAACATGAAAAACGTCATTTTATACTCAACATGAAAAACCAAAATTCCAAAAGTATAAAACATACAAAAATGCTTACCAAAGAGAGGAAATGTGTCGTGCTCTGCACCCTCCTCCCGCCCTGTGGTGCAACAGATGTCCCTTTCTCCAAAAATGTACTCAATGGGACCGTAACGTTGCAACCACACACTAGTTGACCTGCTGCGAGGAAAAATCAAGTTAGTACATTTCAAACATGAAAAACGTCATTTTATACTCAACATAAAAAACCAAAATTCCAAAAGTATAATACATACAAAAATGCTTACCAAAGAGAGGAAATGTGACGTGCTCTGCACCCTCCTCCCGCCCTGTGGTGCAACAGATGTCCCTTTCTCCAAAAATGTACTCAATGGGACCGCAACAATGCAACCACACACTAGTTGACCAGCTGCGAGGAAAAATCAAGTTAGTACATTTCAAACATGAAAAACGTCATTTTATACTCAACATGAAAAACCAAAATTCCAAAAGTATAAAACATACAAAAATGCTTACCAAAGATAGGAAATGTGTCGTGCTCAGCACCCTCCTCCCGCCCTGTGGTGCAACAGATGTCCCTTTCTCCAAAAATGTACTCAATGGGACCGCAACGTTGCAACCACACACTAGTTGACCAGCTGCGAGGTAAAATCAAGTTAGTACATTTCAAACATGAAAAACGTCATTTTATACTCAACATGAAAAACCAAAATTCCAAAAGTATAAAACATACAAAAATGCTTACCAAAGAGAGGAAATGTGTCGTGCTCTGCACCCTCCTCCCGCCCTGTGGTGCAACAGATGTCCCTTTTTCCAAAAATGTACTCAATGGGACCGTAACGTTGCAACCACACACCAGTTGACCAGCTGCGAGGAAAAATCAAGTTAGTACATTTCCAACATGAAAAACGTCATTTTATACTCAACATGAAAAACCAAAATTCCAAAAGTATAAAACATACAAAAATGCTTACCAAAGAGAGGAAATGTGTCGTGCTCAGCACCCTCCTCCCGCCCTGTGGTGCAACAGATGTCCCTTTCTCCAAAAATGTACTCAATGGGACCGCAACGTTGCAACCACACACTAGTTGACCAGCTGTGAGGAAAAATCAAGTTAGTACATTTCAAACATGAAAAACGTCATTTTATACTCAACATGAAAAACCAAAATTCCAAAAGTATAAAACATACAAAAATGCTTACCAAAGAGAGGAAATGTGTCGTGCTCTGCACCCTCCTCCCGCCCTGTGGTGCAACAGATGTCCCTTTCTCCAAAAATGTACTCAATGGGACCGTAACGTTGCAACCACACACTAGTTGACCAGCTGCGAGGAAAAATCAAGTTAGTACATTTCAAACATGAAAAACGTCATTTTATACTCAACATGAAAAACCAAAATTCCAAAAGTATAAAACATACAAAAATGCTTACCAAAGAGAGGAAATGTGTCGTGCTCTGCACCCTCCTCCCGCCCTGAGGTGCAACTGATGTCCCTTTCTCCAAAAATGTACTCAATGGGACCGTAACGTTGCAACCACACACTAGTTGACCAGCTGCGAGGAAAAATCAAGTTAGTACATTTCAAACATGAAAAACGTCATTTTATACTCAACATGAAAAACCAAAATTCCAAAAGTATAAAACATACAAAAATGCTTACCAAAGAGAGGAAATGTTTCGTGCTCTGCACCCTCCTCCCGCCCTGTGGTGCAACAGATGTCCCTTTCTCCAAAAATGTACTCAATGGGACCGTAACGTTGCAACCACACACTAGTTGACCAGCTGCGAGGAAAAATAAAGTTAGTACATTTCAAACATGAAAAACGTCATTTTATACTCAACATGAAAAACCAAAATTCCAAAAGTATAAAACATACAAAAATGCTTACCAAAGAGAGGAAATGTGTCGTGCTCTGCACCCTCCTCCCGCCCTGTGGTGCAACAGATGTCCCTTTCTCCAAAAATGTACTCAATGGGACCGTAACGTTGCAACCACACACTAGTTGACCTGCTGCGAGGAAAAATCAAGTTAGTACATTTCAATCATGAAAAACGTCATTTTATACTCAACATGAAAAACCAAAATTCCAAAAGTATAAAACATACAAAAATGCTTACCAAAGAGAGGAAATGTGACGTGCTCTGCACCCTCCTCCCGCCCTGTGGTGCAACAGATGTCCCTTTCTCCAAAAATGTACTCAATGGGACCGCAACAATGCAACCACACACTAGTTGACCAGCTGCGAGGAAAAATCAAGTTAGTACATTTCAAACATGAAAAACGTCATTTTATACTCAACATGAAAAACCAAAATTCCAAAAGTATAAAACATACAAAAATGCTTACCAAAGAGAGGAAATGTGTCGTGCTCAGCACCCTCCTCCCGCCCTGTGGTGCAACAGATGTCCCTTTCTCCAAAAATGTACTCAATGGGACCGCAACGTTGCAACCACACACTAGTTGACCAGCTGCGAGGAAAAATCAAGTTAGTACATTTCAAACATGAAAAACGTCATTTTATACTCAACATGAAAAACCAAAATTCCAAAAGTATAAAACATACAAAAATGCTTACCAAAGAGAGGAAATGTGTCGTGCTCTGCACCCTCCTCCCGCCCTGTGGTGCAACAGATGTCCCTTTCTCCAAAAATGTACTCAATGGGACCGTAACGTTGCAACCACACACCAGTTGACCAGCTGCGAGGAAAAATCAAGTTAGTACATTTCCAACATGAAAAACGTCATTTTATACTCAACATGAAAAACCAAAATTCCAAAAGTATAAAACATACAAAAATGCTTACCAAAGAGAGGAAATGTGTCGTGCTCAGCACCCTCCTCCCGCCCTGTGGTGCAACAGATGTCCCTTTCTCCAAAAATGTACTCAATGGGACCGCAACGTTGCAACCACACACTAGTTGACCAGCTGTGAGGAAAAATCAAGTTAGTACATTTCAAACATGAAAAACGTCATTTTATACTCAACATGAAAAACCAAAATTCCAAAAGTATAAAACATACAAAAATGCTTACCAAAGAGAGGAAATGTGTCGTGCTCTGCACCCTCCTCCCGCCCTGTGGTGCAACAGATGTCCCTTTCTCCAAAAATGTACTCAATGGGACCGTAACGTTGCAACCACACACTAGTTGACCAGCTGCGAGGAAAAATCAAGTTAGTACATTTCAAACATGAAAAACGTCATTTTATACTCAACATGAAAAACCAAAATTCCAAAAGTATAAAACATACAAAAATGCTTACCAAAGAGAGGAAATGTGTCGTGCTCTGCACCCTCCTCCCGCCCTGAGGTGCAACTGATGTCCCTTTCTCCAAAAATGTACTCAATGGGACCGTAACGTTGCAACCACACACTAGTTGACCAGCTGCGAGGAAAAATCAAGTTAGTACATTTCAAACATGAAAAACGTCATTTTATACTCAACATGAAAAACCAAAATTCCAAAAGTATAAAACATACAAAAATGCTTACCAAAGAGAGGAAATGTTTCGTGCTCTGCACCCTCCTCCCGCCCTGTGGTGCAACAGATGTCCCTTTCTCCAAAAATGTACTCAATGGGTCCGTAACGTTGCAACCACACACTAGTTGACCAGCTGCGAGGAAAAATCAAGTTAGTACATTTCAAACATGAAAAACGTCATTTTATACTCAACATGAAAAACCAAAATTCCAAAAGTATAAAACATACAAAAATGCTTACCAAAGAGAGGAAATGTGTCGTGCTCTGCACCCTCCTCCCGCCCTGTGGTGCAACAGATGTCCCTTTCTCCAAAAATGTACTCAATGGGACCGTAACGTTGCAACCACACACTAGTTGACCAGCTGCGAGGAAAAATCAAGTTAGTACATTTCAAACATGAAAAACGTCATTTTATACTCAACATGAAAAACCAAAATTCCAAAAGTATAAAACATACAAAAATGCTTACCAAAGAGAGGAAATGTGTCGTGCTCAGCACCCTCCTCCCGCCCTGTGGTGCAACAGATGTCCCTTTCTCCAAAAATGTACTCAATGGGACCGCAACGTTGCAACCACACACTAGTTGACCAGCTGCGAGGAAAAATCAAGTTAGTACATTTCAAACATGAAAAACGTCATTTTATACTCAACATGAAAAACCAAAATTCCAAAAGTATAAAACATACAAAAATGCTTACCAAAGAGAGGAAATGTTTCGTGCTCTGCACCCTCCTCCCGCCCTGTGGTGCAACAGATGTCCCTTTCTCCAAAAATGTACTCAATGGGACCGTAACGTTGCAACCACACACTAGTTGACCAGCTGCGAGGAAAAATCAAGTTAGTACATTTCAAACATGAAAAACGTCATTTTATACTCAACATGAAAAACCAAAATTCCAAAAGTATAAAACATACAAAAATGCTTACCAAAGAGAGGAAATGTGTCGTGCTCAGCACCCTCCTCCCGCCCTGTGGTGCAACAGATGTCCCTTTCTCCAAAAATGTACTCAATGGGACCGCAACGTTGCAACCACACACTAGTTGACCAGCTGTGAGGAAAAATCAAGTTAGTACATTTCAAACATGAAAAACGTCATTTTATACTCAACATGAAAAACCAAAATTCCAAAAGTATAAAACATACAAAAATGCTTACCAAAGAGAGGAAATGTGTCGTGCTCTGCACCCTCCTCCCGCCCTGTGGTGCAACAGATGTCCCTTTCTCCAAAAATGTACTCAATGGGACCGTAACGTTGCAACCACACACTAGTTGACCAGCTGCGAGGAAAAATCAAGTTAGTACATTTCAAACATGAAAAACGTCATTTTATACTCAACATGAAAAACCAAAATTCCAAAAGTATAAAACATACAAAAATGCTTACCAAAGAGAGGAAATGTGTCGTGCTCTGCACCCTCCTCCCGCCCTGAGGTGCAACTGATGTCCCTTTCTCCAAAAATGTACTCAATGGGACCGTAACGTTGCAACCACACACTAGTTGACCAGCTGCGAGGAAAAATCAAGTTAGTACATTTCAAACATGAAAAACGTCATTTTATACTCAACATGAAAAACCAAAATTCCAAAAGTATAAAACATACAAAAATGCTTACCAAAGAGAGGAAATGTTTCGTGCTCTGCACCCTCCTCCCGCCCTGTGGTGCAACAGATGTCCCTTTCTCCAAAAATGTACTCAATGGGACCGTAACGTTGCAACCACACACTAGTTGACCAGCTGCGAGGAAAAATCAAGTTAGTACATTTCAAACATGAAAAACGTCATTTTATACTCAACATGAAAAACCAAAATTCCAAAAGTATAAAACATACAAAAATGCTTACCAAAGAGAGGAAATGTGTCGTGCTCTGCACCCTCCTCCCGCCCTGTGGTGCAACAGATGTCCCTTTCTCCAAAAATGTACTCAATGGGACCGTAACGTTGCAACCACACACTAGTTGACCAGCTGCGAGGAAAAATCAAGTTAGTACATTTCAAACATGAAAAACGTCATTTTATACTCAACATGAAAAACCAAAATTCCAAAAGTATAAAACATACAAAAATGCTTACCAAAGAGAGGAAATGTGTCGTGCTCAGCACCCTCCTCCCGCCCTGTGGTGCAACAGATGTCCCTTTCTCCAAAAATGTACTCAATGGGACCGCAACGTTGCAACCACACACTAGTTGACAAGCTGCGAGGAAAAATCAAGTTAGTACATTTCAAACATGAAAAAAGTCATTTTATACTCAACATGAAAAACCAAAATTCCAAAAGTATAAAACATACAAAAATGCTTACCAAAGACAGGAAATATGTCGTGCTCAGCACCCTCCTCCCGCCCTGTGGTGCAACAGATGTCCCTTTCTCCAAAAATGTACTCAATGGGACCGCAACGTTGCAACCACACACTAGTTGACCAGCTGCGAGGAAAAATCAAGTTAGTACATTTCAAACATGAAAAACGTCATTTTATACTCAACATGAAAAACCAAAATTCCAAAAGTATAAAACATACAAAAATGCTTACCAAAGAGAGGAAATGTGTCGTGCTCTGCACCCTCCTCCCGCCCTGTGGTGCAACAGATGTCCCTTTCTCCAAAAATGTACTCAATGGGACCGTAACGTTGCAACCACACACTAGTTGACCAGCTGCGAGGAAAAATCAAGTTAGTACATTTCAAACATGAAAAACGTCATTTTATACTCAATATGAAAAACCAAAATTCCAACAGTATAAAACATACAAAAATGCTTACCAAAGAGAGGAAATGTGTCGTGCTCAGCACCCTGCTCCCGCCCTGTGGTGCAACAGATGTCCCTTTCTCCAAAAATGTACTCAATGGGACCGTAACGTTGCAACCACACACTAGTTGACCTGCTGCGAGGAAAAATCAAGTTAGTACATTTCAAACATGAAAAACGTCATTTTATACTCAACATGAAAAACCAAAATTCCAAAAGTATAAAACATACAAAAATGCTTACCAAAGAGAGGAAATGTGTCGTGCTCTGCACCCTCCTCCCGCCCTGTGGTGCAACAGATGTCCCTTTCTCCAAAAATGTACTCAATGGGACCGCAACGTTGCAACCACACACTAGTTGACCAGCTGCGAGGAAAAATCAAGTTAGTACATTTCAAACATGAAAAACGTCATTTTATACTCAACGTGAAAAACCAAAATTCCAAAAGTATAAAACATACAAAAATGCTTACCAAAGAGAGGAAATGTGTCGTGCTCTGCACCCTCCTCCCGCCCTGTGGTGCAACAGATGTCCCTTTCTCCAAAAATGTACTCAATGGGACCGTAACGTTGCAACCACACACTAGTTGACCTGCTGCGAGGAAAAATCAAGTTAGTACATTTCAAACATGAAAAACGTCATTTTATACTCAACATGAAAAACCAAAATTCCAAAAGTATAAAACATACAAAAATGCTTACCAAAGAGAGGAAATGTGTCGTGCTCTGCACCCTCCTCCCGCCCTGTGGTGCAACAGATGTCCCTTTCTCCAAAAATGTACTCAATGGGACCGCAACGTTGCAACCACACACTAGTTGACCAGCTGCGAGGAAAAATCAAGTTAGTACATTTCAAACATGAAAAACGTCATTTTATACTCAACATGAAAAACCAAAATTCCAAAAGTATAAAACATACAAAAATGCTTACCAAAGAGAGGAAATGTGTCGTGCTCTGCACCCTCCTCCCGCCCTGTGGTGCAACAGATGTCCCTTTCTCCAAAAATGTACTCAATGGGACCGTAACGTTGCAACCACACACTAGTTGACCAGCTGCGAGGAAAAATCAAGTTAGTACATTTCAAACATGAAAAACGTCATTTTATACTCAACATGAAAAACCAAAATTCCAAAAGTATAAAACATACAAAAATGCTTACCAAAGAGAGGAAATGTGTCGTGCTCTGCACCCTCCTCCCGCCCTGTGGTGCAACAGATGTCCCTTTCTCCAAAAATGTACTCAATGGGACCGTAACGTTGCAACCACACACTAGTTGACCAGCTGCGAGGAAAAATCAAGTTAGTACATTTCAAACATGAAAAACGTCATTTTATACTCAACATGAAAAACCAAAATTCCAAAAGTATAAAACATACAAAAATGCTTACCAAAGAGAGGAAATGTGTCGTGCTCAGCACCCTGCTCCCGCCCTGTGGTGCAACAGATGTCCCTTTCTCCAAAAATGTACTCAATGGGACCGTAACGTTGCAACCACACACTAGTTGACCAGCTGCGAGGAAAAATCAAGTTAGTACATTTCAAACATGAAAAACGTCATTTTATACTCAATATGAAAAACCAAAATTCCAACAGTATAAAACATACAAAAATGCTTACCAAAGAGAGGAAATGTGTCGTGCTCAGCACCCTGCTCCCGCCCTGTGGTGCAACAGATGTCCCTTTCTCCAAAAATGTACTCAATGGGACCGTAACGTTGCAACCACACACTAGTTGACCTGCTGCGAGGAAAAATCAAGTTAGTACATTTCAAACATGAAAAACGTCATTTTATACTCAACATGAAAAACCAAAATTCCAAAAGTATAAAACATACAAAAATGCTTACCAAAGAGAGGAAATGTGTCGTGCTCTGCACCCTCCTCCCGCCCTGTGGTGCAACAGATGTCCCTTTCTCCAAAAATGTACTCAATGGGACCGCAACGTTGCAACCACACACTAGTTGACCAGCTGCGAGGAAAAATCAAGTTAGTACATTTCAAACATGAAAAACGTCATTTTATACTCAACATGAAAAACCAAAATTCCAAAAGTATAAAACATACAAAAATGCTTACCAAAGAGAGGAAATGTGTCGTGCTCTGCACCCTCCTCCCGCCCTGTGGTGCAACAGATGTCCCTTTCTCCAAAAATGTACTCAATGGGACCGCAACGTTGCAACCACACACTAGTTGACCAGCTGCGAGGAAAAATCAAGTTAGTACATTTCAAACATGAAAAACGTCATTTTATACTCAACATGAAAAACCAAAATTCCAAAAGTATAAAACATACAAAAATGCTTACCAAAGAGAGGAAATGTGTCGTGCTCTGCACCCTCCTCCCGCCCTGTGGTGCAACAGATGTCCCTTTCTCCAAAAATGTACTCAATGGGACCGTAACGTTGCAACCACACACTAGTTGACCAGCTGCGAGGAAAAATCAAGTTAGTACATTTCAAACATGAAAAACGTCATTTTATACTCAACATGAAAAACCAAAATTCCAAAAGTATAAAACATACAAAAATGCTTACCAAAGAGAGGAAATGTGTCGTGCTCTGCACCCTCCTCCCGCCCTGTGGTGCAACAGATGTCCCTTTCTCCAAAAATGTACTCAATGGGACCGTAACGTTGCAACCACACACTAGTTGACCAGCTGCGAGGAAAAATCAAGTTAGTACATTTCAAACATGAAAAACGTCATTTTATACTCAACACGAAAAACCAAAATTCCAAAAGTATAAAACATACAAAAATGCTTACCAAAGAGAGGAAATGTGTCGTGCTCTGCACCCTCCTCCCGCCCTGTGGTGCAACAGATGTCCCTTTCTCCAAAAATGTACTCAATGGGACCGTAACGTTGCAACCACACACTAGTTGACCAGCTGCGAGGAAAAATCAAGTTAGTACATTTCAAACATGAAAAACGTCATTTTATACTCAACACGAAAAACCAAAATTCCAAAAGTATAAAACATACAAAAATGCTTACCAAAGAGAGGAAATGTGTCGTGCTCTGCACCCTCCTCCCGCCCTGTGGTGCAACAGATGTCCCTTTCTCCAAAAATGTACTCAATGGGACCGCAACGTTGCAACCACACACTAGTTGACCAGCTGCGAGGAAAAATCAAGTTAGTACATTTCAAACATTAAAAACATCATTTTATACTCAACACGAAAAACCAAAATTCCAAAAGTATAAAACATACAAAAATGCTTACCAAAGAGAGGAAATGTGTCGTGCTCTGCACCCTCCTCCCGCCCTGTGGTGCAACAGATGTCCCTTTCTCCAAAAATGTACTCAATGGGACCGTAACGTTGCAACCACACACTAGTTGACCAGCTGCGAGGAAAAATCAAGTTAGTACATTTCAAACATGAAAAACGTCATTTTATACTCAACACGAAAAACAAAATTCCAAAAGTATAAAACATACAAAAATGCTTACCAAAGAGAGGAAATGTGTCGTGCTCTGCACCCTCCTCCCGCCCTGTGGTGCAACAGATGTCCCTTTCTCCAAAAATGTACTCAATGGGACCGCAACGTTGCAACCACACACTAGTTGACCAGCTGCGAGGAAAAATCAAGTTAGTACATTTCAAACATGAAAAACGTCATTTTATACTCAACACGAAAAACCAAAATTCCAAAAGTATAAAACATACAAAAATGCTTACCAAAGAGAGGAAATGTGTCGTGCTCTGCACCCTCCTCCCGCCCTGTGGTGCAACAGATGTCCCTTTCTCCAAAAATGTACTCAATGGGACCGTAACGTTGCAACCACACACTAGTTGACCAGCTGCGAGGAAAAATCAAGTTAGTACATTTCAAACATGAAAAACGTCATTTTATACTCAACACGAAAAACCAAAATTCCAAAAGTATAAAACATACAAAAATGCTTACCAAAGAGAGGAAATGTGTCGTGCTCTGCACCCTCCTCCCGCCCTGTGGTGCAACAGATGTCCCTTTCTCCAAAAATGTACTCAATGGGACCGTAACGTTGCAACCACACACTAGTTGACCAGCTGCGAGGAAAAATCAAGTTAGTACATTTCAAACATGAAAAACGTCATTTTATACTCAACACGAAAAACCAAAATTCCAAAAGTATAAAACATACAAAAATGCTTACCAAAGAGAGGAAATGTGTCGTGCTCTGCACCCTCCTCCCGCCCTGTGGTGCAACAGATGTCCCTTTCTCCAAAAATGTACTCAATGGGACCGCAACGTTGCAACCACACACTAGTTGACCAGCTGCGAGGAAAAATCAAGTTAGTACATTTCAAACATGAAAAACGTCATTTTATACTCAACACGAAAAACCAAAATTCCAAAAGTATAAAACATACAAAAATGCTTACCAAAGAGAGGAAATGTGTCGTGCTCTGCACCCTCCTCCCGCCCTGTGGTGCAACAGATGTCCCTTTCTCCAAAAATGTACTCAATGGGACCGTAACGTTGCAACCACACACTAGTTGACCAGCTGCGAGGAAAAATCAAGTTAGTACATTTCAAACATGAAAAACGTCATTTTATACTCAACACGAAAAACCAAAATTCCAAAAGTATAAAACATACAAAAATGCTTACCAAAGAGAGGAAATGTGTCGTGCTCTGCACCCTCCTCCCGCCCTGTGGTGCAACAGATGTCCCTTTCTCCAAAAATGTACTCAATGGGACCGTAACGTTGCAACCACACACTAGTTGACCAGCTGCGAGGAAAAATCAAGTTAGTACATTTCAAACATGAAAAACGTCATTTTATACTCAACACGAAAAACCAAAATTCCAAAAGTATAAAACATACAAAAATGCTTACCAAAGAGAGGAAATGTGTCGTGCTCTGCACCCTCCTCCCGCCCTGTGGTGCAACAGATGTCCCTTTCTCCAAAAATGTACTCAATGGGACCGCAACGTTGCAACCACACACTAGTTGACCAGCTGCGAGGAAAAATCAAGTTAGTACGTTTCAAACATGAAAAACGTCATTTTATACTCAACACGAAAAACCAAAATTCCAAAAGTATAAAACATACAAAAATGCTTACCAAAGAGAGGAAATGTGTCGTGCTCTGCACCCTCCTCCCGCCCTGTGGTGCAACAGATGTCCCTTTCTCCAAAAATGTACTCAATGGGACCGTAACGTTGCAACCACACACTAGTTGACCAGCTGCGAGGAAAAATCAAGTTAGTACATTTCAAACATGAAAAACGTCATTTTATACTCAACACGAAAAACCAAAATTCCAAAAGTATAAAACATACAAAAATGCTTACCAAAGAGAGGAAATGTGTCGTGCTCTGCACCCTCCTCCCGCCCTGTGGTGCAACAGATGTCCCTTTCTCCAAAAATGTACTCAATGGGACCGCAACGTTGCAACCACACACTAGTTGACCAGCTGCGAGGAAAAATCAAGTTAGTACATTTCAAACATTAAAAACGTCATTTTATACTCAACACGAAAAACCAAAATTCCAAAAGTATAAAACATACAAAAATGCTTACCAAAGAGAGGAAATGTGTCGTGCTCTGCAGCCTCCTCCCGCCCTGTGGTGCAACAGATGTCCCTTTCTCCAAAAATGTACTCAATGGGACCGCAACGTTGCAACCACACACTATTTGACCAGCTGCGAGGAAAAATCAAGTTAGTACATTTCAAACATGAAAAACGTCATTTTATACTCAACATGAAAAACCAAAATTCCAAAAGTATAAAACATACAAAAATGCTTACCAAAGAGAGGAAATGTGTCGTGCTCAGCACCCTCCTCCCGCCCTGTGGTGCAACAGATGTCCCTTTCTCCAAAAATGTACTCAATGGGACCGCAACGTTGCAACCACACACTAGTTGACGAGTTGCGAGGAAAAATCAAGTTAGTACATTTCAAACATGAAAAACGTCATTTTATACTCAACATGAAAAACCAAAATTCCAAAAGTATAAAACATACAAAAATGCTTACCAAAGAGAGAAAATGTGTCGTGCTCTGCACCCTCCTCCCGCCCTGTGGTGCAACAGATGTCCCTTTCTCCAAAAATGTACTCAATGGGACCGTAACGTTGCAACCACACACTAGTTGACCAGCTGCGAGGAAAAATCAAGTTAGTACATTTCAAACATGAAAAACGTCATTTTATACTCAATATGAAAAACCAAAATTCCAACAGTATAAAACATACAAAAATGCTTACCAAAGAGAGTAAATGTGTCGTGCTCAGCACCCTCCTCCCGCCCTGTGGTGCAACAGATGTCCCTTTCTCCAAAAATGTACTCAATGGGACCGTAACGTTGCAACCACACACTAGTTGACCTGCTGCGAGGAAAAATCAAGTTAGTACATTTCAAACATGAAAAACGTCATTTTATACTCAACATGAAAAACCAAAATTCCAAAAGTATAAAACATACAAAAATGCTTACCAAAGAGAGGAAATGTGTCGTGCTCTGCACCCTCCTCCCGCCCTGTGGTGCAACAGATGTCCCTTTCTCCAAAAATGTACTCAATGGGACCGCAACGTTGCAACCACACACTAGTTGACCAGCTGCGAGGAAAAATCAAGTTAGTACATTTCAAACATGAAAAACGTCATTTTATACTCAACATGAAAAACCAAAATTCCAAAAGTATAAAACATACAAAAATGCTTACCAAAGAGAGGAAATGTGTCGTGCTCTGCACTCTCCTCCCGCCCTGTGGTGCAACAGATGTCCCTTTCTCCAAAAATGTACTCAATGGGACCGTAACGTTGCAACCACACACTAGTTGACCAGCTGCGAGGAAAAATCAAGTTAGTACATTTCAAACATGAAAAACGTCATTTTATACTCAACATGAAAAACCAAAATTCCAAAAGTATAAAACATACAAAAATGCTTACCAAAGAGAGGAAATGTGTCGTGCTCTGCACCCTCCTCCCGCCCTGTGGTGCAACAGATGTCCCTTTCTCCAAAAATGTACTCAATGGGACCGCAACGTTGCAACCACACACTAGTTGACCAGCTGCGAGGAAAAATCAAGTTAGTACATTTCAAACATGAAAAACGTCATTTTATACTCAACATGAAAAACCAAAATTCCAAAAGTATAAAACATACAAAAATGCTTACCAAAGAGAGGAAATGTGTCGTGCTCAGCACCCTCCTCCCGCCCTGTGGTGCAACAGATGTCCCTTTCTCCAAAAATGTACTCAATGGGACCGCAACGTTGCAACCACACACTAGTTGACCAGCTGCGAGGAAAAATCAAGTTAGTACATTTCAAACATTAAAAACGTCATTTTATACTCAACATGAAAAACCAAAATTCCAAAAGTATAAAACATACAAAAATGCTTACCAAAGAGAGGAAATGTGTCGTGCTCTGCAGCCTCCTCCCGCCCTGTGGTGCAACAGATGTCCCTTTCTCCAAAAATGTACTCAATGGGACCGCAACGTTGCAACCACACACTAGTTGACCAGCTGCGAGGAAAAATCAAGTTAGTACATTTCAAACATGAAAAACGTCATTTTATACTCAACATGAAAAACCAAAATTCCAAAAGTATAAAACATACAAAAATGCTTACCAAAGAGAGGAAATGTGTCGTGCTCTGCACCCTTCTCCCGCCCTGTGGTGAAACAGATGTCCCTTTCTCCAAAACTGTACTCAATGGGACCACAACGTTGCAACCACACACTAATTGACCAGCTGCGAGAAAAAATCAAGTTAGTACATTTCAAACATGAAAAACGTCATTTTATACTCAACATGAAAAACCAAAATTCCAAAAGTATAAAACATACAAAAATGCTTACCAAAGAGAGGAAATGTGTCGTGCTCTGCACCCTCCTCCCGCCCTGTGGTGCAACAGATGTCCCTTTCTCCAAAAATGTACTCAATGGGACCGCAACGTTGCAACCACACACTAGTTGACCAGCTGCGAGGAAAAATCAAGTTAGTACATTTCAAACATGAAAAACGTCATTTTATACTCAACATGAAAAACCAAAATTCCAAAAGTATAAAACATAAAAAATGCTTACCAAAGAGAGGAAATGTGTCGTGCTCTGCACCCTCCTCCCGCCCTGTGGTGCAACAGATGTCCCTTTCTCCAAAAATGTACTCAATGGGACCGCAACGTTGCAACCACACACTAGTTGACCAGCTGCGAGGAAAAATCAAGTTAGTACATTTCAAACATGAAAAACGTCATTTTATACTCAACATGAAAAACCAAAATTCCAAAAGTATAAAACATACAAAAATGCTTACCAAAGAGAGGAAATGTGTCGTGCTCAGCACCCTCCTCCCGCCCTGTGGTGCAACAGATGTCCCTTTCTCCAAAACTGTACTCAATGGGACCGCAACGTTGCAACCACACGCTAGTTGACCAGCTGCGAGGAAAAATCAAGTTAGTACATTTCAAACATGAAATACGTCATTTTATACTCAACATGAAAAACCAAAATTCCAAAAGTATAAAACATACAAAAATGCTTACCAAAGAGAGGAAATGTGTCGTGCTCTGCACCCTCCTCCCGCCCTGTGGTGCAACAGATGTCCCTTTCTCCAAAAATGTACTCAATGGGACCGCAACGTTGCAACCACACACTAGTTGACCAGCTGCGAGGAAAAATCAAGTTAGTACATTTCAAACATGAAAAACGTCATTTTATACTCAACATGAAAAACCAAAATTCCAAAAGTATAAAACATACAAAAATGCTTACCAAAGAGAGGAAATGTGTCGTGCTCTGCACCCTCCTCCCGCCCTGTGGTGCAACAGATGTCCCTTTCTCCAAAAATGTACTCAATGGGACCGCAACGTTGCAACCACACACTAGTTGACCAGCTGCGAGGAAAAATCAAGTTAGTACATTTCAAACATGAAAAACGTCATTTTATACTCAACATGAAAAACCAAAATTCCAAAAGTATAAAACATACAAAAATGCTTACCAAAGAGAGGAAATGTGTCGTGCTCTGCACCCTCCTCCCACCCTGTGGTGCAACAGATGTCCCTTTCTCCAAAACTGTACTCATTGGGACCGCAACGTTACAACCACACACTAGTTGACCAGCTGCGAGGAAAAATCAAGTTAGTACATTTCAAACATGAAAAACGTCATTTTATACTCAACATGAAAAACCAAAATTCCAAAAGTATAAAACATACAAAAATGCTACCAAAGAGAGGAAATGTGTCGTGCTCTGCACCCTCCTCCCGCCCTGTGGTGCAACAGACGTCCCTTTCTCCAAAACTGTACTCAATGGGACCGCAACGTTGCAACCACACACTAGTTGACCAGCTGCGAGGAAAAATCAAGTTAGTACATTTCAAACATGAAAAACGTCATTTTATACTCAACATGAAAAACCAAAATTCCAAAAGTATAAAACATACAAAAATGCTTACCAAAGAGAGGAAATGTGTCGTGCTCTGCACCCTCCTCCCACCCTGTGGTGCAACAGATGTCCCTTTCTCCAAAACTGTACTCAATGGGACCGCAACGTTGCAACCACACACTAGTTGACCAGCTGCGAGGAAAAATCAATTTAGTACATTTCAAACATGAAAAATCTCATTTTATACTCAACATGAGAAACCAAAATTCCAAAAGTATAAAACATACAAAAATGCTTACCAAAGAGAGGAAATGTGTCGTGCTCTGCACCCTCCTCCCGCCCTGTGGTGCAACAGATGTCCCTTTCTCCAAAAATGTACTCAATGGGACCGCAACGTTGCAACCACACACTAGTTGACCAGCTGCGAGGAAAAATCAAGTTAGTACATTTCAAACATGAAAAACGTCATTTTATACTCAATATGAAAAACCAAAATTCCAAAAGTATAAAACATACAAAAATGCTTACCAAAGAGAGGAAATGTGTCGTGCTCTGCACCCTCCTCCCGCCCTGTGGTGCAACAGATGTCCCTTTCTCCAAAAATGTACTCAATGGGACCGCAACGTTGCAACCACACACTAGTTGACCAGCTGCGAGGAAAAATCAAGTTAGTACATTTCAAACATGAAAAACGTCATTTTATACTCAACATGAAAAACCAAAATTCCAAAAGTATAAAACATACAAAAATGCTTACCAAAGAGAGGAAATGTGTCGTGCTCAGCACCCTCCTCCCGCCCTGTGGTGCAACAGATGTCCCTTTCTCCAAAAATGTACTCAATGGGACCGCAACGTTGCAACCACACACTAGTTGACCAGCTGCGAGGAAAAATCAAGTTAGTACATTTCAAACATGAAAAACGTCATTTTATACTCAACATGAAAAACCAAAATTCCAAAAGTATAAAACATACAAAAATGCTTACCAAAGAGAGGAAATGTGTCGTGCTCAGCACCCTCCTCCCGCCCTGTGGTGCAACAGATGTCCCTTTCTCCAAAAATGTACTCAATGGGACCGCAACGTTGCAACCACACACTAGTTGACCAGCTGCGAGGAAAAATCAAGTTAGTACATTTCAAACATGAAAAACGTCATTTTATACTCAACATGAAAAACCAAAATTCCAGAAGTATAAAACATACAAAAATGCTACCAAAGAGAGGAAATGTGTCGTGCTCTGCACCCTCCTCCCGCCCTGTGGTGCAACAGATGTCCCTTTCTCCAAAACTGTACTCAATGGGACCGCAACGTTGCAACCACACACTAGTTGACCAGCTGCGAGGAAAAATCAAGTTAGTACATTTCAAACATGAAAAACGTCATTTTATACTCAACATGAAAAACCAAAATTCCAAAAGTATAAAACATACAAAAATGCTTACCAAAGAGAGGAAATGTGTCGTGCTCTGCACCCTCCTCCCGCCCTGTGGTGCAACAGATGTCCCTTTCTCCAAAACTGTACTCAATGGGACCGCAACGTTGCAACCACACACTAGTTGACCAGCTGCGAGGAATAATCAAGTTAGTACATTTCAAACATGAAAAACGTCATTTTATACTCAACATGAAAAACCAAAATTCCAAAAGTATAAAACATACAAAAATGCTTACCAAAGAGAGGAAATGTGTCGTGCTCTGCACCCTCCTCCCGCCCTGTGGTGCAACAGATGTCCCTTTCTCCAAAAATGTACTCAATGGGACCGCAACTTTGCAACCACACACTAGTTGACCTGCTGCGAGGAAAAATCAAGTTAGTACATTTCAAACATGAAAAACGTCATTTTATACTCAACATGAAAAACCAAAATTCCAAAAGTATAAAACATACAAAAATGCTTACCAAAGAGAGGAAATGTCTCGTGCTCTGCACCCTCCTCCCACCCTGTGGTGCAGCAGATGTCCCTTTCCCCAAAAATGTACTCAATGGGACCGCAACGTTGCAACCCTACACTAGTTGACCTGCTGCGAGGAAAAATCAAGTTAGTACATTTCAAACATAAAAAACGTCATTTTATACTCAACATGAAAAACCAAAATTCCAAAAGTATAATACATACAAAAATGCTTACCAAAGAGAGGAAATGTGTCGTGCCCTGCACCCTCCTCCCGCCCTGTGGTGCAACAGATGTCCCTTTCTCCAAAACTGTACTCAATGGGACCGCAACGTTGCAACCACACACTAGTTGACCAGCTGCGAGGAAAAATCAAGTTAGTACATTTCAAACATGAAAAACGTCATTTTATACTCAACATGAAAAACCAAAATTCCAAAAGTATAAAACATACAAAAATGCTTACCAAAGAGAGGAAATGTGTCGTGCTCTGCACCCTCCTCCCGCCCTGTGGTGCAACAGATGTCCCTTTCTCCAAAAATGTACTCAATGGGACCGCAACGTTGCAACCACACACTAGTTGACCTGCTGCGAGGAAAAATCAAGTTAGTACATTTCAAACATGAAAAAGGTCCTTTTGTACTCAATATGAAAAACCAAAATTCCAAAAGTATAAAACATACAAAAATGCTTACCAAAGAGAGGAAATGTGTCGTGCTCTGCACCCTCCTCCCGCCCTGTGGTGCAACAGATGTCCCTTTCTCCAAAAATGTACTCAATGGGACCGCAACGTTGCAACCACACACTAGTTGACCAGCTGCGAGGAAAAATCAAGTTAGTACATTTCAAACATGAAAAACGTCATTTTATACTCAATATGAAAAACCAAAATTCCAAAAGTATAAAACATAAAAAAATTATTACCAAAAAGAGAAAATGTATCCATGCTCCCCACCCTCCTCCCGCCCTGTGGTGCAACTGATGTCCCTTTCTCCAAAAATGTACTCAATGGGACCGCAACGTTGCAACCACACACTAGTTGACCAGCTGCGAGGAAAAATCAAGTTAGTACATTTCAAACATGAAAAACGTCATTTTATACTCAACATGAAAAACCAAAATTCCAAAAGTATAAAACATACAAAAATGCTTACCAAAGACAGGAAATATGTCGTGCTCTGTACCCTCCTCCCGCCCTGTGGTGCAACAGATGTCCCTTTCTCCAAAAATGTACTCAATGGGACCGCAAAGTTGCAACCACACACTAGTTGACCTGCTGCGAGGAAAAATCAAGTTACTACATTTCAAACATGAAAAACGTCATTTTATACTCAACATGAAAAACCAAAATTCCAAAAGTATAAAACATACAAAAATGCTTACCAAAGAGAGGAAATGTGTCGTGCTCTGCACCCTCCTCCCGCCCTGTGGTGCAACAGATGTCCCTTTCTCCAAAAATGTACTCAATGGGACCGCAATGTTGCAACCACACACTAGTTGACCAGCTGCGAGGAATAATCAAGTTAGTACATTTCAAACATGAAAAACGTCATTTTATACTCAACATGAAAAACCAAAATTCCAAAAGTATAAAACATACAAAAATGCTTACCAAAGAGAGGAAATGTGTCGTGCTCTGCACCCTCCTCCCGCCCTGTGGTGCAACAGATGTCCCTTTCTCCAAAAATGTACTCAATGGGACCGCAACTTTGCAACCACACACTAGTTGACCTGCTGCGAGGAAAAATCAAGTTAGTACATTTCAAACATGAAAAACGTCATTTTATACTCAACATGAAAAACCAAAATTCCAAAAGTATAAAACATACAAAAATGCTTACCAAAGAGAGGAAATGTGTCGTGCTCTGCACCCTCCTCCCACCCTGTGGTGCAGCAGATGTCCCTTTCTCCAAAAATGTACTCAATGGGACCGCAACGTTGCAACCACACACTAGTTGACCTGCTGCGAGGAAAAATCAAGTTAGTACATTTCAAACATAAAAAACGTCATTTTATACTCAACATGAAAAACCAAAATTCCAAAAGTATAATACATACAAAAATGCTTACCAAAGAGAGGAAATGTGTCGTGCCCTGCACCCTCCTCCCGCCCTGTGGTGCAACAGATGTCCCTTTCTCCAAAACTGTACTCAATGGGACCGCAACGTTGCAACCACACACTAGTTGACCAGCTGCGAGGAAAAATCAAGTTAGTACATTTCAAACATGAAAAACGTCATTTTATACTCAACATGAAAAACCAAAATTCCAAAAGTATAAAACATACAAAAATGCTTACCAAAGAGAGGAAATGTGTCGTGCTCTGCAGCCTCCTCCCGCCCTGTGGTGCAACAGATGTCCCTTTCTCCAAAAATGTACTCAATGGGACCGCAACGTTGCAACCACACACTAGTTGACCTGCTGCGAGGAAAAATCAAGTTAGTACATTTCAAACATGAAAAAGGTCATTTTATACTCAATATGAAAAACCAAAATTCCAAAAGTATAAAACATACAAAAATGCTTACCAAAGAGAGGAAATGTGTCGTGCTCTGCACCCTCCTCCCGCCCTGTGGTGCAACAGATGTCCCTTTCTCCAAAAATGTACTCAATGGGACCGCAACGTTGCAACCACACACTAGTTGACCAGCTGCGAGGAAAAATCAAGTTAGTACATTTCAAACATGAAAAACGTCATTTTATACTCAACATGAAAAACCAAAATTCCAAAAGTATAAAACATACAAAAATGCTTACCAAAGAGAGGAAATGTGTCGTGCTCTGCACCCTCCTCCCGCCCTGTGGTGCAACAGATGTCCCTTTCTCCAAAAATGTACTCAATGGGACCGCAACTTTGCAACCACACACTAGTTGACCTGCTGCGAGGAAAAATCAAGTTAGTACATTTCAAACATGAAAAACGTCATTTTATACTCAACATGAAAAACCAAAATTCCAAAAGTATAAAACATACAAAAATGCTTACCAAAGAGAGGAAATGTGTCGTGCTCTGCACCCTCCTCCCGCCCTGTGGTGCAACAGATGTCCCTTTCTCCAAAAATGTACTCAATGGGACCGCAACGTTGCAACCACACACTAGTTGACCAGCTGCGAGGAAAAATCAAGTTAGTACATTTCAAACATGAAAAACGTCATTTTATACTCAATATGAAAAACCAAAATTCCAAAAGTATAAAACATAAAAAAATTATTACCAAAAAGAGAAAATGTATCCATGCTCCCCACCCTCCTCCCGCCCTGTGGTGCAACTGATGTCCCTTTCTCCAAAAATGTACTCAATGGGACCGCAACGTTGCAACCACACACTAGTTGACCAGCTGCGAGGAAAAATCAAGTTAGTACATTTCAAACATGAAAAACGTCATTTTATACTCAACATGAAAAACCAAAATTCCAAAAGTATAAAACATACAAAAATGCTTACCAAAGACAGGAAATGTGTCGTGCTCTGCACCCTCCTCCCGCCCTGTGGTGCAACAGATGTCCCTTTCTCCAAAAATGTACTCAATGGGACCGCAAAGTTGCAACCACACACTAGTTGACCTGCTGCGAGGAAAAATCAAGTTACTACATTTCAAACATGAAAAACGTCATTTTATACTCAACATGAAAAACCAAAATTCCAAAAGTATAAAACATACAAAAATGCTTACCAAAGAGAGGAAATGTGTCGTGCTCTGCACCCTCCTCCCGCCCTGTGGTGCAACAGATGTCCCTTTCTCCAAAAATGTACTCAATGGGACCGTAACGTTGCAACCACACACTAGTTGACCAGCTGCGAGGAAAAATCAAGTTAGTACATTTCAAACATGAAAAACGTCATTTTATACTCAACATGAAAAACCAAAATTCCAAAAGTATAAAACATACAAAAATGCTTACCAAAGAGAGGAAATGTGTCGTGCTCTGCACCCTCCTCCCGCCCTGTGGTGCAACAGATGTCCCTTTCTCCAAAAATGTACTCAATGGGACCGCAACGTTGCAACCACACACTAGTTGACCTGCTGCGAGGAAAAATCAAGTTAGTACATTTCAAACATGAAAAACGTCATTTTATACTCAACATGAAAAACCAAAATTCCAAAAGTATAAAACATACAAAAATGCTTACCAAAGAGAGGAAATGTGTCGTGCTCTGCACCCTCCTCCCGCCCTGTGGTGCAACAGATGTCCCTTTCTCCAAAAATGTACTCAATGGGACCGCAACGTTGCAACCACACACTAGTTGACCAGCTGCGAGGAAAAATCAAGTTAGTACATTTCAAACATGATAAACGTCATTTTATACTCAACATGAAAAACCAAAATTCCAAAAGTATAAAACATACAAAAATGCTTACCAAAGAGAGGAAATGTGTCGTGCTCTGCACCCTCCTCCCGCCCTGTGGTGCAACAGATGTCCCTTTCTCCAAAAATGTACTCAATGGGACCGCAACGTTGCAACCACACACAAGTTGACCTGCTGCGAGGAAAAATCAAGTTAGTACATTTCAAACATGAAAAACGTCATTTTATACTCAACATGAAAAACCAAAATTCCAAAAGTTTAAAACATACAAAAATGCTTACCAAAGAGAGGAAATGTGTCGTGCTCTGCACCCTCCTCCCGCCCTGTGGTGCAACAGATGTCCCTTTCTCCAAAAATGTACTCAATGGGACCGCAACGTTGCAACCACACACTAGTTGACCTGCTGCGAGGAAAAATCAAGTTAGTACATTTCAAACATGAAAAACGTCATTTTATACTCAATATGAAAAACCAAAATTCCAAAAGTATAAAACATAAAAAAATTATTACCAAAAAGAGAAAATGTATCCATGCTCCCCACCCTCCTCCCGCCCTGTGGTGCAACAGATGTCCCTTTCTCCAAAAATGTACTCAATGGGACCGCAACGTTGCAACCACACACTAGTTGACCTGCTGGGGGGAAAAATCAAGTTAGTACATTTCAAACATGAAAAACGTCATTTTATACTCAACATGAAAAACCAAAATTCCAAAAGTATAAAACATACAAAAATGCTTACCAAAGAGAGGAAATGTGTCGTGCTCTGCACCCTCCTCCCGCCCTGTGGTGCAACAGATGTCCCTTTCTCCAAAAATGTACTCAATGGGACCGCAACGTTGCAACCACACACTAGTTGACCTGCTGCGAGGAAAAATCAAGTTAGTACATTTCAAACATGAAAAACGTCATTTTATACTCAACATGAAAAACCAAAATTCCAAAAGTATAAAACATACAAAAATGCTTACCAAAGAGAGGAAATGTGTCGTGCTCTGCACCCTCCTCCCGCCCTGTGGTGCAACAGATGTCCCTTTCTCCAAAAATGTACTCAATGGGACCGCAACGTTGCAACCACACACTAGTTGACCAGCTGCGAGGAAATATCAAGTTAGTACATTTCAAACATGAAAAACGTCATTTTATACTCAACATGAAAAACCAAAATTCCAAAAGTATAAAACATACAAAAATGCTACCAAAGAGAGGAAATGTGTCGTGCTCTGCACCCTCCTCCCGCCCTGTGGTGCAACAGATGTCCCTTTCTCCAAAACTGTACTCAATGGGACCGCAACGTTGCAACCACACACTAGTTGACCAGCTGCGAGGAAAAATCAAGTTAGTACATTTCAAACATGAAAAACGTCATTTTATACTCAATATGAAAAACCAAAATTCCAAAAGTATAAAACATAAAAAAATTACTACCAAAAAGAGAAAATGTATCCATGCTCCCCACCCTCCTCCCGCCCTGTGGTGCAACAGATGTCCCTTTCGCCAAAACTGTACTCATTGGGACCGCAACGTTGCAACCACACACTAGTTGACCAGCAGCGAGGAAAAATCAAGTTAGTACATTTCAAACATGAAAAACGTCATTTTATACTCAATATGAAAAACCAAAATTCCAAATGTATAAAACATAAAAAAATTATTACCGAAAAGAGAAAATGTATCCATGCTCCCCACCCTCCTCCCGCCCTGTGGTGCAACAGATGTCCCTTTCTCCAAAAATGTACTCAATGGGACCGCAACGTTGCAACCACACACTAGTTGACCTGCTGCGAGGAAAAATCAAGTTAGTACATTTCAAACATGAAAAACGTCATTTTATACTCAACATGAAAAACCAAAATTCCAAAAGTATAAAACATACAAAAATGCTACCAAAGAGAGGAAATGTGTCGTGCTCTGCACCCTCCTCCCGCCCTGTGGTGCAACAGATGTCCCTTTCTCCAAAACTGTACTCAATGGGACCGCAACGTTGCAACCACACACTAGTTGACCAGCTGCGAGGAAAAATCAAGTTAGTACATTTCAAACATGAAAAACGTCATTTTATACTCAATATGAAAAACCAAAATTCCAAAAGTATAAAACATAAAAAAATTATTACCAAAAAGAGAAAATGTATCCATGCTCCCCACCCTCCTCCCGCCCTGTGGTGCAACAGATGTCCCTTTCTCCAAAAATGTACTCAATGGGACCGCAACGTTGCAACCACACACTAGTTGACCTGCTGCGAGGAAAAATCAAGTTAGTACATTTCAAACATGAAAAACGTCATTTTATACTCAACATGAAAAACCAAAATTCCAAAAGTATAAAACATACAAAAATGCTTACCAAAGAGAGGAAATGTGTCGTGCTCTGCACCCTCCTCCCGCCCTGTGGTGCAACAGATGTCCCTTTCTCCAAAAATGTACTCAATGGGACCGCAACGTTGCAACCACACACTAGTTGACCTGCTGCGAGGAAAAATCAAGTTAGTACATTTCAAACATGAAAAACGTCATTTTATACTCAACATGAAAAACCAAAATTCCAAAAGTATAAAACATACAAAAATGCTTACCAAAGAGAGGAAATGTGTCGTGCTCTGCACCCTCCTCCCGCCCTGTGGTGCAACAGATGTCCCTTTCTCCAAAAATGTACTCAATGGGACCGCAACGTTGCAACCACACACTAGTTGACCAGCTGCGAGGAAAAATCAAGTTAGTACATTTCAAACATGAAAAACGTCATTTTATACTCAACATGAAAAACCAAAATTCCAAAAGTATAAAACATACAAAAATGCTTACCAAAGAGAGGAAATGTGTCGTGCTCTGCACCCTCCTCCCGCCCTGTGGTGCAACAGATGTCCCTTTCTCCAAAACTGTACTCAATGGGACCGCAACGTTGCAACCACACACTAGTTGACCAGCTGCGAGGAAAAATCAAGTTAGTACATTTCAAACATGAAAAACGTCATTTTATACTCAACATGAAAAACCAAAATTCCAAAAGTATAAAACATACAAAAATGCTTACCAAAGAGAGGAAATGTGTCGTGCTCTGCACCCTCCTCCCGCCCTGTGATGCAACAGATGTCCCTTTCTCCAAAACTGTACTCAATGGGACCGCAACGTTGCAACCACACACTAGTTGACCAGCTGCGAGGAAAAATCAAGTTAGTACATTTCAAACATGAAAAACGTCATTTTATACTCAACATGAAAAACCAAAATTCCAAAAGTATAAAACATACAAAAATGCTTACCAAAGAGAGGAAATGTGTCGTGCTCTGCACCCTCCTCCCGCCCTGTGGTGCAACAGATGTCCCTTTCTCCAAAACTGTACTCAATGGGACCGCAACGTTGCAACCACACACTAGTTGACCAGCTGCGAGAAAAAACCAAGTTAGTACATTTCAAACATGAAAAACGTCATTTTATACTCAACATGAAAAACCAAAATTCCAAAAGTATAAAACATACAAAAATGCTTACCAAAGAGAGGAAATGTGTCGTGCTCTGCACCCTCCTCCCGCCCTGTGATGCAACAGATGTCCCTTTCTCCAAAACTGTACTCAATGGGACCGCAACGTTGCAACCACACACTAGTTGACCAGCTGCGAGGAAAAATCAAGTTAGTACATTTCAAACATGAAAAACGTCATTTTATACTCAACATGAAAAACCAAAATTCCAAAAGTATAAAACATACAAAAATGCTTACCAAAGAGAGGAAATGTGTCGTGCTCTGCACCCTCCTCCCGCCCTGTGGTGCAACAGATGTCCCTTTCTCCAAAACTGTACTCAATGGGACCGCAACGTTGCAACCACACACTAGTTGACCAGCTGCGAGGAAAAATCAAGTTAGTACATTTCAAACATGAAAAACGTCATTTTATACTCAACATGAAAAACCAAAATTCCAAAAGTATAAAACATACAAAAATGCTTACCAAAGAGAGGAAATGTGTCGTGCTCTGCACCCTCCTCCCGCCCTGTGGTGCAACAGATGTCCCTTTCTCCAAAACTGTACTCAATGGGACCGCAACGTTGCAACCACACACTAGTTGACCAGCTGCGAGGAAAAATCAAGTTAGTACATTTCAAACATGAAAAACGTCATTTTATACTCAACATGAAAAACCAAAATTCCAAAAGTATAAAACATACAAAAATGCTTACCAAAGAGAGGAAATGTGTCGTGCTCTGCACCCTCCTCCCGCCCTGTGATGCAACAGATGTCCCTTTCTCCAAAACTGTACTCAATGGGACCGCAACGTTGCAACCACACACTAGTTGACCAGCTGCGAGGAAAAATCAAGTTAGTACATTTCAAACATGAAAAACGTCATTTTATACTCAACATGAAAAACCAAAATTCCAAAAGTATAAAACATACAAAAATGCTTACCAAAGAGAGGAAATGTGTCGTGCTCTGCACCCTCCTCCCGCCCTGTGGTGCAACAGATGTCCCTTTCTCCAAAACTGTACTCAATGGGACCGCAACGTTGCAACCACACACTAGTTGACCAGCTGCGAGAAAAAACCAAGTTAGTACATTTCAAACATGAAAAACGTCATTTTATACTCAACATGAAAAACCAAAATTCCAAAAGTAGAAAACATACAAAAATGCTTACCAAAGAGAGGAAATGTGTCGTGCTCTGCACCCTCCTCCCGCCCTGTGATGCAACAGATGTCCCTTTCTCCAAAACTGTACTCAATGGGACCGCAACGTTGCAACCACACACTAGTTGACCAGCTGCGAGGAAAAATCAAGTTAGTACATTTCAAACATGAAAAACGTCATTTTATACTCAACATGAAAAACCAAAATTCCAAAAGTATAAAACATACAAAAATGCTTACCAAAGAGAGGAAATGTGTCGTGCTCTGCACCCTCCTCCCGCCCTGTGGTGCAACAGATGTCCCTTTTTCCAATAATGTACTCAATGGGACCGCAACGTTGCAACCACACACTAGTTGACCAGCTGCGAGGAAAAATCAAGTTAGTACATTTCAAACATGAAAAACGTCATTTTATACTCAACATGAAAAACCAAAATTCCCAAAGTATAAAACATACAAAAATGCTTACCAAAGAGAGGAAATGTGTCGTGCTCTGCACCGTCCTCCCGCCCTGTGGTGCAACAGATGTCCCTTTCTCCAAAAATGTACTCAATGGGACCGCAACGTTGCAACCACACACTAGTTGACCAGCTGCGAGGAAAAATCAAGTTAGTACATTTCAAACATGAAAAACGTCATTTTATACTCAACATGAAAAACCAAAATTCCAAAAGTATAAAACATACAAAAATGCTTACCAAAGAGAGGAAATGTGTCGTGCTCTGCACCCTCCTCCCGCCCTGTGGTGCAACAGATGTCCCTTTTTCCAAAAATGTACTCAATGGGACCGCAACGTTGCAACCACACACTAGTTGACCAGCTGCGAGGAAAAATCAAGTTAGTACATTTCAAACATGAAAAACGTCATTTTATACTCAATATGAAAAACCAAAATTCCAAAAGTATAAAACATACAAAAATGCTTACCAAAGAGAGGAAATGTGTCGTGCTCTGCACCCTCCACCCGCCCTGTGGTGCAACAGATGTCCCTTTTTCCAAAAATGTACTCAATGGGACCGCAACGTTGCAACCACACACTAGTTGACCAGCTGCGAGGAAAAATCAAGTTAGTACATTTCAAACATGAAAAACGTCATTTTATACTCAACATGAAAAACCAAAATTCCAAAAGTATAAAACATACAAAAATGCTTACCAAAGAGAGGAAATGTGTCGTGCTCTGCACCCTCCTCCCGCCCTGTGATGCAACAGATGTCCCTTTCTCCAAAACTGTACTCAATGGGACCGCAACGTTGCAACCACACACTAGTTGACCTGCTGCGAGGAAAAATCAAGTTAGTAAATTTCAAACATGAAAAACGTCATTTTATACTCAACATGAAAAACCAAAATTCCAAAAGTATAAAACATACAAAAATGCTTACCAAAGAGAGGAAATGTGTCGTGCTCTGCACCCTCCTCCCGCCCTGTGGTGCAACAGATGTCCCTTTTTCCAAAAATGTACTCAATGGGACCGCAACGTTGCAACCACACACTAGTTGACCAGCTGCGAGGAAAAATCAAGTTAGTACATTTCAAACATGAAAAACGTCATTTTATACTCAACATGAAAAACCAAAATTCCAAAAGTATAAAACATACAAAAATGCTTACCAAAGAGAGGAAATGTGTCGTGCTCTGCACCCTCCTCCCGCCCTGTGGTGCAACAGATGTCCCTTTCTCCAGAAATGTACTCAATGGGACCGCAACGTTGCAACCACACACTAGTTGACCAGCTGCGAGGAAAAATCAAGTTAGTACATTTCAAACATGAAAAACGTCATTTTATACTCAACATGAAAAACCAAAATTCCAAAAGTATAAAACATACAAAAATGCTTACCAAAGAGAGGAAATGTGTCGCGCTCAGCACCCTCCTCCCGCCCTGTGGTGCAACAGATGTCCCTTTCTCCAAAACTGTACTCAATGGGACCGCAACGTTGCAACCACACACTAGTTGACCAGCTGCGAGGAAAAATCAAGTTAGTACATTTCAAACATGAAAAACGTCATTTTATACTCAACATGAAAAACCAAAATTCCAAAAGTATAAAACATACAAAAATGCTTACCAAAGAGAGGAAATGTGTCGTGCTCTGCACCCTCCTCCCGCCCTGTGGTGCAACAGATGTCCCTTTCTCCAAAAATGTACTCAATGGGACCGCAACGTTGCAACCACACACTAGTTGACCTGCTGCGAGGAAAAATCAAGTTAGTACATTTCAAACATGAAAAAGGTCATTTTATACTCAATATGAAAAACCAAAATTCCAAAAGTATAAAACATACAAAAATGCTTACCAAAGAGAGGAAATGTGTCGTGCTCTGCACCCTCCTCCCGCCCTGTGGTGCAACAGATGTCCCTTTCTCCAAAAATGTACTCAATGGGACCGCAACGTTGCAACCACACACTAGTTGACCAGCTGCGAGGAAAAATCAAGTTAGTACATTTCAAACATGAAAAACGTCATTTTATACTCAACATGAAAAACCAAAATTCCAAAAGTATAAAACATACAAAAATGCTTACCAAAGAGAGGAAATGTGTCGTGCTCTGCACCCTCCTCCCGCCCTGTGGTGCAACAGATGTCCCTTTCTCCAAAAATGTACTCAATGGGACCGCAACGTTGCAACCACACACTAGTTGACCTGCTGCGAGGAAAAATCAAGTTAGTACATTTCAAACATGAAAAAGGTCATTTTATACTCAATATGAAAAACCAAAATTCCAAAGGTATAAAACATAAAAAAATTATTACCAAAAAGAGAAAATGTATCCATGCTCCCCACCCTCCTCCCGCCCTGTGGTGCAACTGATGTCCCTTTCTCCAAAAATGTACTCAACGGGACCGCAACGTTGCAACCACACACTAGTTGACCAGCTGCGAGGAAAAATCAAGTTAGTACATTTCAAACATGAAAAACGTCATTTTATACTCAACATGAAAAACCAAAATTCCAAAAGTATAAAACATACAAAAATGCTTACCAAAGACAGGAAATGTGTCGTGCTCTGCACCCTCCTCCCGCCCTGTGGTGCAACAGATGTCCCTTTCTCCAAAAATGTACTCAATGGGACCGCAACGTTGCAACCACACACTAGTTGACCAGCTGTGAGGAAAAATCAAGTTAGTACATTTCAAACATGAAAAACGTCATTTTATACTCAACATGAAAAACCAAAATTCCAAAAGTATAAAACATACAAAAATGCTTACCAAAGAGAGGAAATGTGTCGTGCTCTGCACCCTCCTCCCGCCCTGTGGTGCAACAGATGTCCCTTTCTCCAAAAATGTACTCAATGGGACCGCAACGTTGCAACCACACACTAGTTGACCTGCTGCGAGGAAAAATGAAGTTAGTACGTTTCAAACATGAAAAACGTCATTTTATACTCAACATGAAAAACCAAAATTCCAAATGTGTAAAACATACAAAAATGCTTACCAAAGAGAGGAAATGTGTCGTGCTCTGCACCCTCCTCCCGCCCTGTGGTGCAACAGATGTCCCTTTCTCCAAAAATGTACTCAATGGGACCGCAACGTTGCAACCACACACTAGTTGACCTGCTGCGAGGAAAAATCAAGTTAGTACATTTCAAACATGAAAAAGGTCATTTTATACTCAATATGAAAAACCAAAATTCCAAAGGTATAAAACATAAAAAAATTATTACCAAAAAGAGAAAATGTATCCATGCTCCCCACCCTCCTCCCGCCCTGTGGTGCAACTGATGTCCCTTTCTCCAAAAATGTACTCAACGGGACCGCAACGTTGCAACCACACACTAGTTGACCAGCTGCGAGGAAAAATCAAGTTAGTACATTTCAAACATGAAAAACGTCATTTTATACTCAACATGAAAAACCAAAATTCCAAAAGTATAAAACATACAAAAATGCTTACCAAAGACAGGAAATGTGTCGTGCTCTGCACCCTCCTCCCGCCCTGTGGTGCAACAGATGTCCCTTTCTCCAAAAATGTACTCAATGGGACCGCAACGTTGCAACCACACACTAGTTGACCAGCTGTGAGGAAAAATCAAGTTAGTACATTTCAAACATGAAAAACGTCATTTTATACTCAACATGAAAAACCAAAATTCCAAAAGTATAAAACATACAAAAATGCTTACCAAAGAGAGGAAATGTGTCGTGCTCTGCACCCTCCTCCCGCCCTGTGGTGCAACAGATGTCCCTTTTTCCAAAAATGTACTCAATGGGACCGCAACGTTGCAACCACACACTAGTTGACCAGCTGCGAGGAAAAATCAAGTTAGTACATTTCAAACATGAAAAACGTCATTTTATACTCAACATGAAAAACCAAAATTCCAAAAGTATAAAACATACAAAAATGCTTACCAAAGAGAGGAAATGTGTCGTGCTCTGCACCCTCCTCCCGCCCTGTGGTGCAACAGATGTCCCTTTCTCCAAAAATGTACTCAATGGGACCGCAACGTTGCAACCACACACTAGTTGACCTGCTGCGAGGAAAAATCAAGTTAGTACATTTCAAACATGAAAAAGGTCATTTTATACTCAATATGAAAAACCAAAATTCCAAAAGTATAAAACATACAAAAATGCTTACCAAAGAGAGGAAATGTGTCGTGCTCTGCACCCTCCTCCCGCCCTGTGGTGCAACAGATGTCCCTTTCTCCAAAAATGTACTCAATGGGACCGCAACGTTGCAACCACACACTAGTTGACCAGCTGCGAGGAAAAATCAAGTTAGTACATTTCAAACATGAAAAACGTCATTTTATACTCAACATGAAAAGCCAAAATTCCAAAAGTATAAAACATACAAAAATGCTTACCAAAGAGAGGAAATGTGTCGTGCTCTGCACCCTCCTCCCGCCCTGTGGTGCAACAGATGTCCCTTTCTCCAAAAATGTACTCAATGGGACCGCAACGTTGCAACCACACACTAGTTGACCTGCTGCGAGGAAAAATGAAGTTAGTACGTTTCAAACATGAAAAACGTCATTTTATACTCAACATGAAAAACCAAAATTCCAAATGTGTAAAACATACAAAAATGCTTACCAAAGAGAGGAAATGTGTCGTGCTCTGCACCCTCCTCCCGCCCTGTGGTGCAACAGATGTCCCTTTCTCCAAAAATGTACTCAATGGGACCGCAACGTTGCAACCACACACTAGTTGACCTGCTGCGAGGAAAAATCAAGTTAGTACATTTCAAACATGAAAAAGGTCATTTTATACTCAATATGAAAAACCAAAATTCCAAAGGTATAAAACATAAAAAAATTATTACCAAAAAGAGAAAATGTATCCATGCTCCCCACCCTCCTCCCGCCCTGTGGTGCAACTGATGTCCCTTTCTCCAAAAATGTACTCAACGGGACCGCAACGTTGCAACCACACACTAGTTGACCAGCTGCGAGGAAAAATCAAGTTAGTACATTTCAAACATGAAAAACGTCATTTTATACTCAACATGAAAAACCAAAATTCCAAAAGTATAAAACATACAAAAATGCTTACCAAAGAGAGGAAATGTGTCGTGCTCTGCACCCTCCTCCCGCCCTGTGGTGCAACAGATGTCCCTTTCTCCAAAAATGTACTCAATGGGACCGCAACGTTGCAACCACACACTAGTTGACCAGCTGTGAGGAAAAATCAAGTTAGTACATTTCAAACATGAAAAACGTCATTTTATACTCAACATGAAAAACCAAAATTCCAAAAGTATAAAACATACAAAAATGCTTACCAAAGAGAGGAAATGTGTCGTGCTCTGCACCCTCCTCCCGCCCTGTGGTGCAACAGATGTCCCTTTCTCCAAAAATGTACTCAATGGGACCGCAACGTTGCAACCACACACTAGTTGACCTGCTGCGAGGAAAAATGAAGTTAGTACGTTTCAAACATGAAAAACGTCATTTTATACTCAACATGAAAAACCAAAATTCCAAATGTGTAAAACATACAAAAATGCTTACCAAAGAGAGGAAATGTGTCGTGCTCTGCACCCTCCTCCCGCCCTGTGGTGCAACAGGTGTCCCTTTCTCCAAAATTGTACTCAATGGGACCGCAACGTTGCAACCACACACTAGTTGACCTGCTGCGAGGAAAAATCAAGTTAGTACATTTCAAACATGAAAAACGTCATTTTATACTCAATATGAAAAACCAAAATTCCAAAAGTATAAAACATAAAAAATTTATTACCAAAAAGAGAAAATGTATCCATGCTCCCCACCCTCCTCCCGCCCTGTGGTGCAACAGATGTCCCTTTCTCCAAAAATGTACTCAATGGGACCGCAACGTTGCAACCACACACTAGTTGACCTGCTGCGAGGAAAAATCAAGTTAGTACATTTCAAACATGAAAAACGTCATTTTATACTCAACATGAAAAACCAAAATTCCAAAAGTATAAAACATACAAAAATGCTTACCAAAGAGAGGAAATGTGTCATGCTCTGCACCCTCCTCCCGCCCTGTGGTGCAACAGATGTCCCTTTCTCCAAAAATGTACTCAATGGGACCGCAACGTTGCAACCACACACTAGTTGACCTGCTGCGAGGAAAAATCAAGTTAGTACATTTCAAACATGAAAAACGTCATTTTATACTCAACATGAAAAACCAAAATTCCAAAAGTATAAAACATACAAAAATGCTTACCAAAGAGAGGAAATGTGTCGTGCTCTGCACCCTCCTCCCGCCCTGTGGTGCAACAGATGTCCCTTTCTCCAAAAATGTACTCAATGGGACCGCAACATTGCAACCACACACTAGTTGACCAGCTGCGAGGAAAAATCAAGTTAGTACATTTCAAACATGAATAACGTCATTTTATACTCAACATGAAAAACCAAAATTCCAAAAGTATAAAACATACAAAAATGCTTACCAAAGAGAGGAAATGTGTCGTGCTCTGCACCCTCCTCCCGCCCTGTGGTGCAACAGATGTCCCTTTCTCCAAAAATGTACTCAATGGGACCGCAACGTTGCAACCACACACTAGTTGACCTGCTGCGAGGAAAAATCAAGTTAGTACATTTCAAACATGAAAAATGTCATTTTATACTCAACATGAAAAACCAAAATTCCAAAAGTATAAAACATACAAAAATGCTTACCAAAGAGAGGAAATGTATCACGCTCAGCACCCTCCTCACGACCTGTGGTGCAACAGATGTCCCTTTCTCCAAAAATGTACTCAATGGGACCGCAGCGTTGCAACCACACACTAGTTGACCAGCTGCGAGGAAAAATCAAGTTAGTACATTTCAAACATGAAAAACGTCATTTTATACTCAACATGAAAAACCAAAATTCCAAAAGTATAAAACATACAAAAATGCTTACCAAAGAGAGGAAATGTGTCGTGCTCTGCACCCTCCTCCCGCCCTGTGGTGCAACAGATGTCCCTTTCTCCAAAAATGTACTCAATGGGACCGCAACATTGCAACCACACACTAGTTGACCAGCTGCGAGGAAAAATCAAGTTAGTACATTTCAAACATGAATAACGTCATTTTATACTCAACATGAAAAACCAAAATTCCAAAAGTATAAAACATACAAAAATGCTTACCAAAGAGAGGAAATGTGTCGTGCTCTGCACCCTCCTCCCGCCCTGTGGTGCAACAGATGTCCCTTTCTCCAAAAATGTACTCAATGGGACCGCAACATTGCAACCACACACTAGTTGACCAGCTGCGAGGAAAAATCAAGTTAGTACATTTCAAACATGAATAACGTCATTTTATACTCAACATGAAAAACCAAAATTCCAAAAGTATAAAACATACAAAAATGCTTACCAAAGAGAGGAAATGTGTCATGCTCTGCACCCTCCTCCCGCCCTGTGGTGCAACAGATGTCCCTTTCTCCAAAAATGTACTCAATGGGACCGCAACGTTGCAACCACACACTAGTTGACCAGCTGCGAGGAAAAATCAAGTTAGTACATTTCAAACATGAAAAACGTCATTTTATACTCAACATGAAAAACCAAAATTCCAAAAGTATAAAACATACAAAAATGCTTACCAAAGAGAGGAAATGTGTCGTGCTCTGCACCCTCCTCCCGCCCTGTGGTGCAACAGATGTCCCTTTCTCCAAAAATGTACTCAATGGGACCGCAACATTGCAACCACACACTAGTTGACCAGCTGCGAGGAAAAATCAAGTTAGTACATTTCAAACATGAATAACGTCATTTTATACTCAACATGAAAAACCAAAATTCCAAAAGTATAAAACATACAAAAATGCTTACCAAAGAGAGGAAATGTGTCATGCTCTGCACCCTCCTCCCGCCCTGTGGTGCAACAGATGTCCCTTTCTCCAAAAATGTACTCAATGGGACCGCAACGTTGCAACCACACACTAGTTGACCAGCTGCGAGGAAAAATCAAGTTAGTACATTTCAAACATGAAAAACGTCATTTTATACTCAACATGAAAAACCAAAATTCCAAAAGTATAAAACATACAAAAATGCTTACCAAAGAGAGGAAATGTGTCGTGCTCTGCACCCTCCTCCCGCCCTGTGGTGCAACAGATGTCCCTTTCTCCAAAAATGTACTCAATGGGACCGCAACGTTGCAACCACACACTAGTTGACCAGCTGCGAGGAAAAATCAAGTTAGTACATTTCAAACATGAAAAACGTCATTTTATACTCAACATGAAAAACCAAAATTCCAAAAGTATAAAACATACAAAAATGCTTACCAAAGAGAGGAAATGTGTCATGCTCTGCACCCTCCTCCCGCCCTGTGGTGCAACAGATGTCCCTTTCTCCAAAAATGTACTCAATGGGACCGCAACGTTGCAACCACACACTAGTTGACCTGCTGCGAGGAAAAATCAAGTTAGTACATTTCAAACATGAAAAACGTCATTTTATACTCAACATGAAAAACCAAAATTCCAAAAGTATAAAACATACAAAAATGCTTACCAAAGAGAGGAAATGTGTCGTGCTCTGCACCCTCCTCCCGCCCTGTGGTGCAACAGATGTCCCTTTCTCCAAAAATGTACTCAATGGGACCGCAACGTTGCAACCACACACTAGTTGACCAGCTGCGAGGAAAAATCAAGTTAGTACATTTCAAACATGAAAAACGTCATTTTATACTCAACATGAAAAACCAAAATTCCAAAAGTATAAAACATACAAAAATGCTTACCAAAGAGAGGAAATGTGTCATGCTCTGCACCCTCCTCCCGCCCTGTGGTGCAACAGATGTCCCTTTCTCCAAAAATGTACTCAATGGGACCGCAACGTTGCAACCACACACTAGTTGACCTGCTGCGAGGAAAAATCAAGTTAGTACATTTCAAACATGAAAAACGTCATTTTATACTCAACATGAAAAACCAAAATTCCAAAAGTATAAAACATACAAAAATGCTTACCAAAGAGAGGAAATGTGTCGTGCTCTGCACCCTCCTCCCGCCCTGTGGTGCAACAGATGTCCCTTTCTCCAAAAATGTACTCAATGGGACCGCAACGTTGCAACCACACACTAGTTGACCAGCTGCGAGGAAAAATCAAGTTAGTACATTTCAAACATGAAAAACGTCATTTTATACTCAACATGAAAAACCAAAATTCCAAAAGTATAAAACATACAAAAATGCTTACCAAAGAGAGGAAATGTGTCATGCTCTGCACCCTCCTCCCGCCCTGTGGTGCAACAGATGTCCCTTTCTCCAAAAATGTACTCAATGGGACCGCAACGTTGCAACCACACACTAGTTGACCTGCTGCGAGGAAAAATCAAGTTAGTACATTTCAAACATGAAAAACGTCATTTTATACTCAACATGAAAAACCAAAATTCCAAAAGTATAAAACATACAAAAATGCTTACCAAAGAGAGGAAATGTGTCGTGCTCTGCACCCTCCTCCCGCCCTGTGGTGCAACAGATGTCCCTTTCTCCAAAAATGTACTCAATGGGACCGCAACGTTGCAACCACACACTAGTTGACCAGCTGCGAGGAAAAATCAAGTTAGTACATTTCAAACATGAAAAACGTCATTTTATACTCAACATGAAAAACCAAAATTCCAAAAGTATAAAACATACAAAAATGCTTACCAAAGAGAGGAAATGTGTCATGCTCTGCACCCTCCTCCCGCCCTGTGGTGCAACAGATGTCCCTTTCTCCAAAAATGTACTCAATGGGACCGCAACGTTGCAACCACACACTAGTTGACCTGCTGCGAGGAAAAATCAAGTTAGTACATTTCAAACATGAAAAACGTCATTTTATACTCAACATGAAAAACCAAAATTCCAAAAGTATAAAACATACAAAAATGCTTACCAAAGAGAGGAAATGTGTCGTGCTCTGCACCCTCCTCCCGCCCTGTGGTGCAACAGATGTCCCTTTCTCCAAAAATGTACTCAATGGGACCGCAACGTTGCAACCACACACTAGTTGACCAGCTGCGAGGAAAAATCAAGTTAGTACATTTCAAACATGAAAAACGTCATTTTATACTCAACATGAAAAACCAAAATTCCAAAAGTATAAAACATACAAAAATGCTTACCAAAGAGAGGAAATGTGTCATGCTCTGCACCCTCCTCCCGCCCTGTGGTGCAACAGATGTCCCTTTCTCCAAAAATGTACTCAATGGGACCGCAACGTTGCAACCACACACTAGTTGACCTGCTGCGAGGAAAAATCAAGTTAGTACATTTCAAACATGAAAAACGTCATTTTATACTCAACATGAAAAACCAAAATTCCAAAAGTATAAAACATACAAAAATGCTTACCAAAGAGAGGAAATGTGTCGTGCTCTGCACCCTCCTCCCGCCCTGTGGTGCAACAGATGTCCCTTTCTCCAAAAATGTACTCAATGGGACCGCAACATTGCAACCACACACTAGTTGACCAGCTGCGAGGAAAAATCAAGTTAGTACATTTCAAACATGAATAACGTCATTTTATACTCAACATGAAAAACCAAAATTCCAAAAGTATAAAACATACAAAAATGCTTACCAAAGAGAGGAAATGTGTCGTGCTCTGCACCCTCCTCCCGCCCTGTGGTGCAACAGATGTCCCTTTCTCCAAAAATGTACTCAATGGGACCGCAACGTTGCAACCACACACTAGTTGACCTGCTGCGAGGAAAAATCAAGTTAGTACATTTCAAACATGAAAAATGTCATTTTATACTCAACATGAAAAACCAAAATTCCAAAAGTATAAAACATACAAAAATGCTTACCAAAGAGAGGAAATGTATCACGCTCAGCACCCTCCTCACGACCTGTGGTGCAACAGATGTCCCTTTCTCCAAAAATGTACTCAATGGGACCGCAACGTTGCAACCACACACTAGTTGACCAGCTGCGAGGAAAAATCAAGTTAGTACATTTCAAACATGAAAAACGTCATTTTATACTCAACATGAAAAACCAAAATTCCAAAAGTATAAAACATACAAAAATGCTTACCAAAGAGAGGAAATGTGTCGTGCTCTGCACCCTCCTCCCGCCCTGTGGTGCAACAGATGTCCCTTTCTCCAAAAATGTACTCAATGGGACCGCAACATTGCAACCACACACTAGTTGACCAGCTGCGAGGAAAAATCAAGTTAGTACATTTCAAACATGAATAACGTCATTTTATACTCAACATGAAAAACCAAAATTCCAAAAGTATAAAACATACAAAAATGCTTACCAAAGAGAGGAAATGTGTCGTGCTCTGCACCCTCCTCCCGCCCTGTGGTGCAACAGATGTCCCTTTCTCCAAAAATGTACTCAATGGGACCGCAACGTTGCAACCACACACTAGTTGACCTGCTGCGAGGAAAAATCAAGTTAGTACATTTCAAACATGAAAAATGTCATTTTATACTCAACATGAAAAACCAAAATTCCAAAAGTATAAAACATACAAAAATGCTTACCAAAGAGAGGAAATGTATCACGCTCAGCACCCTCCTCACGACCTGTGGTGCAACAGATGTCCCTTTCTCCAAAAATGTACTCAATGGGACCGCAGCGTTGCAACCACACACTAGTTGACCAGCTGCGAGGAAAAATCAAGTTAGTACATTTCAAACATGAAAAACGTCATTTTATACTCAACATGAAAAACCAAAATTCCAAAAGTATAAAACATACAAAAATGCTTACCAAAGAGAGGAAATGTGTCGTGCTCTGCACCCTCCTCCCGCCCTGTGGTGCAACAGATGTCCCTTTCTCCAAAAATGTACTCAATGGGACCGCAACATTGCAACCACACACTAGTTGACCAGCTGCGAGGAAAAATCAAGTTAGTACATTTCAAACATGAATAACGTCATTTTATACTCAACATGAAAAACCAAAATTCCAAAAGTATAAAACATACAAAAATGCTTACCAAAGAGAGGAAATGTGTCGTGCTCTGCACCCTCCTCCCGCCCTGTGGTGCAACAGATGTCCCTTTCTCCAAAAATGTACTCAATGGGACCGCAACATTGCAACCACACACTAGTTGACCAGCTGCGAGGAAAAATCAAGTTAGTACATTTCAAACATGAATAACGTCATTTTATACTCAACATGAAAAACCAAAATTCCAAAAGTATAAAACATACAAAAATGCTTACCAAAGAGAGGAAATGTGTCATGCTCTGCACCCTCCTCCCGCCCTGTGGTGCAACAGATGTCCCTTTCTCCAAAAATGTACTCAATGGGACCGCAACGTTGCAACCACACACTAGTTGACCAGCTGCGAGGAAAAATCAAGTTAGTACATTTCAAACATGAAAAACGTCATTTTATACTCAACATGAAAAACCAAAATTCCAAAAGTATAAAACATACAAAAATGCTTACCAAAGAGAGGAAATGTGTCGTGCTCTGCACCCTCCTCCCGCCCTGTGGTGCAACAGATGTCCCTTTCTCCAAAAATGTACTCAATGGGACCGCAACATTGCAACCACACACTAGTTGACCAGCTGCGAGGAAAAATCAAGTTAGTACATTTCAAACATGAATAACGTCATTTTATACTCAACATGAAAAACCAAAATTCCAAAAGTATAAAACATACAAAAATGCTTACCAAAGAGAGGAAATGTGTCATGCTCTGCACCCTCCTCCCGCCCTGTGGTGCAACAGATGTCCCTTTCTCCAAAAATGTACTCAATGGGACCGCAACGTTGCAACCACACACTAGTTGACCAGCTGCGAGGAAAAATCAAGTTAGTACATTTCAAACATGAAAAACGTCATTTTATACTCAACATGAAAAACCAAAATTCCAAAAGTATAAAACATACAAAAATGCTTACCAAAGAGAGGAAATGTGTCGTGCTCTGCACCCTCCTCCCGCCCTGTGGTGCAACAGATGTCCCTTTCTCCAAAAATGTACTCAATGGGACCGCAACGTTGCAACCACACACTAGTTGACCAGCTGCGAGGAAAAATCAAGTTAGTACATTTCAAACATGAAAAACGTCATTTTATACTCAACATGAAAAACCAAAATTCCAAAAGTATAAAACATACAAAAATGCTTACCAAAGAGAGGAAATGTGTCATGCTCTGCACCCTCCTCCCGCCCTGTGGTGCAACAGATGTCCCTTTCTCCAAAAATGTACTCAATGGGACCGCAACGTTGCAACCACACACTAGTTGACCTGCTGCGAGGAAAAATCAAGTTAGTACATTTCAAACATGAAAAACGTCATTTTATACTCAACATGAAAAACCAAAATTCCAAAAGTATAAAACATACAAAAATGCTTACCAAAGAGAGGAAATGTGTCGTGCTCTGCACCCTCCTCCCGCCCTGTGGTGCAACAGATGTCCCTTTCTCCAAAAATGTACTCAATGGGACCGCAACGTTGCAACCACACACTAGTTGACCAGCTGCGAGGAAAAATCAAGTTAGTACATTTCAAACATGAAAAACGTCATTTTATACTCAACATGAAAAACCAAAATTCCAAAAGTATAAAACATACAAAAATGCTTACCAAAGAGAGGAAATGTGTCATGCTCTGCACCCTCCTCCCGCCCTGTGGTGCAACAGATGTCCCTTTCTCCAAAAATGTACTCAATGGGACCGCAACGTTGCAACCACACACTAGTTGACCTGCTGCGAGGAAAAATCAAGTTAGTACATTTCAAACATGAAAAACGTCATTTTATACTCAACATGAAAAACCAAAATTCCAAAAGTATAAAACATACAAAAATGCTTACCAAAGAGAGGAAATGTGTCGTGCTCTGCACCCTCCTCCCGCCCTGTGGTGCAACAGATGTCCCTTTCTCCAAAAATGTACTCAATGGGACCGCAACGTTGCAACCACACACTAGTTGACCAGCTGCGAGGAAAAATCAAGTTAGTACATTTCAAACATGAAAAACGTCATTTTATACTCAACATGAAAAACCAAAATTCCAAAAGTATAAAACATACAAAAATGCTTACCAAAGAGAGGAAATGTGTCATGCTCTGCACCCTCCTCCCGCCCTGTGGTGCAACAGATGTCCCTTTCTCCAAAAATGTACTCAATGGGACCGCAACGTTGCAACCACACACTAGTTGACCTGCTGCGAGGAAAAATCAAGTTAGTACATTTCAAACATGAAAAACGTCATTTTATACTCAACATGAAAAACCAAAATTCCAAAAGTATAAAACATACAAAAATGCTTACCAAAGAGAGGAAATGTGTCGTGCTCTGCACCCTCCTCCCGCCCTGTGGTGCAACAGATGTCCCTTTCTCCAAAAATGTACTCAATGGGACCGCAACGTTGCAACCACACACTAGTTGACCAGCTGCGAGGAAAAATCAAGTTAGTACATTTCAAACATGAAAAACGTCATTTTATACTCAACATGAAAAACCAAAATTCCAAAAGTATAAAACATACAAAAATGCTTACCAAAGAGAGGAAATGTGTCATGCTCTGCACCCTCCTCCCGCCCTGTGGTGCAACAGATGTCCCTTTCTCCAAAAATGTACTCAATGGGACCGCAACGTTGCAACCACACACTAGTTGACCTGCTGCGAGGAAAAATCAAGTTAGTACATTTCAAACATGAAAAACGTCATTTTATACTCAACATGAAAAACCAAAATTCCAAAAGTATAAAACATACAAAAATGCTTACCAAAGAGAGGAAATGTGTCGTGCTCTGCACCCTCCTCCCGCCCTGTGGTGCAACAGATGTCCCTTTCTCCAAAAATGTACTCAATGGGACCGCAACGTTGCAACCACAGACTAGTTGACCAGCTGCGAGGAAAAATCAAGTTAGTACATTTCAAACATGAAAAACGTCATTTTATACTCAACATGAAAAACCAAAATTCCAAAAGTATAAAACATACAAAAATGCTTACCAAAGAGAGGAAATGTGTCATGCTCTGCACCCTCCTCCCGCCCTGTGGTGCAACAGATGTCCCTTTCTCCAAAAATGTACTCAATGGGACCGCAACGTTGCAACCACACACTAGTTGACCTGCTGCGAGGAAAAATCAAGTTAGTACATTTCAAACATGAAAAACGTCATTTTATACTCAACATGAAAAACCAAAATTCCAAAAGTATAAAACATACAAAAATGCTTACCAAAGAGAGGAAATGTGTCGTGCTCTGCACCCTCCTCCCGCCCTGTGGTGCAACAGATGTCCCTTTCTCCAAAAATGTACTCAATGGGACCGCAACATTGCAACCACACACTAGTTGACCAGCTGCGAGGAAAAATCAAGTTAGTACATTTCAAACATGAATAACGTCATTTTATACTCAACATGAAAAACCAAAATTCCAAAAGTATAAAACATACAAAAATGCTTACCAAAGAGAGGAAATGTGTCGTGCTCTGCACCCTCCTCCCGCCCTGTGGTGCAACAGATGTCCCTTTCTCCAAAAATGTACTCAATGGGACCGCAACGTTGCAACCACACACTAGTTGACCTGCTGCGAGGAAAAATCAAGTTAGTACATTTCAAACATGAAAAATGTCATTTTATACTCAACATGAAAAACCAAAATTCCAAAAGTATAAAACATACAAAAATGCTTACCAAAGAGAGGAAATGTATCACGCTCAGCACCCTCCTCACGACCTGTGGTGCAACAGATGTCCCTTTCTCCAAAAATGTACTCAATGGGACCGCAACGTTGCAACCACACACTAGTTGACCAGCTGCGAGGAAAAATCAAGTTAGTACATTTCAAACATGAAAAACGTCATTTTATACTCAACATGAAAAACCAAAATTCCAAAAGTATAAAACATACAAAAATGCTTACCAAAGAGAGGAAATGTGTCGTGCTCTGCACCCTCCTCCCGCCCTGTGGTGCAACAGATGTCCCTTTCTCCAAAAATGTACTCAATGGGACCGCAACATTGCAACCACACACTAGTTGACCAGCTGCGAGGAAAAATCAAGTTAGTACATTTCAAACATGAATAACGTCATTTTATACTCAACATGAAAAACCAAAATTCCAAAAGTATAAAACATACAAAAATGCTTACCAAAGAGAGGAAATGTGTCGTGCTCTGCACCCTCCTCCCGCCCTGTGGTGCAACAGATGTCCCTTTCTCCAAAAATGTACTCAATGGGACCGCAACATTGCAACCACACACTAGTTGACCTGCTGCGAGGAAAAATCAAGTTAGTACATTTCAAACATGAAAAATGTCATTTTATACTCAACATGAAAAACCAAAATTCCAAAAGTATAAAACATACAAAAATGCTTACCAAAGAGAGGAAATGTATCACGCTCAGCACCCTCCTCACGACCTGTGGTGCAACAGATGTCCCTTTCTCCAAAAATGTACTCAATGGGACCGCAACGTTGCAACCACACACTAGTTGACCAGCTGCGAGGAAAAATCAAGTTAGTACATTTCAAACATGAAAAACGTCATTTTATACTCAACATGAAAAACCAAAATTCCAAAAGTATAAAACATACAAAAATGCTTACCAAAGAGAGGAAATGTGTCGTGCTCTGCACCCTCCTCCCGCCCTGTGGTGCAACAGATGTCCCTTTCTCCAAAAATGTACTCAATGGGACCGCAACATTGCAACCACACACTAGTTGACCAGCTGCGAGGAAAAATCAAGTTAGTACATTTCAAACATGAATAACGTCATTTTATACTCAACATGAAAAACCAAAATTCCAAAAGTATAAAACATACAAAAATGCTTACCAAAGAGAGGAAATGTGTCGTGCTCTGCACCCTCCTCCCGCCCTGTGGTGCAACAGATGTCCCTTTCTCCAAAAATGTACTCAATGGGACCGCAACGTTGCAACCACACACTAGTTGACCTGCTGCGAGGAAAAATCAAGTTAGTACATTTCAAACATGAAAAATGTCATTTTATACTCAACATGAAAAACCAAAATTCCAAAAGTATAAAACATACAAAAATGCTTACCAAAGAGAGGAAATGTATCACGCTCAGCACCCTCCTCACGACCTGTGGTGCAACAGATGTCCCTTTCTCCAAAAATGTACTCAATGGGACCGCAACGTTGCAACCACACACTAGTTGACCAGCTGCGAGGAAAAATCAAGTTAGTACATTTCAAACATGAAAAACGTCATTTTATACTCAACATGAAAAACCAAAATTCCAAAAGTATAAAACATACAAAAATGCTTACCAAAGAGAGGAAATGTGTCGTGCTCTGCACCCTCCTCCCGCCCTGTGGTGCAACAGATGTCCCTTTCTCCAGAAATGTACTCAATGGGACCGCAACGTTGCAACCACACACTAGTTGACCAGCTGCGAGGAAAAATCAAGTTAGTACATTTCAAACATGAAAAACGTCATTTTATACTCAACATGAAAAACCAAAATTCCAAAAGTATAAAACATACAAAAATGCTTACCAAAGAGAGGAAATGTGTCGCGCTCAGCACCCTCCTCCCGCCCTGTGGTGCAACAGATGTCCCTTTCTCCAAAACTGTACTCAATGGGACCGCAACGTTGCAACCACACACTAGTTGACCAGCTGCGAGGAAAAATCAAGTTAGTACATTTCAAACATGAAAAACGTCATTTTATACTCAACATGAAAAACCAAAATTCCAAAAGTATAAAACATACAAAAATGCTTACCAAAGAGAGGAAATGTGTCGTGCTCTGCACCCTCCTCCCGCCCTGTGGTGCAACAGATGTCCCTTTCTCCAAAAATGTACTCAATGGGACCGCAACGTTGCAACCACACACTAGTTGACCTGCTGCGAGGAAAAATCAAGTTAGTACATTTCAAACATGAAAAAGGTCATTTTATACTCAATATGAAAAACCAAAATTCCAAAAGTATAAAACATACAAAAATGCTTACCAAAGAGAGGAAATGTGTCGTGCTCTGCACCCTCCTCCCGCCCTGTGGTGCAACAGATGTCCCTTTCTCCAAAAATGTACTCAATGGGACCGCAACGTTGCAACCACACACTAGTTGACCAGCTGCGAGGAAAAATCAAGTTAGTACATTTCAAACATGAAAAACGTCATTTTATACTCAACATGAAAAACCAAAATTCCAAAAGTATAAAACATACAAAAATGCTTACCAAAGAGAGGAAATGTGTCGTGCTCTGCACCCTCCTCCCGCCCTGTGGTGCAACAGATGTCCCTTTCTCCAAAAATGTACTCAATGGGACCGCAACTTTGCAACCACACACTAGTTGACCTGCTGCGAGGAAAAATCAAGTTAGTACATTTCAAACATGAAAAACGTCATTTTATACTCAACATGAAAAACCGAAATTCCAAAAGTATAAAACATACAAAAATGCTTACCAAAGAGAGGAAATGTGTCGTGCTCTGCACCCTCCTCCCGCCCTGTGGTGCAACAGGTGTCCCTTTCTCCAAAATTGTACTCAATGGGACCGCAACGTTGCAACCACACACTAGTTGACCTGCTGCGAGGAAAAATCAAGTTAGTACATTTCAAACATGAAAAACGTCATTTTATACTCAATATGAAAAACCAAAATTCCAAAAGTATAAAACATAAAAAAATTATTACCAAAAAGAGAAAATGTATCCATGCTCCCCACCCTCCTCCCGCCCTGTGGTGCAACAGATGTCCCTTTCTCCAAAAATGTACTCAATGGGACCGCAACGTTGCAACCACACACTAGTTGACCTGCTGCGAGGAAAAATCAAGTTAGTACATTTCAAACATGAAAAACGTCATTTTATACTCAACATGAAAAACCAAAATTCCAAAAGTATAAAACATACAAAAATGCTTACCAAAGAGAGGAAATGTGTCATGCTCTGCACCCTCCTCCCGCCCTGTGGTGCAACAGATGTCCCTTTCTCCAAAAATGTACTCAATGGGACCGCAACGTTGCAACCACACACTAGTTGACCTGCTGCGAGGAAAAATCAGGTTAGTACATTTCAAACATGAAAAACGTCATTTTATACTCAACATGAAAAACCAAAATTCCAAAAGTATAAAACATACAAAAATGCTTACCAAAGAGAGGAAATGTGTCGTGCTCTGCACCCTCCTCCCGCCCTGTGGTGCAACAGATGTCCCTTTCTCCAAAAATGTACTCAATGGGACCGCAACATTGCAACCACACACTAGTTGACCAGCTGCGAGGAAAAATCAAGTTAGTACATTTCAAACATGAATAACGTCATTTTATACTCAACATGAAAAACCAAAATTCCAAAAGTATAAAACATACAAAAATGCTTACCAAAGAGAGGAAATGTGTCGTGCTCTGCACCCTCCTCCCGCCCTGTGGTGCAACAGATGTCCCTTTCTCCAAAAATGTACTCAATGGGACCGCAACGTTGCAACCACACACTAGTTGACCTGCTGCGAGGAAAAATCAAGTTAGTACATTTCAAACATGAAAAATGTCATTTTATACTCAACATGAAAAACCAAAATTCCAAAAGTATAAAACGTACAAAAATGCTTACCAAAGAGAGGTAATGTATCGTGCTCTGCACCCTCCTCCCGCCCTGTGGTGCAACAGATGTCCCTTTCTCCAAAAATGTACTCAATGGGACCGCAACGTTGCAACCACACACTAGTTGACCAACTGCGAGGAAAAATCAAGTTAGTACATTTCAAACATGAAAAACGTCATTTTATATTTAACATGAAAAACCAAAATTCCAAAAGTATAAAACATACAAAAATGCTTACCAAAGAGAGGTAATGTATCGTGCTCTGCACCCTCCTCCCGCCCTGTGGTGCAACAGATGTCCCTTTCTCCAAAAATGTACTCAATGGGACCGCAACGTTGCAACCACACACTAGTTGACCAGCTGCGAGGAAAAATCAAGTTAGTACATTTCAAACATGAAAAACGTCATTTTATACTCAACATGAAAAACCAAAATTCCAAAAGTATAAAACATACAAAAATGCTTACCAAAGAGAGGTAATGTATCGTGCTCTGCACCCTCCTCCCGCCCTGTGGTGCAACAGATGTCCCTTTCTCCAAAAATGTACTCAATGGGACCGCAACGTTGCAACCACACACTAGTTGACCAGCTGCGAGGAAAAATCAAGTTAGTACATTTCAAACATGAAAAAGGTCATTTTATACTCAATATGAAAAACCAAAATTCCAAAAGTATAAAACATACAAAAATGCTTACCAAAGAGAGGAAATGTGTCGTGCTCTGCACCCTCCTCCCGTCCTGTGGTGCAACAGATGTCCCTTTCTCCAAAAATGTACTCAATGGGACCGCAACGTTGCAACCACACACTAGTTGACCAGCTGTGAGGAAAAATCAAGTTAGTACATTTCAAACATGAAAAACGTCATTTTATACTCAACATGAAAAACCAAAATTCCAAAAGTATAAAACATACAAAAATGCTTACCAAAGAGAGGATATGTGTCGTGCTCTGCACCCTCCTCCCGCCCTGTGGTGCAACAGATGTCCCTTTCTCCAAAAATGTACTCAATGGGAAAGCAACGTTGCAACCACACACTAGTTGACCAGCTGCGAGGAAAAATCAAGTTAGTACATTTCAAACATGAAAAACGTCATTTTATACTCAACATGAAAAACCAAAATTTCAAAAGTATAAAACATACAAAAATGCTTACCAAAGAAAGGAAATGTGTCGTGCTCTGCACCCTCCTCCCGCCCTGTGGTGCAACAGATGTCCCTTTCTCCAAAAATGTACTCAATGGGACCGCAACGTTGCAACCACACACTAGTTGACCAGCTGCGAGGAAAAATCAAGTTAGTACATTTCAAACATGAAAAAGGTCATTTTATACTCAATATGAAAAACCAAAATTCCAAAAGTATAAAACATACAAAAATGCTTACCAAAGAGAGGAAATGTGTCGTGCTCTGCACCCTCCTCCCGCCCTGTGGTGCAACAGATGTCCCTTTCTCCAAAAATGTACTCAATGGGACCACAACGTTGCAACCACACACTAGTTGACCTGCTGTGAGAAAAAATCAAGTTAGTACATTTCAAACATGAAAAACGTCATTTTATACTCAACATGAAAAACCAAAATTCAAAATGTATAAAACATACAAAAATGCTTACCAAAGAGAGGAAATGTGTCGCGCTCAGCACCCTCCAACCGCCCTGTGGTGCAACAGATGTCCCTTTCTCCAAAACTGTACTCAATGGGACCGTAACGTTGCAACCACACACTAGTTGACCTGCTGTGAGAAAAAAATCAAGTTAGTACATTTCAAACATGAAAAACGTCATTTTATACTCAACATGAAAAACCAAAATTCCAAAAGTATAAAACATACAAAAATGCTTACCAAAGAGAGGAAATGTGTCGCGCTCAGCACCCTCCACACGCCCTGTGGTGCAACAGATGTCCCTTTCTCCAAAACTGTACTCAATGGGACCGTAACGTTGCAACCACACACTAGTTGACCTGCTGTGAGAAAAAATCAAGTTAGTACATTTCAAACATGAAAAACGTCATTTTATACTCAACATGAAAAACCAAAATTCCAAAAGTATAAAACATACAAAAATGCTTACCAAAGAGAGGTAATGTGTCGTGCTCAGCACCCTCCTCCCGCCCTGTGGTGCAACAGATGTCCCTTTCTCCAAAACTGTACTCAATGGGACCGTAACGTTGCAACCACACACTAGTTGACCTGCTGTGAGAAAAAATCAAGTTAGTACATTTCAAACATGAAAAACGTCATTTTACACTCAACATGAAAAACCAAAATTCCAAAAGTATAAAACATACAAAAATGCTTACCAAAGAGAGGAAATGTGTCGCGCTCAGCACCCTCCACACGCCCTGTGGTGCAACAGATGTCCCTTTCTCCAAAACTGTACTCAATGGGACCGTAACGTTGCAACCACACACTAGTTGACCTGCTGTGAGAAAAAATCAAGTTAGTACATTTCAAACATGAAAAACGTCATTTTATACTCAACATGAAAAACCAAAATTCCAAAAGTATAAAACATACAAAAATGCTTACCAAAGAGAGGAAATGTGTCGCGCTCAGCACCCTCCACACGCCGTGTGGTGCAACAGATGTCCCTTTCTCCAAAACTGTACTCAATGGGACCGTAACGTTGCAACCACACACTAGTTGACCTGCTGTGAGAAAAAATCAAGTTAGTACATTTCAAACATGAAAAACGTCATTTAATACTCAACATGAAAAACCAAAATTCCAAAAGTATAAAACATACAAAAATGCTTACCAAAGAGAGGAAATGTGTCGCGCTCAGCACCCTCCACCCGCCCTGTGGTGCAACAGATGTCCCTTTCTCCAAAACTGAACTCAATGGGACCTTATCGTTGCAACCACACACTATATGACCTGCTGTGAGAAAAAATCAAGTTAGTACATTTCAAACATGAAAAACGTCATTTAATACTCAACATGAAAAACCAAAATTCCAAAAGTATAAAACATACAAAAATGCTTACCAAAGAGAGGAAATGTGTCGCGCTCAGCACCCTCCACCCGCCCTGTGGTGCAACAGATGTCCCTTTCTCCAAAACTGTACTCAATGGGACCGTAACGTTGCAACCACACACTAGTTGACCTGCTGTGAGAAAAAATCAAGTTAGTACATTTCAAACATGAAAAACGTCATTTTATACTCAACATGAAAAACCAAAATTCCAAAAGTATAAAACATACAAAAATGCTTACCAAAGAGAGGAAATGTGTCGCGCTCAGCACCCTCCACACGCCGTGTGGTGCAACAGATGTCCCTTTCTCCAAAACTGTACTCAATGGGACCGTAACGTTGCAACCACACACTAGTTGACCTGCTGTGAGAAAAAATCAAGTTAGTACATTTCAAACATGAAAAACGTCATTTTATACTCAACATGAAAAACCAAAATTCCAAAAGTATAAAACATACAAAAATGCTTACCAAAGAGAGGAAATGTGTCGCGCTCAGCACCCTCCACCCGCCCTGTGGTGCAACAGATGTCCCTTTCTCCAAAACTGTACTCAATGGGACCGTAACGTTGCAACCACACACTAGTTAACCTGCTGTGAGAAAAAATCAAGTTAGTACATTTCAAACATGAAAAACGTCATTTTATACTCAACATGAAAAACCAAAATTCCAAAAGTATAAAACATACAACAATGCTTACCAAAGAGAGGAAATGTGTCGTGCTCAGCACCCTCCACCCGCCCTGTGGTGCAACAGATGTCCCTTTCTCCAAAACTGTACTCAATGGGACCGTAACGTTGCAACCACACACTAGTTGACCTGCTGTGAGAAAAAATCAAGTTAGTACATTTCAAACATGAAAAACGTCATTTTATACTCAACATGAAAAACCAAAATTCCAAAGGTATAAAACATACAAAAATGCTTACCAAAGAGAGGAAATGTGTCGCGCTCAGCACCCTCCACCCGCCCTGTGGTGCAACAGATGTCCCTTTCTCCAAAACTGTACTCAATGGGACCGTAACGTTGCAACCACACACTAGTTGACCTGCTGTGAGATAAAATCAAGTTAGTACATTTCAAACATGAAAAACGTCATTTTATACTCAACATGAAAAACCAAAATTCCAAAAGTATAAAACATACAACAATGCTTACCAAAGAGAGGAAATGTGTCGTGCTCAGCACCCTCCACCCGCCCTGTGGTGCAACAGATGTCCCTTTCTCCAAAACTGTACTCAATGGGACCGTAACGTTGCAACCACACACTAGTTGACCTGCTGTGAGAAAAAATCAAGTTAGTACATTTCAAACATGAAAAACGTCATTTTATACTCAACATGAAAAACCAAAATTCCAAAGGTATAAAACATACAAAAATGCTTACCAAAGAGAGGAAATGTGTCGCGCTCAGCACCCTCCACCCGCCCTGTGGTGCAACAGATGTCCCTTTCTCCAAAACTGTACTCAATGGGACCGTAACGTTGCAACCACACACTAGTTGACCTGCTGTGAGATAAAATCAAGTTAGTACGTTTCAAACATGAAAAACGTCATTTTATACTCAACATGAAAAACCAAAATTCCAAAAGTATAAAACATACAAAAATGCTTACCAAAGAGAGGAAATGTGTCGTGCTCAGCACCCTCCACCTGCCCTATGGTGCAACAGATGTCCCTTTCTCCAAAACTGTACTCAATGGGACCGTAACGTTGCAACCACACACTAGTTGACCTGCTGTGAGAAAAAATCAAGTTAGTACATTTCAAACATGAAAAACGTCATTTTATACTCAACATGAAAAACCAAAATTCCAAAAGTATAAAACATACAAAAATGCTTACCAAAGAGAGGAAATGTGTCGCGCTCAGCACCCTCCTCACGCCCTGTGGTGCAACAGATGTCCCTTTCTCCAAAACTGTACTCAATGGGACCGTAACGTTGCAACCACACACTAGTTGACCTGCTGTGAGAAAAAATCAAGTTAGTACATTTCAAACATGAAAAACGTCATTTTATACTCAACATGAAAAACCAAAATTCCAAAAGTATAAAACATACAAAAATGCTTACCAAAGAGAGGAAATGTGTCGCTCTCAGCACCCTCCACCCGCCCTGTGGTGCAACAGATGTCCCTTTCTCCAAAACTGTACTCAATGGGACCGTAACGTTGCAACCACACACTAGTTGACCTGCTGTGAGAAAAAATCAAGTTAGTACATTTCAAACATGAAAAACGTCATTTTATACTCAACATGAAAAACCAAAATTCCAAAAGTATAAAACATACAAAAATGCTTACCAAAGAGAGGAAATGTGTCGCGCTCAGCACCCTCCACCCGCCCTGTGGTGCAACAGATGTCCCTTTCTCCAAAACTGTACTCAATGGGACCGTAACGTTGCAACCACACACTAGTTGACCTGCTGTGAGAAAAAAATCAAGTTAGTACATTTCAAACATGAAAAACGTCATTTTATACTCAACATGAAAAACCAAAATTCCAAAAGTATAAAACATACAAAAATGCTTACCAAAGAGGGGAAATGTGTCGCGCTCAGCACCCTCCTCCCGCTCTGTGGTGCAACAGTTGTCCCTTTCTCCAAAACTGTACTCAATGGGACCGTAACGTTGCAACCACACACTAGTTGACCTGCTGTGAGAAAAAATCAAGTTAGTACATTTCAAACATGAAAAACGTCATTTTATACTCAACATGAAAAACCAAAATTCCAAAAGTATAAAACATACAAAAATGCTTACCAAAGAGAGGAAATGTGTCGCGCTAGGCACCCTCCACCCACCCTGTGGTGCAACAGATGTCCCTTTCTCCAAAACTGTACTCAATGGGACCGTAACGTTGCAACCACACACTAGTTGACCTGCTGTGAGAAAAAATCAAGTTAGTACATTTCAAACATGAAAAACGTCATTTTATACTCAACATGAAAAACCAAAATTCCAAAAGTATAAAACATACAAAAATGCTTACCAAAGAGAGGAAATGTGTCGCGCTAGGCACCCTCCACCCACCCTGTGGTGCAACAGATGTCCCTTTCTCCAAAACTGTACTCAATGGGACCGTAACGTTGCAACCACACACTAGTTGACCTGCTGTGAGAAAAAATCAAGTTAGTACATTTCAAACATGAAAAACGTCATTTTATACTCAACATGAAAAACCAAAATTCCAAAAGTATAAAACATACAAAAATGCTTACCAAAGAGGGGAAATGTGTCGCGCTCAGCACCCTCCTCCCGCTCTGTGGTGCAACAGTTGTCCCTTTCTCCAAAACTGTACTCAATGGGACCGTAACTTTGCAACCACACACTAGTTGACCTGCTGTGAGAAAAAATCAAGTTAGTACATTTCAAACATGAAAAACGTCATTTTATACTCAACATGAAAAACCAAAATTCCAAAAGTATAAAACATACAAAAATGCTTACCAAAGAGAGGAAATGTGTCGCGCTCAGCACCCTCCACCCGCCCTGTGGTGCAACAGATGTCCCTTTCTCCAAAACTGTACTCAATGGGACCGTAACGTTGCAACCACACACTAGTTGACCTGCTGTGAGAAAAAAATCAAGTTAGTACATTTCAAACATGAAAAACGTCATTTTATACTCAACATGAAAAACCAAAATTCCAAAAGTATAAAACATACAAAAATGCTTACCAAAGAGGGGAAATGTGTCGCGCTCAGCACCCTCCTCCCGCTCTGTGGTGCAACAGTTGTCCCTTTCTCCAAAACTGTACTCAATGGGACCGTAACGTTGCAACCACACACTAGTTGACCTGCTGTGAGAAAAAATCAAGTTAGTACATTTCAAACATGATAAACGTCATTTTATACTCAACATGAAAAACCAAAATTCCAAAAGTATAAAACATACAAAAATGCTTACCAAAGAGAGGAAATGTGTCGCGCTAGGCACCCTCCACCCACCCTGTGGTGCAACAGATGTCCCTTTCTCCAAAACTGTACTCAATGGGACCGTAACGTTGCAACCACACACTAGTTGACCTGCTGTGAGAAAAAATCAAGTTAGTACATTTCAAACATGAAAAACGTCATTTTATACTCAACATGAAAAACCAAAATTCCAAAAGTATAAAACATACAAAAATGCTTACCAAAGAGAGGAAATGTGTCGCGCTAGGCACCCTCCACCCACCCTGTGGTGCAACAGATGTCCCTTTCTCCAAAACTGTACTCAATGGGACCGTAACGTTGCAACCACACACTAGTTGACCTGCTGTGAGAAAAAATCAAGTTAGTACATTTCAAACATGAAAAACGTCATTTTATACTCAACATGAAAAACCAAAATTCCAAAAGTATAAAACATACAAAAATGCTTACCAAAGAGGGGAAATGTGTCGCGCTCAGCACCCTCCTCCCGCTCTGTGGTGCAACAGTTGTCCCTTTCTCCAAAACTGTACTCAATGGGACCGTAACTTTGCAACCACACACTAGTTGACCTGCTGTGAGAAAAAATCAAGTTAGTACATTTCAAACATGAAAAACGTCATTTTATACTCAACATGAAAAACCAAAATTCCAAAAGTATAAAACATACAAAAATGCTTACCAAAGAGAGGAAATGTGTCGCGCTAGGCACCCTCCACCCACCCTGTGGTGCAACAGATGTCCCTTTCTCCAAAAATTTACTCAATGGGACCGTAACGTTGCAACCACACACTAGTTGACCTGCTGTGAGAAAAAATCAAGTTAGTACATTTCAAACATGAAAAACGTCATTTTATACTCAACATGAAAAACCAAAATTCCAAAAGTATAAAACATACAAAAATGCTTACCAAAGAGACGAAATGTGTCGCGCTCAGCACCCTCCTCCCGCTCTGTGGTGCAACAGATGTCCCTTTCTCCAAAACTGTACTCAATGGGACTGTAACGTTGCAACCACACACTAGTTGACCTGCTATGAGAAAAAATCAAGTTAGTACATTTCAAACATGAAAAACGTCATTTTATACTCAACATGAAAAACCAAAATTCCGAAAGTATAAAACATACAAAAATGCTTACCAAAGAGAGGAAATGTGTCGCGCTCAGCACCCTCCTCACGCCCTGTGGTGCAACAGATGTCCCTTTCTCCAAAACTGTACTCAATGGGACCGTAACGTTGCAACCACACACTAGTTGACCTGCTGTGAGAAAAAATCAAGTTAGTACATTTCAAACATGAAAAACGTCATTTTATACTCAACATGAAAAACCAAAATTCCAAAAGTATAAAACATACAAAAATGCTTACCAAAGAGAGGAAATGTGTCGTGCTCAGCACCCTCCTCCCGCCCTGTGGTGCAACAGAAGTCCCTTTCTCCAAAACTGTACTCAATGGGACCGTAACGTTGCAACCACACACTAGTTGACCTGCTGTGAGAAAAAATCAAGTTAGTACATTTCAAACATGAAAAACGTCATTTTATACTCAACATGAAAAACCAAAATTCAAAATGTATAAAACATACAAAAATGCTTACCAAAGAGAGGAAATGTGTCGCGCTCAGCACCCTCCACCCGCCCTGTGGTGCAACAGATGTCCCTTTCTCCAAAACTGTACTCAATGGGACCGTAACGTTGCAACCACACACTAGTTGACCTGCTGTGAGAAAAAAATCAAGTTAGTACATTTCAAACATGAAAAACGTCATTTTATACTCAACATGAAAAACCAAAATTCCAAAAGTATAAAACATACAAAAATGCTTACCAAAGAGAGGAAATGTGTCGCGCTCAGCACCCTCCTCCCGCCCTGTGGTGCAACAGATGTCCCTTTCTCCATAAATGTACTCAATGGGACCACAACGTTGCAACCACACACTAGTTGACCTGCTATGAGAAAAAATCAAGTTAGTACATTTCAAACATGAAAAACGTCATTTTATACTCAACATGAAAAACCAAAATTCAAAATGTATAAAACATACAAAAATGCTTACCAAAGAGAGGAAATGTGTCGCGCCCAGCACCCTCCACCCGCCCTGTGGTGCAACAGATGTCCCTTTCTCCAAAACTGTACTCAATGGGACCGTAACGTTGCAACCACACACTAGTTGACCTGCTGTGAGAAAAAAATCAAGTTAGTACATTTCAAACATGAAAAACGTCATTTTATACTCAACATGAAAAACCAAAATTCCAAAAGTATAAAACATACAAAAATGCTTACCAAAGAGAGGAAATGTGTCGCGCTCAGCACCCTCCACACGCCCTGTGGTGCAACAGATGTCCCTTTCTCCAAAACTGTACTCAATGGGACCGTAACGTTGCAACCACACACTAGTTGACCTGCTGTGAGAAAAAATCAAGTTAGTACATTTCAAACATGAAAAACGTCATTTTATACTCAACATGAAAAACCAAAATTCCAAAAGTATAAAACATACAAAAATGCTTACCAAAGAGAGGAAATGTGTCGTGCTCTGCACCCTCCTCCCGCCCTGTGGTGCAACAGATGTCCCTTTCTCCAAAACTGTACTCAATGGGACCGTAACGTTGCAACCACACACTAGTTGACCTGCTGTGAGAAAAAATCAAGTTAGTACATTTCAAACATGAAAAACGTCATTTTATACTCAACATGAAAAACCAAAATTCCAAAAGTATAAAACATACAAAAATGCTTACCAAAGAGAGGAAATGTGTCGCGCTCAGCACCCTCTACACGCCCTGTGGTGCAACAGATGTCCCTTTCTCCAAAACTGTACTCAATGGGACCGTAACGTTGCAACCACACACTAGTTGACCTGCTGTGAGGAAAAATCAAGTTAGTACATTTCAAACATGAAAAACGTCATTTTATACTCAACATGAAAAACCAAAATTCCAAAAGTATAAAACATACAAAAATGCTTACCAAAGAGAGGAAATGTGTCGCGCTCAGCACCCTCCACACGCCGTGTGGTGCAACAGATGTCCCTTTCTCCAAAACTGTACTCAATGGGACCGTAACGTTGCAACCACACACTAGTTGACCTGCTGTGAGAAAAAATCAAGTTAGTACATTTCAAACATGAAAAACGTCATCTAATACTCAACATGAAAAACCAAAATTCCAAAAGTATAAAACATACAAAAATGCTTACCAAAGAGAGGAAATGTGTCGCGCTCAGCACCCTCCACCCGCCCTGTGGTGCAACAGATGTCCCTTTCTCCAAAACTGTACTCAATGGGACCTTATCGTTGCAACCACACACTATATGACCTGCTGTGAGAAAAAATCAAGTTAGTACATTTCAAACATGAAAAACGTCATTTAATACTCAACATGAAAAACCAAAATTCCAAAAGTATAAAACATACAAAAATGCTTACCAAAGAGAGGAAATGTGTCGCGCTCAGCACCCTCCACCCGCCCTGTGGTGCAACAGATGTCCCTTTCTCCAAAACTGTACTCAATGGGACCGTAACGTTGCAACCACACACTAGTTGACCTGCTGTGAGAAAAAATCAAGTTAGTACATTTCAAACATGAAAAACGTCATTTTATACTCAACATGAAAAACCAAAATTCCAAAAGTATAAAACATACAAAAATGCTTACCAAAGAGAGGAAATGTGTCGCGCTCAGCACCCTCCACACGCCGTGTGGTGCAACAGATGTCCCTTTCTCCAAAACTGTACTCAATGGGACCGTAACGTTGCAACCACACACTAGTTGACCTGCTGTGAGAAAAAATCAAGTTAGTACATTTCAAACATGAAAAACGTCATTTTATACTCAACATGAAAAACCAAAATTCCAAAAGTATAAAACATACAAAAATGCTTACCAAAGAGAGGAAACGTGTCGCGCTCAGCACCCTCCACCCGCCCTGTGGTGCAACAGATGTCCCTTTCTCCAAAACTGTACTCAATGGGACCGTAACGTTGCAACCACACACTAGTTAACCTGCTGTGAGAAAAAATCAAGTTAGTACATTTCAAACATGAAAAACGTCATTTTATACTCAACATGAAAAACCAAAATTCCAAAAGTATAAAACATACAAAAATGCTTACCAAAGAGAGGAAATGTGTCGTGCTCAGCACCCTCCACCCGCCCTGTGGTGCAACAGATGTCCCTTTCTCCAAAACTGTACTCAATGGGACCGTAACGTTGCAACCACACACTAGTTGACCTGCTGTGAGAAAAAATCAAGTTAGTACATTTCAAACATGAAAAACGTCATTTTATACTCAACATGAAAAACCAAAATTCCAAAGGTATAAAACATACAAAAATGCTTACCAAAGAGAGGAAATGTGTCGCGCTCAGCACCCTCCACCCGCCCTGTGGTGCAACAGAAGTCCCTTTCTCCAAAACTGTACTCAATGGGACCGTAACGTTGCAACCACACACTAGTTGACCTGCTGTGAGATAAAATCAAGTTAGTACGTTTGAAACATGAAAAACGTCATTTTATACTCAACATGAAAAACCAAAATTCCAAAAGTATAAAACATACAAAAATGCTTACCAAAGAGAGGAAACGTGTCGTGCTCAGCACCCTCCACCCGCCCTATGGTGCAACAGATGTCCCTTTCTCCAAAACTGTACTCAATGGGACCGTAACGTTGCAACCACACACTAGTTGACCTGCTGTGAGAAAAAATCAAGTTAGTACATTTCAAACATGAAAAACGTCATTTTATACTCAACATGAAAAACCAAAATTCCAAAAGTATAAAACATACAAAAATGCTTACCAAAGAGAGGAAATGTGTCGCGCTCAGCACCCTCCTCACGCCCTGTGGTGCAACAGATGTCCCTTTCTCCAAAACTGTACTCAATGGGACCGTAACGTTGCAACCACACACTAGTTGACCTGAAGTGAGAAAAAAATCAAGTTAGTACATTTCAAACATGAAAAACGTCATTTTATACTCAACATGAAAAACCAAAATTCCAAAAGTATAAAACATACAAAAATGCTTACCAAACAGGGGAAATGTGTCGCGCTCAGCACCCTCCTCCCGCTCTGTGGTGCAACAGTTGTCCCTTTCTCCAAAACTGTACTCAATGGGACCGTAACGTTGCAACCACACACTAGTTGACCTGCTGTGAGAAAAAATCAAGTTAGTACATTTCAAACATGAAAAACGTCATTTTATACTCAACATGAAAAACCAAAATTCCAAAAGTATAAAACATACAAAAATGCTTACCAAAGAGAGCAAATGTGTCGCGCTAGGCACCCTCCACCCACCCTGTGGTGCAACAGATGTCCCTTTCTCCAAAACTGTACTCAATGGGACCGTAACGTTGCAACCACACACTAGTTGACCTGCTGTGAGAAAAAATCAAGTTAGTACATTTCAAACATGAAAAACGTCATTTTATACTCAACATGAAAAACCAAAATTCCAAAAGTATAAAACATACAAAAATGCTTACCAAAGAGAGGAAATGTGCCGCGCTAGGCACCCTCCACCCACCCTGTGGTGCAACAGATGTCCCTTTCTCCAAAACTGTACTCAATGGGACCGTAACGTTGCAACCACACACTAGTTGACCTGCTGTGAGAAAAAATCAAGTTAGTACATTTCAAACATGAAAAACGTCATTTTATACTCAACATGAAAAACCAAAATTCCAAAAGTATAAAACATACAAAAATGCTTACCAAAGAGGGGAAATGTGTCGCGCTCAGCACCCTCCTCCCGCTCTGTGGTGCAACAGTTGTCCCTTTCTCCAAAACTGTACTCAATGGGACCGTAACGTTGCAACCACACACTAGTTGACCTGCTGTGAGAAAAAATCAAGTTAGTACATTTCAAACATGAAAAACGTCATTTTATACTCAACATTAAAAACCAAAATTCCAAAAGTATAAAACATACAAAAATGCTTACCAAAGAGAGGAAATGTGTCGCGCTAGGCACCCTCCACCCACCCTGTGGTGCAACAGATGTCCCTTTCTCCAAAACTGTACTCAATGGGACCGTAACGTTGCAACCACACACTAGTTGACCTGCTGTGAGAAAAAATCAAGTTAGTACATTTCAAACATGAAAAACGTCATTTTATACTCAACATGAAAAACCAAAATTCCAAAAGTATAAAACATACAAAAATGCTTACCAAAGAGACGAAATGTGTCGCGCTCAGCACCCTCCTCCCGCTGTGTGGTGCAACAGATGTCCCTTTCTCCAAAACTGTACTCAATGGGACTGTAACGTTGCAACCGCACACTAGTTGACCTGCTATGAGAAAAAATCAAGTTAGTACATTTCAAACATGAAAAACGTCATTTTATACTCAACATGAAAAACCAAAATTCCGAAAGTATAAAACATACAAAAATGCTTACCAAAGAGAGGAAATGTGTCGCGCTCAGCACCCTCCTCACGCCCTGTGGTGCAACAGATGTCCCTTTCTCCAAAACTGTACTCAATGGGACCGTAACGTTTCAACCACACACTAGTTGACCTGCTGTGAGAAAAAATCAAGTTAGTACATTTCAAACATGAAAAACGTCATTTTATACTCAACATGAAAAACCAAAATTCCAAAAGTATAAAACATACAAAAATGCTTACCAAAGTGAGGAAATGTGTCGTGCTCAGCACCCTCCTCCAGCCCTGTGGTGCAACAGATGTCCCTTTCTCCAAAACTGTACTCAATGGGACCGTAACGTTGCAACCACACACTAGTTGACCTGCTGTGAGAAAAAATCAAGTTAGTACATTTCAAACATGAAAAACGTCATTTTATACTCAACATGAAAAACCAAAATTCCAAAAGTATAAAACATACAAAAATGCTTACCAAAGAGTGGAAATGTGTCGTGCTCAGCACCCTCCTCCCGCCCTGTGGTGCAACAGATGTCCCTTTCTCCAAAACTGTACTCAATGGGACCGTAACGTTGCAACCACACACTATATGACCTGCTGTGAGAAAAAATCAAGTTAGTACATTTCAAACATGAAGAACGTCATTTTATACTCAACATGAAAAACCAAAATTACAAAAGTATAAAACATACAAAAATGCTTACCAAAGAGAGGAAATGTGTCGCGCTCAGTACCCTCCTCCCGCCCTGTGGTGCAACAGATGTCCCTTTCTCCAAAACTGTACTCAATGGGACCGTAACGTTGCAACCACGCACTATATGACCTGCTGTGAGAAAAAATCAAGTTAGTACATTTCAAACATGAAAAACGTCATTTTATACTCAACATGAAAAACCAAAATTCCAAAAGTATAAAACATACAAAAATGCTTACCAAAGAGAGGAAATGTGTCGTGCTCTGCACCCTCCTCCCGCCCTGTGGTGCAACAGATGTCCCTTTCTCCAAAACTGTACTCAATGGGACCGTAACGTTGCAACCACACACTAGTTGACCTGCTGTGAGAAAAAATCAAGTTAGTACATTTCAAACATGAAAAACGTCATTTTATACTCAACATGAAAAACCAAAATTCCAAAAGTATAAAACATACAAAAATGCTTACCAAAGAGAGGAAATGTGTCGTGCTCTGCACCCTCCTCCCGCCCTGTGGTGCAACAGATGTCCCTTTCTCCAAAACTGTACTCAATGGGACCGTAACGTTGCAACCACACACTAGTTGACCTGCTGTGAGAAAAAATCAAGTTAGTACATTTCAAACATGAAAAACGTCATTTTATACTCAACATGAAAAACCAAAATTCCAAAAGTATAAAACATACAAAAATGCTTACCAAAGAGAGGAAATGTGTCGCGCTCAGTACCCTCCTCCCGCCCTGTGGTGCAACAGATGTCCCTTTCTCCAAAACTGTACTCAATGGGACCGTAACGTTGCAACCACACACTAGTTGACCTGCTGTGAGAAAAAATCAAGTTAGTACATTTCAAACATGAAAAACGTCATTTTATACTCAACATGAAAAACCAAAATTCCAAAAGTATAAAACATACAAAAATGCTTACCAAAGAGAGGAAATGTGTCGTGCTCTGCACCCTCCTCCCGCCCTGTGGTGCAACAGATGTCCCTTTCTCCAAAACTGTACTCAATGGGACCGTAACGTTGCAACCACACACTAGTTGACCTGCTGTGAGAAAAAATCAAGTTAGTACATTTCAAACATGAAAAACGTCATTTTACACTCAACATGAAAAACCAAAATTCCAAAAGTATAAAACATACAAAAATGCTTACCAAAGAGAGGAAATGTGTCGCGCTCAGCACCCTCCACACGCCCTGTGGTGCAACAGATGTCCCTTTCTCCAAAACTGTACTCAATGGGACCGTAACGTTGCAACCACACACTAGTTGACCTGCTGTGAGAAAAAATCAAGTTAGTACATTTCAAACATGAAAAACGTCATTTTATACTCAACATGAAAAACCAAAATTCCAAAAGTATAAAACATACAAAAATGCTTACCAAAGAGAGGAAATGTGTCGCGCTCAGCACCCTCCACACGCCGTTTGGTGCAACAGATGTCCCTTTCTCCAAAACTGTACTCAATGGGACCGTAACGTTGCAACCACACACTAGTTGACCTGCTGTGAGAAAAAATCAAGTTAGTACATTTCAAACATGAAAAACGTCATTTAATACTCAACATGAAAAACCAAAATTCCAAAAGTATAAAACATACAAAAATGCTTACCAAAGAGAGGAAATGTGTCGCGCTCAGCACCCTCCACCCGCCCTGTGGTGCAACAGATGTCCCTTTCTCCAAAACTGTACTCAATGGGACCGTAACGTTGCAACCACACACTAGTTGACCTGCTGTGAGAAAAAATCAAGTTAGTACATTTCAAACATGAAAAACGTCATTTTATACTCAACATGAAAAACCAAAATTCCAAAAGTATAAAACATACAAAAATGCTTACCAAAGAGAGGAAATGTGTCGCGCTCAGCACCCTCCACACGCCGTGTGGTGCAACAGATGTCCCTTTCTCCAAAACTGTACTCAATGGGACCGTAACGTTGCAACCACACACTAGTTGACCTGCTGTGAGAAAAAATCAAGTTAGTACATTTCAAACATGAAAAACGTCATTTTATACTCAACATGAAAAACCAAAATTCCAAAAGTATAAAACATACAAAAATGCTTACCAAAGAGAGGAAATGTGTCGCGCTCAGCACCCTCCACCCGCCCTGTGGTGCAACAGATGTCCCTTTCTCCAAAACTGTACTCAATGGGACCGTAACGTTGCAACCACACACTAGTTAACCTGCTGTGAGAAAAAATCAAGTTAGTACATTTCAAACATGAAAAACGTCATTTTATACTCAACATGAAAAACCAAAATTCCAAAAGTATAAAACATACAAAAATGCTTACCAAAGAGAGGAAATGTGTCGTGCTCAGCACCCTCCACCCGCCCTGTGGTGCAACAGATGTCCCTTTCTCCAAAACTGTACTCAATGGGACCGTAACGTTGCAACCACACACTAGTTGACCTGCTGTGAGAAAAAATCAAGTTAGTACATTTCAAACATGAAAAACGTCATTTTATACTCAACATGAAAAACCAAAATTCCAAAGGTATAAAACATACAAAAATGCTTACCAAAGAGAGGAAATGTGTCGCGCTCAGCACCCTCCACCCGCCCTGTGGTGCAACAGATGTCCCTTTCTCCAAAACTGTACTCAATGGGACCGTAACGTTGCAACCACACACTAGTTGACCTGCTGTGAGATAAAATCAAGTTAGTACGTTTCAAACATGAAAAACGTCATTTTATACTCAACATGAAAAACCAAAATTCCAAAAGTATAAAACATACAAAAATGCTTACCAAAGAGAGGAAATGTGTCGTGCTCAGCACCCTCCACCCGCCCTATGGTGCAACAGATGTCCCTTTCTCCAAAACTGTACTCAATGGGACCGTAACGTTGCAACCACACACTAGTTGACCTGCTGTGAGAAAAAATCAAGTTAGTACATTTCAAACATGAAAAACGTCATTTTATACTCAACATGAAAAACCAAAATTCCAAAAGTATAAAACATACAAAAATGCTTACCAAAGAGAGGAAATGTGTCGCGCTCAGCACCCTCCTCACGCCCTGTGGTGCAACAGATGTCCCTTTCTCCAAAACTGTACTCAATGGGACCGTAACGTTGCAACCACACACTAGTTGACCTGCTGTGAGAAAAAATCAAGTTAGTACATTTCAAACATGAAAAACGTCATTTTATACTCAACATGAAAAACCAAAATTCCAAAAGTATAAAACATATAAAAATGCTTACCAAAGAGAGGAAATGTGTCGCTCTCAGCACCCTCCACCCGCCCTGTGGTGCAACAGATGTCCCTTTCTCCAAAACTGTACTCAATGGGACCGTAACGTTGCAACCACACACTAGTTGACCTGCTGTGAGAAAAAATCAAGTTAGTACATTTCAAACATGAAAAACGTCATTTTATACTCAACATGAAAAACCAAAATTCCAAAAGTATAAAACATACAAAAATGCTTACCAAAGAGAGGAAATGTGTCGCGCTCAGCACCCTCCACCCGCCCTGTGGTGCAACAGATGTCCCTTTCTCCAAAACTGTACTCAATGGGACCGTAACGTTGCAACCACACACTAGTTGACCTGTTGTGAGAAAAAAATCAAGTTAGTACATTTCAAACATGAAAAACGTCATTTTATACTCAACATGAAAAACCAAAATTCCAAAAGTATAAAACATACAAAAGTGCTTACCAAAGAGGGGAAATGTGTCGCGCTCAGCACCCTCCTCCCGCTCTGTGGTGCAACAGTTGTCCCTTTCTCCAAAACTGTACTCAATGGGACCGTAACGTTGCAACCACACACTAGTTGACCTGCTGTGAGAAAAAATCAAGTTAGTACATTTCAAACATGAAAAACGTCATTTTATACTCAACATGAAAAACCAAAATTCCAAAAGTATAAAACATACAAAAATGCTTACCAAAGAGAGGAAATGTGTCGCGCTAGGCACCCTCCACCCACCCTGTGGTGCAACAGATGTCCCTTTCTCCAAAACTGTACTCAATGGGACCGTAACGTTGCAACCACACACTAGTTGACCTGCTGTGAGAAAAAATCAAGTCAGTACATTTCAAACATGAAAAACGTCATTTTATACTCAACATGAAAAACCAATATTCCAAAAGTATAAAACATACAAAAATGCTTACCAAAGAGGGGAAATGTGTCGCGCTCAGCACCCTCCTCCCGCTCTGTGGTGCAACAGTTGTCCCTTTCTCCAAAACTGTACTCAATGGGACCGTAACGTTGCAACCACACACTAGTTGACCTGCTGTGAGAAAAAATCAAGTTAGTACATTTCAAACATGAAAAACGTCATTTTATACTCAACATGAAAAACCAAAATTCCAAAAGTATAAAACATACAAAAATGCTTACCAAAGAGAGGAAATGTGTCGCGCTAGGCACCCTCCACCCACCCTGTGGTGCAACAGATGTCCCTTTCTCCAAAAATTTACTCAATGGGACCGTAACGTTGCAACCACACACTAGTTGACCTGCTGTGAGAAAAAATCAAGTTAGTACATTTCAAACATGAAAAACGTCATTTTATACTCAACATGAAAAACCAAAATTCCAAAAGTATAAAACATACAAAAATGCTTACCAAAGAGACGAAATGTGTCGCGCTCAGCACCCTCCTCCCGCTCTGTGGTGCAACAGATGTCCCTTTCTCCAAAACTGTACTCAATGGGACTGTAACGTTGCAACCACACACTAGTTGACCTGCTATGAGAAAAAATCAAGTTAGTACATTTCAAACATGAAAAACGTCATTTTATACTCAACATGAAAAACCAAAATTCCGAAAGTACAAAACATACAAAAATGCTTACCAAAGAGAGGAAATGTGTCGCGCTCAGCACCCTCCTCACGCCCTGTGGTGCAACAGATGTCCCTTTCTCCAAAACTGTACTCAATGGGACCGTAACGTTGCAACCACACACTAGTTGACCTGCTGTGAGAAAAAATCAAGTTAGTACATTTCAAACATGAAAAACGTCATTTTATACTCAACATGAAAAACCAAAATTCCAAAAGTATAAAACATACAAAAATGCTTACCAAAGAGAGGAAATGTGTCGTGCTCAGCACCCTCCTCCCGCCCTGTGGTGCAACAGATGTCCCTTTCTCCAAAACTGTACTCAATGGGACCGTAACGTTGCAACCACACACTAGTTGACCTGCTGTGAGAAAAAATCAAGTTAGTACATTTCAAACATGAAAAACGTCATTTTATACTCAACATGAAAAACCAAAATTCCAAAAGTATAAAACATACAAAAATGCTTACCAAAGAGAGGAAATGTGTCGTGCTCAGCACCCTCCTCCCGCCCTGTGGTGCAACAGATGTCCCTTTCTCCAAAACTGTACTCAATGGGACCGTAACGTTGCAACCACACACTATATGACCTGCTGTGAGAAAAAATCAAGTTAGTACATTTCAAACATGAAGAACGTCATTTTATACTCAACATGAAAAACCAAAATTCCAAAAGTATAAAACATACAAAAATGCTTACCAAAGAGAGGAAATGTGTCGCGCTCAGTACCCTCCTCCCGCCCTGTGGTGCAACAGATGTCCCTTTCTCCAAAACTGTACTCAATGGGACCGTAACGTTGCAACCACGCACTATATGACCTGCTGTGAGAAAAAATCAAGTTAGTACATTTCAAACATGAAAAACGTCATTTTATACTCAACATGAAAAACCAAAATTCCAAAAGTATAAAACATACAAAAATGCTTACCAAAGAGAGGAAATGTGTCGTGCTCAGCACCCTCCTCCCGCCCTGTGGTGCAACAGATGTCCCTTTCTCCAAAACTGTACTCAATGGGACCGTAACGTTGCAACCACACACAAGTTGACCTGCTGAGAGAAAAAATCAAGTTAGTACATTTCAAACATGAAAAACGTCATTTTATACTCAACATGAAAAACCAAAATTCCAAAAGTATAAAACATACAAAAATGCTTACCAAAGAGAGGAAATGTGTCGCGCTCAGCACCCTCCTCCCGCCCTGTGGTGCAACAGATGTCCCTTTCTCCAAAACTGTACTCAATGGGACCGTAACGTTGCAACCACACACAAGTTGACCTGCTGTGAGAAAAAATCAAGTTAGTACATTTCAAACATGAAAAACGTCATTTCATACTCAACATGAAAAACGAAAATTCCAAAAGTATAAAACATACAAAAATGCTTACCAAAGAGAGGAAATGTGTCGCGCTCAGCACCCTCCTCTCGCCCTGTGGTGCAACAGATGTCCCTTCTCCAAAACTGTACTCAATGGGACCGTAACGTTGCAACCACACACTAGTTGACCTGCTGTGAGAAAAAATCAAGTTAGTACATTTCAAACATGAAAAACGTCATTTTATACTCAACATGAAAAACCAAAATACCAAAAGTATAAAACATACAAAAATGCTTACCAAAGAGAGGAAATGTGTCTTGCTCAGCACCCTCCTCCCACCCTGTGGTGCAACAGATGTCCCTTTCTCCAAAACTGTACTCAATGGGACCGTAACGTTGCAACCACACACAAGTTGACCTGCTGTGAGAAAAAATCAAGTTAGTACATTTCAAACATGAAAAACGTCATTTTATACTCAACATGAAAAACCAAAATTCCAAAAGTATAAAACATACAAAAATGCTTACCAAACAGAGGAAATGTGTCGCGCTCAGCACCCTCCTCCCGCCCTGTGGTGCAACAGATGTCCCTTTCTCCAAAACTGTACTCAATGGGACCGTAACGTTGCAACCACACACTAGTTGACCTGCTGTGAGAAAAAATCAAGTTAGTACATTTCAAACATGAAAAACGTCATTTTATACTCAACATGAAAAACCAAAATTCCAAAAGTATAAAACATACAAAAATGCTTACCAAAGAGAGGAAATGTGTCGTGCTCAGCACCCTCCTCCCGCCCTGTGGTGCAACAGATGTCCCTTTCTCCAAAACTGTACTCAATGGGACCGTAACGTTGCAACCACACACAAGTTGACCTGCTGTGAGAAAAAATCAAGTTAGTACATTTCAAACATGAAAAACGTCATTTTATACTCAACATGAAAAACCAAAATTCCAAAAGTATAAAACATACAAAAATGCTTACCAAAGAGAGGAAATGTGTCGTGCTCAGCACCCTCCTCCCGCCCTGTGGTGCAACAGATGTCCCTTTCTCCAAAACTGTACTCAATGGGACCGTAACGTTGCAACCACACACAAGTTGACCTGCTGTGAGAAAAAATCAAGTTAGTACATTTCAAACATGAAAAACGTCATTTTATACTCAACATGAAAAACCAAAATTCCAAAAGTATAAAACATACAAAAATGCTTACCAAAGAGAGGAAATGTGTCGCGCTCAGCACCCTCCTCCCGCCCTGTGGTGCAACAGATGTCCCTTTCTCCAAAACTGTACTCAATGGGAACGTAACGTTGCAACCACACACAAGTTGACCTGCTGTGAGAAAAAATCAAGTTAGTACATTTCAAACATGAAAAACGTCATTTTATACTCAACATGAAAAACCAAAATTACAAAAGTATAAAACATACAAAAATGCTTACCAAAGAGAGGAAATGTGTCGCGCTCAGCACCCTCCTCCCGCCCTGTGGTGCAAAGGATGTCCCTTTCTCCAAAACTGTACTCAATGGGACCGTAACGTTGCAACCACACACAAGTTGACCTGCTGTGAGAAAAAATCAAGTTAGTACATTTCAAACATGAAAAACGTCATTTTATACTCAACATGAAAAACCAAAATTCCAAAAGTATAAAACATACAAAAATGCTTACCAAAGAGAGGAAATGTGTCGCGCTCAGCACCCTCCTCACGCCCTGTGGTGCAACAGATGTCCCTTTCTCCAAAACTGTACTCAATGGGACCGTAACGTTGCAACCACACACTAGTTGACCTGCTGTGAGAAAAAATCAAGTTAGTACATTTCAAACATGAAAAACGTCATTTTATACTCAACATGAAAAACCAAAATTCCAAAAGTATAAAACATACAAAAATGCTTACCAAAGAGAGGAAATGTGTCGTGCTCAGCACCCTCCTCCCGCCCTGTGGTGCAACAGATGTCCCTTTCTCCAAAACTGTACTCAATGGGACCGTAACGTTGCAACCACACACTATATGACCTGCTGTGAGAAAAAATCAAGTTAGTACATTTCAAACATGAAAAACGTCATTTTATACTCAACATGAAAAACCAAAATTCCAAAAGTATAAAACATACAAAAATGCTTACCAAAGAGAGGAAATGTGTCGCGCTCTGCACCTTCCTCCCGCCCTGTGGTGCAACAGATGTCCCTTTCTCCAAAACTGTACTCAATGGGACCGTAACGTTGCAACCACGCACTATATGACCTGCTGTGAGAAAAAATCATGTTAGTACATTTCAAACATGAAAAACGTCATTTAATACTCAACATGAAAAACCAAAATTCCAAAAGTATAAAACATACAAAAATGCTTACCAAAGGGAGGAAATGTGTCGCGCTCAGCACCCTCCTCCCGCCCTGTGGTGCAACAGATGTCCCTATCTCCAAAACTGTACTCAATGGGACCGTAACGTTGCAACCACACACAAGTTGACCTGCTGTGAGAAAAAATCAAGTTAGTACATTTCAAACATGAAAAACGTCATTTTATACTCAACATGAAAAACCAAAATTCCAAAAGTATAAAACATACAAAAATGCTTACCAAAGAGAGGAAATGTGTCGCGCTCAGCACCCTCCTCCCGCCCTGTGGTGCAACAGATGTCCCTTTCTCCAAAACTGTACTATGGGACCGTAACGTTGCAACCACACACAAGTTGACCTGCTGTGAGAAAAAATCAAGTTAGTACATTTCAAACATGAAAAACGTCATTTTATACTCAACTCGAAAAACCAAAATTCCAAAAGTATAAAACATAGAAAAATGCTTACCAAAGAGAGGAAATGTGTCGCGCTCAGCACCCTCCTCCCGCCCTGTGGTGCAACACATGTCCCTTTCTCCAAAACTGTACTCAATGGGACCGTAACGTTGCAACCACACACAAGTTGACCTGCTGTGAGAAAAAATCAAGTTAGTACATTTCAAACATGAAAAACGTCATTTTATACTCAACATGAAAAACCAAAATTCCAAAAGTATAAAGCATACAAAATGGTTCAAATGGCTCTGAGCACTATGGGACTCAACTGCTGTGGTCATAAGTCCCCTAGAACTTAGAACTACTTAAACCTAACTAACCTAAGGACAGCACACAACACCCAGCCATCACGAGGCAGAGAAAATCCCTGACCCCGCCGTATAAAGCATACAAAAATGCTTACCAAAGAGAGGAAATGTGTCGTGCTCAGCACCCTCCTCCCGCCCTGTGGTGCAACAGATGTCCCTTTCTCCAAAACTGTACTCAATGGGACAGTAACGTTGCAACCACACACAAGTTGACCTGCTGTGAGAAAAAATCAAGTTAGTACATTTCAAACATGAAAAACGTCATTTTATACTCAACATGAAAAACCAAAATTCCAAAAGTATAAAACATACAAAAATGCTTACCAAAGAGAGGAAATGTGTCGCGCTCAGCACCCTCCTCCCGCCCTGTGGTGCAACAGATGTCCCTTTCTCCAAAACTGTACTCAATGGGACCGTAACGTTGCAACGACACACTAGATGACCTGCTGTGAGAAAAAATCAAGTTAGTACATTTCAAACATGAAAAACGTCATTTTATACTCAACATGAAAAACCAAAATTCCAAAAGTATAAAACATACAAAAATGCTTACCAAAGAGAGGAAATGTGTCGCGCTCAGCACCCTCCTCCCGCCCTGTGGTGCAACAGATGTCCCTTTCTCCAAAACTGTACTCAATGGGACCGTAACGTTGCAACCACACACAAGTTGACCTGTTGTGAGAAAAAATCAAGTTAGTACATTTCAAACATGAAAAACGTCATTTTATACTCAATATGAAAAACCAAAATTCCAAAAGTATAAAACATAGAAAAATGCTTACCAAAGAGAGGAAATGTGTCGCGCTCAGCACCCTCCTCCCGCCCTGTGGTGCAACAGATGTCCCTTTCTCCAAAACTGTACTCAATGGGACCGTAACGTTGCAACCACACACAAGTTGACCTGCTGTGAGAAAAAATCAAGTTAGTACATTTCAAACATGAAAAACGTCATTTTATACTCAACATGAAAAACCAAAATTCCAAAAGTATAAAACATACAAAAATGCTTACCAAAGAGAGGAAATGTGTCGCGCTCAGCACCCTTCTCCCGCCCTGTGGTGCAACAGATGTCCCTTTCTCCAAAACTGTACTCAATGGGACCGTAACGTTGCAACCACACACAAGTTGACCTGCTGTGAGAAAAAATCAAGTTAGTATATTTCAAACATGAAAAACGTCATTTTATACTCAACATGAAAAACCAAAATTCCAAAAGTATAAAACATACAAAAATGCTTACCAAAGAGAGGAAATGTGTCGCGCTCAGCACCCTCCTCCCGCCCTGTGGTGCAACAGATGTCCCTCTCTCCAAAACTGTACTCAATGGGACCGTAACGTTGCAACCACACACAAGTTGACCTGCTGTGAGAAAAAATCAAGTTAGTACATTTCAAACATGAAAAACGTCATTTTATACTCAACATGAAAAACCAAAATTCCAAAAGTATAAAACATAAAAAAATGCTTACCAAAGAGAGGAAATGTGTCGCGCTCAGCACCCTCTTCCCGCCCTGTGGTGCAACAGATGTCCCTTTCTCCAAAACTGTACTCAATGGGACCGTAACGTTGCAACGACACACTAGTTGACCTGCTGTGAGAAAAAATCAAGTTAGTACATTTCAAACATGAAAAACGTCATTTTATACTCAACATGAAAAACCAAAATTCCAAAAGTATAAAACATACAAAAATGCTTACCAAAGAGAGGAAATGTGTCGCGCTCAGCACCCTCCTCCCGCCCTGTGGTGCAACAGATGTCCCTTTCTCCAAAACTGTACTCAATGGGACCGTAACGTTGCAACCACACACTAGTTGACCTGCTGTGAGAAAAAATCAAGTTAGTACATTTCAAACATGAAAAACGTCATTTTATACTCAACATGAAAAACCAAAATTAAAAAAGTATAAAACATACAAAAATGCTTACCAAAGAGAGGAAATGTGTCGCGCTCAGCACCCTCCTCCCGCCCTGTGGTGCAACAGATGTCCCTTTCTCCAAAACTGTACTCAATGGGACCGTAACGTTGCAACCACACACTAGTTGACCTGCTGTGAGAAAAAATCAAGTTAGTACATTTCAAACATGAAAAACGTCATTTTATACTCAACATGAAAAACCAAAATTCCAAAAGTATAAAACATACAAAAGTGTTTACCAAAGAGAGGAAATGTGTCACACTCAGCACCCTCCTCCCGCCCTGTGGTGCAACAGATGTCCCTTTCTCCAAAACTGTACTCAATGGGACCGTAACGTTGCAACCACACACTAGTTGACCTGCTGTGAGAAAAAATCAAGTTAGTACATTTCAAACATGAAAAACGTCATTTTATACTCAACATGAAAAACCAAAATTCCAAAAGTATAAAACATACAAAAATGCTTACCAAAGAGAGGAAATGTGTCGCGCTCAGCACCCTCCTCCCGTCCTGTGGTGCAACAGATGTCCCTTTCTCCAAAACTGTACTCAATGGGACCGTAACGATGCAACCACACACAAGTTGACCTGCTGTGAGAAAAAATCAAGTTAGTACATTTCAAACATGAAAAACGTCATTTTATACTCAACATGAAAAACCAAAATTCCAAAAGTATAAAACATACAAAAATGCTTACCAAAGAGAGGAAATGTGTCGCGCTCAGCACCCTCCTCCCGCCCTGTGGTGCAACAGATGTCCCTTTCTCCAAAACTGTACTCAATGGGACCGTAACGTTGCAACCACACACAAGTTGACCTGCTGTGAGAAAAAATCAAGTTAGTACATTTCAAACATGAAAAAAGTCATTTTATACTCAACATGAAAAACCAAAATTCCAAAAGTATAAAACATACAAAAATGCTTACCAAAGAGAGGAAATGTGTCGCGCTCAGCACCCTCCTTCCGCCCTGTGGTGCAACAGATGTCCTTTTCTCCAAAACTGTACTCAATGGGACCGTAACGTTGCAACCACACACAAGTTGACCTGCTGTGAGAAAAAATCAAGTTAGTACATTTCAAACATGAAAAACGTCATTTTATACTCAACATGAAAAACCAAAATTCCAAAAGTATAAAACATACAAAAATGCTTACCAAAGAGAGGAAATGGGTCGCGCTCAGCACCCTCCTCCCGCCCTGTGGTGCAACAGATGTCCCTTTCTCCAAAACTGTACTCAATGGGACCGTAACGTTGCAACCACACACAAGTTGACCTGCTGTGAGAAAAAATCAAGTTAGTACATTTCAAACATGAAAAACGTCATTTTATACTCAACATGAAAAACCAAAATTCCAAAAGTATAAAACATACAAAAATGCTTACCAAAGAGAGGAAATGTGTCGCGCTCAGCACCCTCCTCCCGCCCTGTGGTGCAACAGATGTCCCTTTCTCCAAAACTGTACTCAATGGGACCGTAACGTTGCAACCACACACTAGTTGACCTGCTGTGAGAAAAAATCAAGTTAGTACATTTCAAACATGAAAAACGTCATTTTATACTCAACATAAAAAACCAAAATTCCAAAAGTATAAAACATACAAAAATGTTTACCAAAGAGAGGAAATGTGTCGCGCTCAGCACCCTCCTCCCGCCCTGTGGTGCAACAGATGTCCCTTTCTCCAAAACTGTACTCAATGGGACCGTAACGTTGCAACCACACACTAGTTGACCTGCTGTGAGAAAAAATCAAGTTAGTACATTTCAAACATGAAAAACGTCATTTTATACTCAACATGAAAAACCAAAATTCCAAAAGTATAAAACATACAAAAATGCTTACCAAAGAGAGGAAATGTGTCGCGATCAGCACCCTCCTCCCGCCCTGTGGTGCAACAGATGTCCCTTTCTCCAAAACTGTACTCAATGGGACCGTAACGTTGCAACCACACACTAGTTGACCTGCTGTGAGAAAAAATCAAGTTAGTACATTTCAAACATGAAAAACGTCATTTTATACTCAACATGAAAAACCAAAATTCCAAAAGTATAAAACATACAAAAATGCTTACCAAAGAGAGGAAATGTGTCGCGCTCAGCACCCTCCTCCCGCCCTGTGGTGCAACAGATGTCCCTTTCTCCAAAACTGTACTCAATGGGACCGTAACGTTGCAACCACACACTAGTTGACCTGCTGTGAGAAAAAATCAAGTTAGTACATTTCAAACATGAAAAACGTCATTTTATACTCAACATGAAAAACCAAAATTCCAAAAGTATAAAACATACAAAAATGCTTACCAAAGAGAGGAAATGTGTCGCGCTCAGCACCCTCCTCCCGCCCTGTGGTGCAACAGATGTCCCTTTCTCCAAAACTGTACTCAATGGGACCGTAACGTTGCAACCACACACTATATGACCTGCTGTGAGAAGAAATCAAGTTAGTACATTTCAAACATGGAAAACGTCATTTTATACTCAACATGAAAAACCAAAATTCCAAAAGTATAAAACATACAAAAATGCTTACCAAAGAGAGGAAATGTGTCGCGCTCAGCACCCTCCTCCCGCCCTGTGGTGCAACAGATGTCCCTTTCTCCAAAACTGTACTCAATGGGAACGTAACGTTGCAACCACACACTAGTTGACCTGCTGTGAGAAAAAATCAAGTTAGTACATTTCAAACATGAAAAACGTCATTTTATACTCAACATGAAAAACCAAAATTCCAAAAGTATAAAACATACAAAAATGCTTACCAAAGAGAGGAAATGTGTCGTGCTCAGCACCCTCCTCCCGCCCTGTGGTGCAACAGATGTCCCTTTCTCCAAAACTGTACTCAATGGGACCGTAACGTTGCAACCACACACAAGTTGACCTGCTGTGAGAAAAAATCAAGTTAGTACATTTCAAACATGAAAAACGTCATTTTATACTCAACATGAAAAACCAAAATTCCAAAAGTATAAAACATACAAAAATGCTTACCAAAGAGAGGAAATGTGTCGTGCTCAGCACCCTCTTCCCGCCCTGTGGTGCAACAGATGTCCCTTTCTCCAAAACTGTACTCAATGGGACCGTAACGTTGCAACCACACACAAGTTGACCTGCTGTGAGAAAAAATCAAGTTAGTACATTTCAAACATGAAAAACGTCATTTTATACTCATCATGAAAAACCAAAATTCCAAAAGTATAAAACATACAAAAATGCTTACCAAAGAGAGGAAATGTGTCGCGCTCAGCACCCTCCTCCCGCCCTGTGGTGCAACAGATGTCCCTTTCTCCAAAACTGTACTCAATGGGACCGTAACGTTGCAACGACACACTAGTTGACCTGCTGTGAGAAAAAATCAAGTTAGTACATTTCAAACATGAAAAACGTCATTTTATACTCAACATGAAAAACCAAAATTCCAAAAGTATAAAACATACAAAAATGCTTACCAAAGAGAGGAAATGTGTCGCGCTCAGCACCCTCCTCCCGCCCTGTGGTGCAACAGATGTCCCTTTCTCCAAAACTGTACTCAATGGGACCGTAACGTTGCAACCACACACAAGTTGACCTGCTGTGAGAAAAAATCAAGTTAGTACATTTCAAACATGAAAAACGTCATTTTATACTCAACATGAAAAACCAAAATTCCAAAAGTATAAAACATACAAAAATGCTTACCAAAGAGAGGAAATGTGTCACGCTCAGCACCCTCCTCCCGCCCTGTGGTGCAACAGATGTCCCTTTCTCCAAAACTGTACTCAATGGGACCGTAACGTTGCAACCACACACAAGTTGACCTGCTGTGAGAAAAAAATCAAGTTAGTACATTTCAAACATGAAAAACGTCATTTTATACTCAACATGAAAAACCAAAATTCCAAAAGTATAAAACATACAAAAATGCTTACCAAAGAGAGGAAATGTGTCGCGCTCAGCACCCTCCTCCCGCCCTGTGGTGCAACAGATGTCCCTTTCTCCAAAACTGTAGTCAATGGGACCGTAACGTTGCAACCACACACAAGTTGACCTGCTGTGAGAAAAAATCAAGTTAGTACATTTCAAACATGAAAAACGTCATTTTATACTCAACATGAAAAACAAAAATTCCAAAAGTATAAAACATACAAAAATGCTTACCAAAGAGAGGAAATGTGTCGCGCTCAGCACCCTCCTCCCGCCCTGTGGTGCAACAGATGTCCCTTTCTCCAAAACTGTACTCAATGGGACCGTAACGTTGCAACCACACACAAGTTGACCTGCTGTGAGAAAAAATCAAGTTAGTACATTTCAAACATGAAAAACGTCATTTTATACTCAACATGAAAAACCAAAATTCCAAAAGTATAAAACATACAAAAATGCTTACCAAAGAGAGGAAATGTGTCGCGCTCAGCACCCTCCTCCCGCCCTGTGGTGCAACAGATGTCCCTTTCTCCAAAACTGTACTCAATGGGACCGTAACGTTGCAACCACACACTAGTTGACCTGCTGTGAGAAAAAATCAAGTTAGTACATTTCAAACATGAAAAACGTCATTTTATACTCAACATGAAAAACCAAAATTCCAAAAGTATAAAACATACAAAAATGCTTACCAAAGAGAGGAAATGTGTCGCGCTCAGCACCCTCCTCCCGCCCTGTGGTGCAACAGATGTCCCTTTCTCCAAAACTATACTCAATGGGACCGTAACGTTGCAACCACACACTAGTTGACCTGCTGTGAGAAAAAATCAAGTTAGTACATTTCAAACATGAAAAACGTCATTTTATACTCAACATGAAAAACCAAAATTCCAAAAGTATAAAACATACAAAAATGCTTACCAAAGAGAGGAAATGTGTCGCGCTCAGCACCCTCCTCCCGCCCTGTGGTGCAACAGATGTCCCTTTCTCCAAAACTGTACTCAATGGGACCGTAACGTTGCAACCACACACAAGTTGACCTGCTGTGAGAAAAAATCAAGTTAGTACATTTCAAACATGAAAAACGTCATTTTATACTCAACATGAAAAACCAAAATTCCAAAAGTATAAAACATACAAAAATGCTTACCAAAGAGAGGAAATGTGTCGCGCTCAGCACCCTCCTCCCGCCCTGTGGTGCAACAGATGTCCCTTTCTCCAAAACTGTACTCAATGGGACCGTAACGTTGCAACCACACACTAGTTGACCTGCTGTGAGAAAAAATCAAGTTAGTACATTTCAAACATGAAAAACGTTATTTTATACTCAACATGAAAAACCAAAATTCCAAAAGTATAAAACATACAAAAATGCTTACCAAAGAGAGGAAATGTGTCGCGCTCAGCACCCTCCTCCCGCCCTGTGGTGCAACAGATGTCCCTTTCTCCAAAACTGTACGCAATGGGACCGTAACGTTGCAACCACACACTAGTTGACCTGCTGTGAGAAAAAATCAAGTTAGTACATTTCAAACATGAAAAACGTCATTTTATACTCAACATGAAAAACCAAAATTCCAAAAGTATAAAACATACAAAAATGCTTACCAAAGAGAGGAAATGTGTCGCGCTCAGCACCCTCCTCCCGCCCTGTGGTGCAACAGATGTCCCTTTCTCCAAAACTGTACTCAATGGGACCGTATCGTTGCAACCACACACTATATGACCTGCTGTGAGAAAAAATCAAGTTAGTACATTTCAAACATGAAAAACGTCATTTTATACTCAACATGAAAAACCAAAATTCCAAAAGTATAAAACATACAAAAATGCTTACCAAAGAGAGGAAATGTGTCGCGCTCAGCACCCTCCTCCCTCCCTGTGGTGCAACAGATGTCCCTATCTCCAAAACTGTACTCAATGGGACCGTAACGTTGCAACCACACACAAGTTGACCTGCTGTGAGAAAAAATCAAGTTAGTACATTTCAAACATGAAAAACGTCATTTTATACTCAACATGAAAAACCAAAATTCCAAAAGTATAAAACATACAAAAATGCTTACCAAAGAGAGGAAATGTGTCACACTCAGCACCCTCCTCCCGCCCTGTGGTGCAACAGATGTCCCTTTCTCCAAAACTGTACTCAATGGCACCGTAACGTTGCAACCACACACTAGTTGACCTGCTGTGAGAAAAAATCAAGTTAGTACATTTCAAACATGAAAAACGTCATTTTATACTCAACATGAAAAACCAAAATTCCAAAGGTATAAAACATACAAAAATGCTTACCAAAGAGAGGAAATGTGTCGCGCTCAGCACCCTCCTCCCGCCCTGTGGTGCAACAGATGTCCCTTTCTCCAAAACTGTACTCAATGGGACCGTAACGTTGCAACCACACACAAGTTGACTTGCTGTGAGAAAAAATAAAGTTAGTACATTTCAAACATGAAAAACGTCATTTTATACTCAACATGAAAAACCAAAATTCCAAAAGTATAAAACATACAAAAATGCTTACCAAAGAGAGGAAATGTGTCGTGCTCAGCACCCTCCTCCCGCCCTGTGGTGCAACAGATGTCCCTTTCTCCAAAACTGTACTCAATGGGACCGTAACGTTGCAACCACGCACAAATTGACCTGCTGTGAGAAAAAATCAAGTTAGTACATTTCAAAATTGAAAAACGTCATTTTATACTCAACATGAAAAACCAAAATTCCAAAAGTATAAAACATACAAAAATGCTTACCAAAGAGAGGAAATGTGTCGCGCTCAGCACCCTCCTCCCGCCCTGTGGTGCAACAGATGTCCCTTTCTCCAAAACTGTACTCAATGGGACCGTAACGTTGCAACCACACACAAGTTGACCAGCTGTGAGAAAAAAACAAGTTAGTACATTTCAAACATGAAAAACGTCATTTTATACTCAACATGAAAAACCAAAATTCCAAAAGTATAAAACATACAAAAATGCTTACCAAAGAGAGGAAATGTGTCGCGCTCAGCACCCTCCTCCCGCCCTGTGGTGCAACAGATGTCCCTTTCTCCAAAACTGTACTCAATGGGACAGTAACGTTGCAACCACACACTAGTAGACCTGCTGTGAGAAAAAATCAAGTTAGTACATTTCAAACATGAAAAACGTCATTTTATACTCAACATGAAAAACCAAAATTCCAAAAGTATAAAACATACAAAAATGCTTACCAAAGAGAGGAAATGTTTCGCGCTCAGCACCCTCCTCCCTCCCTGTGGTGCAACAGATGTCCCTATCTCCAAAACTGTACTCAATGGGACCGTAACGTTGCAACCACACACAAGTTGACCTGCTGTGAGAAAAAATCAAGTTAGTACATTTTAAACATGAAAAACGTCATTTTATACTCAACATGAAAAACCAAAATTCCAAAAGTATAAAACATACAAAAATGCTTACCAAAGAGAGGAAATGTGTCGCGCTCAGCACCCTCCTCCCGCCCTGTGGTGCAACAGATGTCCCTTTCTCCAAAACTGTACTCAATGGGACCGTAACGTTGCAACCACACACTAGTTGACCTGCTGTGAGAAAAAATCAAGTTAGTACATTTCAAACATGAAAAACGTCATTTTATACTCAACATGAAAAACCAAAATTCCAAAGGTATAAAACATACAAAAATGCTTACCAAAGAGATGAAATGTGTCGCGCTCAGCACCCTCCTCCCGCCCTGTGGTGCAACAGATGTCCCTTTCTCCAAAACTGTACTCAATGGGACCGTAACGTTGCAACCACACACAAGTTGACTTGCTGTGAGAAAAAATCAAGTTAGTACATTTCAAACATGAAAAACGTCATTTTATACTCAACATGAAAAACCAAAATTCCAAAAGTATAAAACATACAAAAATGCTTACCAAAGAGAGGAAATGTGTCGTGCTCAGCACCCTCCTCCCGCCCTGTGGTGCAACAGATGTCCCTTTCTCCAAAACTGTACTCAATGGGACCGTAACGTTGCAACCACACACAAGTTGACCTGCTGTGAGAAAAAATCAAGTTAGTACATTTCAAACATGAAAAACGTCATTTTATACTCAACATGAAAAACCAAAATTCCAAAAGTATAAAACATACAAAAATGCTTACCAAAGAGAGGAAATGTGTCGTGCTCAGCACCCTCCTCCCGCCCTGTGGTGCAACAGATGTCCCTTTCTCCAAAACTGTACTCAATGGGACCGTAACGTTGCAACCACACACAAGTTGACCTGCTGTGAGAAAAAATCAAGTTAGTACATTTCAAACATGAAAAACGTCATTTTATACTCAACATGAAAAACCAAAATTACAAAAGTATAAAACATACAAAAATGCTTACCAAAGAGAGGAAATGTGTCGTGCTCAGCACCCTCCTCCCGCCCTCTGGTGCAACAGATGTCCCTTTCTCCAAAACTGTACTCAATGGGACCGTAACGTTGCAACCACACACTAGTTGACCTGCTGTGAGAAAAAATCAAGTTAGTACATTTCAAACATGAAAAACGTCATTTTATACTCAACATGAAAAACCAAAATTCCAAAAGTATAAAACATACAAAAATGCTTACGAAAGAGAGGAAATGTGTCGCGCTCAGCACCTTCCTCCCGCCCTGTGGTGCAACAGATGTCCCTTTCTCCAAAACTGTACTCAATGGGACCGTAACGTTGCAACCACACACTAGTTGACCTGCTGTGAGAAAAAATCAAGTTAGTACATTTCAAACATGAAAAACGTCATTTTATACTCAACATGAAAAACCAAAATTCCAAAAGTATAAAACATACAAAAATGCTTACCAAAGAGAGGAAATGTGTCGCGCTCAGCACCCTCCTCCCGCCCTGTGGTGCAACAGATGTCCCTTTCTCCAAAACTGTACTCAATGGGACCGTAACGTTGCAACCACACACAAGTTGACCTGCTGTGAGAAAAAATCAAGTTAGTACATTTCAAACATGAAAAACGTCATTTTATACTCAACATGAAAAACCAAAATTCCAAAAGTATAAAACATACAAAAATGCTTACCAAAGAGAGGAAATGTGTCGCGCTCAGCACCCTCCTCCCGCCCTGTGGTGCAACAGATGTCCGTTTCTCCAAAACTGTACTCAATGGGACCGTAACGTTGCAACCACACACTAGTTGACCTGCTGTGAGAAAAAATCAAGTTAGTACATTTCAAACATGAAAAACGTCATTTTATACTCAACATGAAAAACCAAAATTCCGAAAGTATAAAACATACAAAAATGCTTACCAAAGAGAGGAAATGTGTCGCGCGCAGCACCCTCCTCCCGCCCTGTGGTGCAACAGATGTCCCTTTCTCCAAAACTGTACTCAATGGGACCGTAACGTTGCAACCACACACTAGTTGACCTGCTGTGAGAAAAAATCAAGTTAGTACATTTCAAACATGAAAAACGTCATTTTATACTCAACATGAAATACCAAATTTCCAAAAGTATAAAACATACAAAAATGCTTACCAAAGAGAGGAAATGTGTCGCGCTCAGCACCCTCCTCCCGCCCTGTGGTGCAACAGATGTCCCTTTCTCCAAAACTGTACTCAATGGGACCGTAACGTTGCAACCACACACAAGTTGACCTGCTGTGCGAAAAAATCAAGTTAGTACATTTCAAACATGAAAAACGTCATTTTATACTCAACATGAAAAACCAAAATTCCAAAAGTATAAAACATACAAAAATGCTTACCAAAGAGAGGAAATGTGTCGTGCTCAGCACCCTCCTCCCTCCCTGTGGTGCAACAGATGTCCCTACCTCCAAAACTGTACTCAATGGGACCGTAACGTTGCAACCACACACAAGTTGACCTGCTGTGAGAAAAGATCATGTTAGTACATTTCAAACATGAAAAACGTCATTTTATACTCAACATGAAAAACCAAAATTCCAAAAGTATAAAACATACAAAAATGCTTACCAAAGAGAGGAAATGTGTCGCGCTCAGCACCCTCCTCCCGCCCTTTGGTGCAACAGATGTCCCTTTCTCCAAAACTGTACTCAATGGGACCGTAACGTTGCAACCACACACTAGTTGACCCGCTGTGAGAAAAAATCAAGTTAGTACATTTCAAACATGAAAAACGTCATTTTATACTCAACATGAAAAACCAAAATTCCAAAAGTATAAAACATACAAGAATGCTTACCAAAGAGAGGAAATGTGTCGCGCTCAGCACCCTCCTCCCGCCCTGTGGTGCAACAGATGTCCCTTTCTCCAAAACTGTACTCAATGGGACCGTAACGTTGCAACCACACACAAGTTGACCTGCTGTGAGAAAAAATCAAGTTAGTACATTTCAAACATGAAAAACGTCATTTTATACTCAACATGAAAAACCAAAATTCCAAAAGTATAAAACATACAAAAATGCTTAGCAAAGAGAGGAAATATGTCGCGCTCAGCACCCTCCTCCCGCCCTGTGGTGCAACAGATGTCCCTTTCTCCAAAACTGTACTCAATGGGACCGTAACGTTGCAACCACACACAAGTTGACCTGCTGTGAGAAAAAATCAAGTTAGTACATTTCAAACATGAAAAACGTCATTTTATACTCAACATGAAAAACCAAAATTCCAAAAGTATAAAACATACAAAAATGCTTACCAAAGAGAGGAAATGTGTCGCGCTCAGCACCCTCCTCCCGCCCTGTGGTGCAACAGATGTCCCTTTCTCCAAAACTGTACTCAATGGGACCGTAACGTTGCAACCACACACAAGTTGACCTGCTGTGAGAAAAAATCAAGTTAGTACATTTCAAACATGAAAAACGTCATTTTATACTCAACATGAAAAACCAAAATTCCAAAAGTATAAAACATACAAAAATGCTTACCAAAGAGAGGAAATGTGTCGCGCTCAGCACCCTCCTCCCGCCCTGTGGTGCAACAGATGTCCGTTTCTCCAAAACTGTACTCAATGGGACCGTAACGTTGCAACCACACACTAGTTGACCTGCTGTGAGAAAAAATCAAGTTAGTACATTTCAAACATGAAAAACGTCATTTTATACTCAACATGAAAAACCAAAATTCCAAAAGTATAAAACATACAAAAATGCTTACCAAAGAGAGGAAATGTGTCGCGCTCAGCACCCTCCTCCCGCCCTGTGGTGCAACAGATGTCCCTTTCTCCAAAACTGTACTCAATGGGACCGTAAAGTTGCAACCACACACTAGTTGACCTGCTGTAAGAAAAAATCAAGTTAGTACATTTCAAACATGAAAAACGTCATTTTATACTCAACATGAAAAACCAAATTTCCAAAAGTATAAAACATACAAAAATGCTTACCAAAGAGAGGAAATGTGTCGCGCTCAGCACCCTCCTCCCGCCCTGTGGTGCAACAGATGTCCCTTTCTCCAAAACTGTACTCAATGGGACCGTAACGTTGCAACCACACACAAGTTGACCTGCTGTGAGAAAAAATCAAGTTAGTACATTTCAAACATGAAAAACGTCATTTTATACTCAACATGAAAAACCAAAATTCCAAAAGTATAAAACATACAAAAATGCTTACCAAAGAGAGGAAATGTGTCGTGCTCAGCACCCTCCTCCCTCCCTGTGGTGCAACAGATGTCCCTACCTCCAAAACTGTACTCAATGGGACCGTAACGTTGCAACCACACACAAGTTGACCTGCTGTGAGAAAAGATCAAGTTAGTACATTTCAAACATGAAAAACGTCATTTTATACTCAACATGAAGAACCAAAATTCCAAAAGTATAAAACATACACAAATGCTTACCAAAGAGAGGAAATGTGTCGTGCTCAGCACCCTCCTCCCGCCCTTTGGTGCAACAGATGTCCCTTTCTCCAAAACTGTACTCAATGGGACCGTAACGTTGCAACCACACACTAGTTGACCTGCTGTGAGAAAAAATCAAGTTAGTACATTTCAAACATGAAAAACGTCATTTTATACTCAACATGAAAAACCAAAATTCCAAAGGTATAAAACATACAAAAATGCTTACCAAAGAGAGGAAATGTGTCGCGCTCAGCACCCTCCTCCCGCCCTGTGGTGCAACAGATGTCCCTTTCTCCAAAACTGTACTCAATGGGACCGTAACGTTGCAACCACACACAAGTTGACTTGCTGTGAGAAAAAATAAAGTTAGTACATTTCAAACATGAAAAACGTCATTTTATACTCAACATGAAAAACCAAAATTCCAAAAGTATAAAACATACAAAAATGCTTACCAAAGAGAGGAAATGTGTCGTGCTCAGCACCCTCCTCCCGCCCTGTGGTGCAACAGATGTCCCTTTCTCCAAAACTGTACTCAATGGGACCGTAACGTTGCAACCACACACAAATTGACCTGCTGTGAGAAAAAATCAAGTTAGTACATTTCAAAATTGAAAAACGTCATTTTATACTCAACATGAAAAACCAAAATTCCAAAAGTATAAAACATACAAAAATGCTTACCAAAGAGAGGAAATGTGTCGCGCTCAGCACCCTCCTCCCGCCCTGTGGTGCAACAGATGTCCCTTTCTCCAAAACTGTACTCAATGGGACCGTAACGTTGCAACCACACACAAGTTGACCAGCTGTGAGAAAAAAACAAGTTAGTACATTTCAAACATGAAAAACGTCATTTTATACTCAACATGAAAAACCAAAATTCCAAAAGTATAAAACATACAAAAATGCTTACCAAAGAGAGGAAATGTGTCGCGCTCAGCACCCTCCTCCCGCCCTGTGGTGCAACAGATGTCCCTTTCTCCAAAACTGTACTCAATGGGACAGTAACGTTGCAACCACACACTAGTAGACCTGCTGTGAGAAAAAATCAAGTTAGTACATTTCAAACATGAAAAACGTCATTTTATACTCAACATGAAAAACCAAAATTCCAAAAGTATAAAACATACAAAAATGCTTACCAAAGAGAGGAAATGTTTCGCGCTCAGCACCCTCCTCCCGCCCTGTGGTGCAACAGATGTCCCTTTCTCCAAAACTGTACTCAATGGGACCGTAACGTTGCAACCACACACAAGTTGACCTGCTGTGAGAAAAGATCAAGTTAGTACATTTCAAACATGAAAAACGTCATTTTATACTCAACATGAAGAACCAAAATTCCAAAAGTATAAAACATACACAAATGCTTACCAAAGAGAGGAAATGTGTCGTGCTCAGCACCCTCCTCCCGCCCTTTGGTGCAACAGATGTCCCTTTCTCCAAAACTGTACTCAATGGGACCGTAACGTTGCAACCACACACAAGTTGACCTGCTGTGAGAAAAAATCAAGTTAGTACATTTCAAACATGAAAAACGTCATTTTATACTCAACATGAAAAACCAAAATTCCAAAAGTATAAAACATACAAAAATGCTTACCAAAGAGAGGAAATGTGTCGTGCTCAGCACCCTCCTCCCTCCCTGTGGTGCAACAGATGTCCCTACCTCCAAAACTGTACTCAATGGGACCGTAACGTTGCAACCACACACAAGTTGACCTGCTGTGAGAAAAGATCAAGTTAGTACATTTCAAACATGAAAAACGTCATTTTATACTCAACATGAAGAACCAAAATTCCAAAAGTATAAAACATACACAAATGCTTACCAAAGAGAGGAAATGTGTCGTGCTCAGCACCCTCCTCCCGCCCTTTGGTGCAACAGATGTCCCTTTCTCCAAAACTGTACTCAATGGGACCGTAACGTTGCAACCACACACTAGTTGACCTGCTGTGAGAAAAAATCAAGTTAGTACATTTCAAACATGAAAAACGTCATTTTATACTCAACATGAAAAACCAAAATTCCAAAGGTATAAAACATACAAAAATGCTTACCAAAGAGAGGAAATGTGTCGCGCTCAGCACCCTCCTCCCGCCCTGTGGTGCAACAGATGTCCCTTTCTCCAAAACTGTACTCAATGGGACCGTAACGTTGCAACCACACACAAGTTGACTTGCTGTGAGAAAAAATAAAGTTAGTACATTTCAAACATGAAAAACGTCATTTTATACTCAACATGAAAAACCAAAATTCCAAAAGTATAAAACATACAAAAATGCTTACCAAAGAGAGGAAATGTGTCGTGCTCAGCACCCTCCTCCCGCCCTGTGGTGCAACAGATGTCCCTTTCTCCAAAACTGTACTCAATGGGACCGTAACGTTGCAACCACACACAAATTGACCTGCTGTGAGAAAAAATCAAGTTAGTACATTTCAAAATTGAAAAACGTCATTTTATACTCAACATGAAAAACCAAAATTCCAAAAGTATAAAACATACAAAAATGCTTACCAAAGAGAGGAAATGTGTCGCGCTCAGCACCCTCCTCCCGCCCTGTGGTGCAACAGATGTCCCTTTCTCCAAAACTGTACTCAATGGGACCGTAACGTTGCAACCACACACAAGTTGACCAGCTGTGAGAAAAAAACAAGTTAGTACATTTCAAACATGAAAAACGTCATTTTATACTCAACATGAAAAACCAAAATTCCAAAAGTATAAAACATACAAAAATGCTTACCAAAGAGAGGAAATGTGTCGCGCTCAGCACCCTCCTCCCGCCCTGTGGTGCAACAGATGTCCCTTTCTCCAAAACTGTACTCAATGGGACAGTAACGTTGCAACCACACACTAGTAGACCTGCTGTGAGAAAAAATCAAGTTAGTACATTTCAAACATGAAAAACGTCATTTTATACTCAACATGAAAAACCAAAATTCCAAAAGTATAAAACATACAAAAATGCTTACCAAAGAGAGGAAATGTTTCGCGCTCAGCACCCTCCTCCCTCCCTGTGGTGCAACAGATGTCCCTATCTCCAAAACTGTACTCAATGGGACCGTAACGTTCCAACCACACACAAGTTGACCTGCTGTGAGAAAAAATCAAGTTAGTACATTTTAAACATGAAAAACGTCATTTTATACTCAACATGAAAAACCAAAATTCCAAAAGTATAAAACATACAAAAATGCTTACCAAAGAGAGGAAATGTGTCGCGCTCAGCACCCTCCTCCCGCCCTGTGGTGCAACAGATGTCCCTTTCTCCAAAACTGTACTCAATGGGACCGTAACGTTGCAACCACACACTAGTTGACCTGCTGTGAGAAAAAATCAAGTTAGTACATTTCAAACATGAAAAACGTCATTTTATACTCAACATGAAAAACCAAAATTCCAAAGGTATAAAACATACAAAAATGCTTACCAAAGAGATGAAATGTGTCGCGCTCAGCACCCTCCTCCCGCCCTGTGGTGCAACAGATGTCCCTTTCTCCAAAACTGTACTCAATGGGACCGTAACGTTGCAACCACACACAAGTTGACCTGCTGTGAGAAAAAATCAAGTTAGTACATTTCAAACATGAAAAACGTCATTTTATACTCAACATGAAAAACCAAAATTACAAAAGTATAAAACATACAAAAATGCTTACCAAAGAGAGGAAATGTGTCGTGCTCAGCACCCTCCTCCCGCCCTCTGGTGCAACAGATGTCCCTTTCTCCAAAACTGTACTCAATGGGACCGTAACGTTGCAACCACACACTAGTTGACCTGCTGTGAGAAAAAATCAAGTTAGTACATTTCAAACATGAAAAACGTCATTTTATACTCAACATGAAAAACCAAAATTCCAAAAGTATAAAACATACAAAAATGCTTACGAAAGAGAGGAAATGTGTCGCGCTCAGCACCTTCCTCCCGCCCTGTGGTGCAACAGATGTCCCTTTCTCCAAAACTGTACTCAATGGGACCGTAACGTTGCAACCACACACTAGTTGACCTGCTGTGAGAAAAAATCAAGTTAGTACATTTCAAACATGAAAAACGTCATTTTATACTCAACATGAAAAACCAAAATTCCAAAAGTATAAAACATACAAAAATGCTTACCAAAGAGAGGAAATGTGTCGCGCTCAGCACCCTCCTCCCGCCCTGTGGTGCAACAGATGTCCCTTTCTCCAAAACTGTACTCAATGGGACCGTAACGTTGCAACCACACACAAGTTGACCTGCTGTGAGAAAAAATCAAGTTAGTACATTTCAAACATGAAAAACGTCATTTTATACTCAACATGAAAAACCAAAATTCCAAAAGTATAAAACATACAAAAATGCTTACCAAAGAGAGGAAATGTGTCGCGCTCAGCACCCTCCTCCCGCCCTGTGGTGCAACAGATGTCCCTTTCTCCAAAACTGTACTCAATGGGACCGTAACGTTGCGACCACACACTAGTTGACCTGCTGTGAGAAAAAATCAAGTTAGTACATTTCAAACATGAAAAACGTAATTTTATACTCAACATGAAAAACCAAAATTCCGAAAGTATAAAACATACAAAAATGCTTACCAAAGAGAGGAAATGTGTCGCGCGCAGCACCCTCCTCCCGCCCTGTGGTGCAACAGATGTCCCTTTCTCCAAAACTGTACTCAATGGGACCGTAACGTTGCAACCACACACTAGTTGACCTGCTGTGAGAAAAAATCAAGTTAGTACATTTCAAACATGAAAAACGTCATTTTATACTCAACATGAAAAACCAAAATTCCAAAAGTATAAAACATACAAAAATGCTTACCAAAGAGAGGAAATGTGACGCGCTCAGCACCCTCCTCCCGCCCTGTGGTGCAACAGATGTCCGTTTCTCCAAAACTGTACTCAATGGGACCGTAACGTTGCAACCACACACTAGTTGACCTGCTGTGAGAAAAAATCAAGTTAGTACATTTCAAACATGAAAAACGTCATTTTATACTCAACATGAAAAACCAAAATTCCGAAAGTATAAAACATACAAAAATGCTTACCAAAGAGAGGAAATGTGTCGCGCGCAGCACCCTCCTCCCGCCCTGTGGTGCAACAGATGTCCCTTTCTCCAAAACTGTACTCAATGGGACCGTAACGTTGCAACCACACACTAGTTGACCTGCTGTGAGAAAAAATCAAGTTAGTACATTTCAAACATGAAAAACGTCATTTTATACTCAACATGAAAAACCAAATTTCCAAAAGTATAAAACATACAAAAATGCTTACCAAAGAGAGGAAATGAGTCGCGCTCAGCACCCTCCTCCCGCCCTGTGGTGCAACAGATGTCCCTTTCTCCAAAACTGTACTCAATGGGACCGTAACGTTGCAACCACACACAAGTCGACCTGCTGTGCGAAAAAATCAAGTTAGTACATTTCAAACATGAAAAACGTCATTTTATACTCAACATGAAAAACCAAAATTCCAAAAGTATAAAACATACAAAAATGCTTACCAAAGAGAGGAAATGTGTCGTGCTCAGCACCCTCCTCCCTCCCTGTGGTGCAACAGATGTCCCTACCTCGTAAACTGTACTCAATGGGACCGTAACGTTGCAACCACACACAAGTTGACCTGCTGTGAGAAAAGATCATGTTAGTACATTTCAAACATGAAAAACGTCATTTTATACTCAACATGAAAAACCAAAATTCCAAAAGTATAAAACATACAAAAATGCTTACCAAAGAGAGGAAATGTGTCGCGCTCAGCACCCTCCTCCCGCCCTTTGGTGCAACAGATGTCCCTTTCTCCAAAACTGTACTCAATGGGACCGTAACGTTGCAACCACACACTAGTTGACCCGCTGTGAGAAAAAATCAAGTTAGTACATTTCAAACATGAAAAACGTCATTTTATACTCAACATGAAAAACCAAAATTCCAAAAGTATAAAACATACAAGAATGCTTACCAAAGAGAGGAAATGTGTCGCGCTCAGCACCCTCCTCCCGCCCTGTGGTGCAACAGATGTCCCTTTCTCCAAAACTGTACTCAATGGGACCGTAACGTTGCAACCACACACAAGTTGACCTGCTGTGAGAAAAAATCAAGTTAGTACATTTCAAACATGAAAAACGTCATTTTATACTCAACATGAAAAACCAAAATTCCAAAAGTATAAAACATACAAAAATGCTTAGCAAAGAGAGGAAATATGTCGCGCTCAGCACCCTCCTCCCGCCCTGTGGTGCAACAGATGTCCCTTTCTCCAAAACTGTACTCAATGGGACCGTAACGTTGCAACCACACACAAGTTGACCTGCTGTGAGAAAAAATCAAGTTAGTACATTTCAAACATGAAAAACGTCATTTTATACTCAACATGAAAAACCAAAATTCCAAAAGTATAAAACATACAAAAATGCTTACCAAAGAGAGGAAATGTGTCGCGCTCAGCACCCTCCTCCCGCCCTGTGGTGCAACAGATGTCCCTTTCTCCAAAACTGTACTCAATGGGACCGTAACGTTGCAACCACACACAAGTTGACCTGCTGTGAGAAAAAATCAAGTTAGTACATTTCAAACATGAAAAACGTCATTTTATACTCAACATGAAAAACCAAAATTCCAAAAGTATAAAACATACAAAAATGCTTACCAAAGAGAGGAAATGTGTCGCGCTCAGCACCCTCCTCCCGCCCTGTGGTGCAACAGATGTCCGTTTCTCCAAAACTGTACTCAATGGGACCGTAACGTTGCAACCACACACTAGTTGACCTGCTGTGAGAAAAAATCAAGTTAGTACATTTCAAACATGAAAAACGTCATTTTATACTCAACATGAAAAACCAAAATTCCAAAAGTATAAAACATACAAAAATGCTTACCAAAGAGAGGAAATGTGTCGCGCTCAGCACCCTCCTCCCGCCCTGTGGTGCAACAGATGTCCCTTTCTCCAAAACTGTACTCAATGGGACCGTAAAGTTGCAACCACACACTAGTTGACCTGCTGTAAGAAAAAATCAAGTTAGTACATTTCAAACATGAAAAACGTCGTTTTATACTCAACATGAAAAACCAAATTTCCAAAAGTATAAAACATACAAAAATGCTTACCAAAGAGAGGAAATGTGTCGCGCTCAGCACCCTCCTCCCGCCCTGTGGTGCAACAGATGTCCCTTTCTCCAAAACTGTACTCAATGGGACCGTAACGTTGCAACCACACACAAGTTGACCTGCTGTGAGAAAAAATCAAGTTAGTACATTTCAAACATGAAAAACGTCATTTTATACTCAACATGAAAAACCAAAATTCCAAGAGTATAAAACATACAAAAATGCTTACCAAAGAGAGGAAATGTGTCGTGCTCAGCACCCTCCTCCCTCCCTGTGGTGCAACAGATGTCCCTACCTCCAAAACTGTACTCAATGGGACCGTAACGTTGCAACCACACACAAGTTGACCTGCTGTGAGAAAAGATCAAGTTAGTACATTTCAAACATGAAAAACGTCATTTTATACTCAACATGAAGAACCAAAATTCCAAAAGTATAAAACATACACAAATGCTTACCAAAGAGAGGAAATGTGTCGCGCTCAGCACCCTCCTCCCGCCCTTTGGTGCAACAGATGTCCCTTTCTCCAAAACTGTACTCAATGGGACCGTAACGTTGCAACCACACACTAATTGACCTGCTGTGAGAAAAAATCAAGTTAGTACATTTCAAACATGAAAAACGTCATTTTATACTCAACATGAAAAACCAAAATTCCAAAAGTATAAAACATACAAAAATGCTTACCAAAGAGAGGAAATGTGTCGCGCTCAGCACCCTCCTCCCGCCCTGTGGTGCAACAGATGTCCCTTTCTCCAAAACTGTACTCAATGGGACCGTAACGTTGCAACCACACACAAGTTGACCTGCTGTGAGAAAAAATCAAGTTAGTACATTTCAACATGAAAAACGTCATTTTATACTCAACATGAAAAACCAAAATTCCAAAAGTATAAAACATACAAAAATGCTTACCAAAGAGAGGAAATGTGTCGTGCTCAGCACCCTCCTCCTGCCCTGTGGTGCAACAGATATCCCTTTCTCCAAAACTGTACTCAATGGGACCGTAACGTTGCATCCACACACAAGTTGACCTGCTGTGAGAAAAAATCAAGTTAGTACATTTCAAACATGAAAAACGTCATTTTATACTCAACATGAAAAACCAAAATTCCAAAAGTATAAAACATACAAAAATGCTTACCAAAGAGAGGAAATGTGTCGCGCTCAGCACCCTCCTCCCGCCCTGTGGTGCAACAGATGTCCCTTTCTCCAAAACTGTACTCAATGGGACCGTAACGTTGCAACCACACACAAGTTGACCTGCTGTGAGAAAAAATCAAGTTAGTACATTTCAAACATGAAAAACGTCATTTTACACTCAACATGAAAAACCAAAATTCCAAAAGTATAAAACATACAAAAATGCTTACCAAAGAGAGGAAATGTGTCGCGCTCAGCACCCTCCTCCCGCCCTGTGGTGCAACAGATGTCCCTTTCTCCAAAACTGTACTCAATGGGACCGTAATGTTGCAACCACACACAAGTTGACCTGCTGTGAGAAAAAATCAAGTTAGTACATTTCAAACATGAAAAACGTCATTTTATACTCAACATGAAAAACCAAAATTCCAAAAGTATAAAACATACAAAAATGCTTACCAAAGAGAGGAAATGTGTCGTGCTCAGCACCCTCCTCCCGCCCTGTGGTGCAACAGATGTCCCTTTCTCCAAAACTGTACTCAATGGGACCGTAACGTTGCAACCACACACAAGTTGACCTGCTGTGAGAAAAAATCAAGTTAGTACATTTCAAACATGAAAAACGTCATTTTATACTCAACATGAAAAACCAAAATTCCAAAAGTATAAAACATACAAAAATGCTTACCAAAGAGAGGAAATGTGTCGTGCTCAGCACCCTCCTCCCGCCCTGTGGTGCAACAGATGTCCCTTTCTCCAAAACTGTACTCAATGGGACCGTAACGTTGCAACCACGCACAAGTTGACCTGCTATGAGAAAAAATCAAGTTAGTACATTTCAAACATGAAAAACGTCATTTTATACTCAACATGAAAAACCAAAATTCCAAAAGTATAAAACATACAAAAATGCTTACCAAAGAGAGGAAATGTGTCGTGCTCAGCACCCTCCTCCCGCCCTGTGGTGCAACAGATGTCCCTTTCTCCAAAACTGTACTCAATGGGACCGTAACGTTGCAACCACACACAAGTTGACCTGCTGTGAGAAAAAATCAAGTTAGTACATTTCAAACATGAAAAACGTCATTTTATACTCAACATGAAAAACCAAAATTCCAAAAGTATAAAACATACAAAAATGCTTACCAAAGAGAGGAAATGTGTCGCGCTCAGCACCCTCCTCCCGCCCTGTGGTGCAACAGATGTCCCTTTCTCCAAAACTGTACTCAATGGGACCGTAACGTTGCAACCACACACTAGTTGACCTGCTGTGAGAAAAAATCAAGTTAGTACATTTCAAACATGAAAAACGTCATTTTATACTCAACATGAAAAACCAAAATTCCAAAAGTATAAAACGTACAAAAATGCTTACCAAAGAGAGGAAATGTGTCGTGCTCAGCACCCTCCTCCCGCCCTGTGGTGCAACAGATGTCCCTTTCTCCAAAACTGTACTCAATGGGACCGTAACGTTGCAACCACACACTAGTTGACCTGCTGTGAGAAAAAATCAAGTTAGTACATTTCAAACATGAAAAACGTCATTTTATACTCAACATGAAAAACCAAAATTCCAAAAGTATAAAACATACAAAAATGCTTACCAAAGAGAGGAAATGTGTCGCGCTCAGCACCCTCCTCCCGCCCTGTGGTGCAACAGATGTCCCTTTCTCCAAAACTGTACTCAATGGGACCATAACGTTGCAACCACACACTAGTTGACCTGCTGTGAGAAAAAATCAAGTTAGTACATTTCAAACATGAAAAACGTCATTTTATACTCAACATGAAAAACCAAAATTCCAAAAGTATAAAACATACAAAAATGCTTACCAAAGAGAGGAAATGTGTCGTGCTCAGCACCCTCCTCCCGCCCTGTGGTGCAACAGATGTCCCTTTCTCCAAAACTGTACTCAATGGGACCGTAACGTTGCAACCACACACAAGTTGACCTGCTGTGAGAAAAAATCAAGTTAGTACATTTCAAACATGAAAAACGTCATTTTATACTCAACATGAAAAACCAAAATTCCAAAAGTATAAAACATACAAAGATGCTTACCAAAGAGAGGAAATGTGTCGCGCTCAGCACCCTCCTCCCGCCCTGTGGTGCAACAGATGTCCCTTTCCCCAAAACTGTACTCAATGGGACCGTAACGTTGCAACCACACACAAGTTGACCTGCTGTGAGAAAAAATCAAGTTAGTACATTTCAAACATGAAAAACGTCATTTTATACTCAACATGAAAAACCAAAATTCCAAAAGTATAAAACATACAAAAATGCTTACCAAAGAGAGGAAATGTGTCGCGCTCAGCACCCTCCTCCCGCCCTGTGGTGCAACAGATGTCCCTTTCTCCAAAACTGTACTCAATGGGACCGTAACGTTGCAACCACACACAAGTTGACCTGCTGTGAGAAAGAATCAAGTTAGTACATTTCAAACATGAAAAACGTCATTTTATACTCAACATGAAAAACCAAAATTCCAAAAGTATAAAACATACAAAAATGCTTACCAAAGAGAGGAAATGTGTCGCGCTCAGCACCCTCCTCCCGCCCTGTGGTGCAACAGATGTCCCTTTCTCCAAAACTGTACTCAATGGGACCGTAACGTTGCAACCACACACAAGTTGACCTGCTGTGAGAAAAAATCAAGATAGTACATTTCAAACATGAAAAACGTCATTTTATACTCAACATGAAAAACCAAAATTCCAAAAGTATAAAACATACATAAATGCATACCAAAGAGAGGAAATGTGCCGCGCTCAGAGGCCTCCTCCCGCCCTGTGGTGCAACAGATGTCCCTTTCTCCAAAACTGTACTCAATGGGACCGTAACGTTGCAACCACACACAAGTTGACCTGCTGTGAGAAAAAATCAAGTTAGTACATTTCAACCATGAAAAACGTCATTTTATACTCAACATGAAAAACCAAAATTCCAAAAGTATAAAACATACAAAAATGCTTACCAAAGAGAGGAAATGTGTTGCGCTCAGCACCCTCCTCCCGCCCTGTGGTGCAACAGATGTCCCTTTCTCCAAAACTGTACTCAATGGGACCGTAACGTTGCAACCACACACAAGTTGACCTGCTGTGAGAAAAAATCAAGTTAGTACATTTCAAACATGAAAAACGTCATTTTATACTCAACATGAAAAACCAAAATTCCAAAAGTATAAAACATACAAAAATGCATACCAAAGAGAGGAAATGTGTCGCGCTCAGCACATTCCACCCGCCCTGTGGTGCAACAGATGTCCCTTTCTCCAAAACTGTACTCAATGAGACCGTAACGTTGCAACCACACACAAGTTGACCTGCTGTGAGAAAAAATCAAGTTAGTACATTTCAAACATGAAAAGCGTCATTTTATACTCAACATGAAAAACCAAAATTCCAAAAGTATAAAACATACAAAAATGCTTACCAAAGAGAGGAAATGTGTCGCGCTCAGCACCTTCTCCCGCCCTGTGGTGCAACAGATGTCCCTTTCTCCAAAACTGTACTCAATGGGACCGTAACGTTGCAACCACACACTAGTTGACCTGCTGTGAGAAAAAATTAAGTTAGTACATTTCAAACATGAAAAACGTCATTTTATACTCAACATGAAAAACCAAAATTCCAAAAGTATAAAACATACAAAAATGCTTACCAAAGAGAGGAAATGTGTCGCGCTCAGCACCCTCCTCCCGCCCTGTGGTGCAACAGATGTCCCTTTCTCCAAAACTGTACTCAATGGGACCGTAACGTTGCAACCACACACTAGTTGACCTGCTGTGAGAAAAAATCAAGTTAGTACATTTCAAACATGAAAAACGTCATTTTATACTCAACATGAAAAACCAAAATTCCAAAAGTCTAAAACATAAAAAAATGCATACCAAAGAGAGGAAATGTGTCGCGCTCAGCACCCTCCTCCCGCCCTGTGGTGCAACAGATGTCCCTTTCTCCAAAACTGTACTCAATGGGACCGTAACGTTGCAACCACACACTAGTTGGCCTGCTGTGAGAAAAAATCAAGTTAGTACATTTCAAACATGAAAAACGTCATTTTATACTCAACATGAAAAACCAAAATTCCAAAAGTATAAAACATACAAAAATGCTTACCAAAGAGAGGAAATGTGTCGCGCTCAGCACCCTCCTCCCGCCCTGTGGTGCAACAGATGTCCCTTTCTCCAAAACTGTACTCAATGGGACCGTAACGTTGCAACCACACACTAGTTGACCTGCTGTGAGAAAAAATCAAGTTAGTACATTTCAAGCATGAAAAACGTCATTTTATACTCAACATGAAAAACCAAAATTCCAAAAGTATAAAACATACAAAAATGCTTACCAAAGAGAGGAAATGTGTCGCGCTCAGCACCCTCCTCCCGCCCTGTGGTGCAACAGATGTCCCTTTCTCCAAAACTGTACTCAATGGGACCGTAACGTTGCAACCACACACTAGTTGACCTGCTGTGAGAAAAAATCAAGTTAGTACATTTCAAACATGAAAAACGTCAATTTATACTCAACATGAAAAACCAAAATTCCAAAAGTATAAAACATACAAAAATGCTTACCAAAGAGAGGAAATGAGTCGCGCTCAGCACCCTCCTCCCGCCCTGTGGTGCAACAGATGTCCCTTTCTCCAAAACTGTACTCAATGGGACCGTAACGTTGCAACCACACACTAGTTGACCTGCTGTGAGAAAAAATCAAGTTAGTACATTTCAAACATGAAAAACGTCATTTTATACTCAACATGAAAAACCAAAATTCCAAAAGTATAAAACGTACAAAAATGCTTACCAAAGAGAGGAAATGTGTCGCGCTCAGCACCCTCCTCCCGCCCTGTGGTGCAACAGATGTCCCTTTCTCCAAAACTGTACTCAATGGGACCGTAACGTTGCAACCACACACTATATGACCTGCTGTGAGAAAAAATCAAGTTAGTACATTTCAAACATGAAAAACGTCATTTTATACTCAACATGAAAAACCAAAATTCCAAAAGTATAAAACATACAAAAATGCTTACCAAAGAGAGGAAATGTGTCGCGCTCAGCACCTTCTCCCGCCCTGTGGTGCAACAGATGTCCCTTTCTCCAAAACTGTACTCAATGGGACCGTAACGTTGCAACCACACACAAGTTGACCTGCTGTGAGAAAAAATCAAGTTAGTACATTTCAAACATGAAAAACGTCATTTTATACTCAACATGAAAAACCAAAATTCCAAAAGTATAAAACATACAAAAATGCTTACCAAGGAGAGGAAATGTGTCGCGCTCAGCACCCTCCTCCCGCCCTGTGGTGCAACAGATGTCCCTTTCTCCAAAACTGTACTCAATGGGACCGTAACGTTGCAACCACACACTAGTTGACCTGCTGTGAGAAAAAATCAAGTTAGTACATTTCAAACATGAAAAACGTCATTTTATACTCAACATGAAAAACCAAAATTCCAAAAGTATAAAACATACAAAAATGCATACCAAAGAGAGGAAATGTGTCGCGCTCAGCACCCTCCTCCCGCCCTGTGGTGCAACAGATGTCCCTTTCTCCAAAACTGTACTCAATGGGACCGTAACGTTGCAACCACACACTAGTTGACCTGCTGTGAGAAAAAATCAAGTTAGTACATTTCAAACATGAAAAACGTCATTTTATACTCAACATGAAAAACCAAAATTCCAAAAGTATAAAACATACAAAAATGCTTACCAAAGAGAGGAAATGTGTCGCGCTCAGCACCTTCTCCCGCCCTGTTGTGCAACAGATGTCCCTTTCTCCAAAACTGTACTCAATGGGACCGTAACGTTGCAACCACACACTAGTTGACCTGCTGTGAGAAAAAATCAAGTTAGTACATTTCAAACATGAAAAACGTCATTTTATACTCAACATGAAAAACCAAAATTCCAAAAGTATAAAACATACAAAAATGCTTACCAAAGAGAGGAAATGTGTCGCGCTCAGCACCCTCCTCCCGCCCTGTGGTGCAACAGATGTCCCTTTCTCCAAAACTGTACTCAATGGGACCGTAACGATGCAACCACACACTAGTTGACCTGCTGTGAGAAAAAATCAAGTTAGTACATTTCAAACATGAAAAACGTCATTTTATACTCAACATGAAAACCCAAAATTCCAAAAGTATAAAACATACAAAAATGCTTACCAAAGAGAGGAAATGTGTCGCGCTCAGCACCCTCCTCCCGCCCTGTGGTGCAACAGATGTCCCTTTCTCCAAAACTGTACTCAATGGGACCGTAACGTTGCAACCACACACTAGTTGGCCTGCTGTGAGAAAAAATCAAGTTAGTACATTTCAAACATGAAAAACGTCATTTTATACTCAACATGAAAAACCAAAATTCCAAAAGTATAAAACATACAAAAATGCTTACCAAAGAGAGGAAATGTGTCGCGCTCAGCACCCTCCTCCCGCCCTGTGGTGCAACAGATGTCCCTTTCTCCAAAACTGTACTCAATGGGACCGTAACGTTGCAACCACACACAAGTTGACCTGCTGTGAGAAAAAATCAAGTTAGTACATTTCAAACATGAAAAACGTCATTTTATACTCAACATGAAAAACCAAAATTCCAAAAGTATAAAACATACAAAAATGCTTACCAAAGAGAGGAAATGTGTCGCGCTCAGCACCCTCCTCCCGCCCTGTGGTGCAACAGATGTCCCTTTCTCCAAAACTGTACTCAATGGGACCGTAACGTTGCAACCACACACTAGTTGACCTGCTGTGAGAAAAAATCAAGTTAGTACATTTCAAACATGAAGAACGTCATTTTATACTCAACATGAAAAACCAAAATTCCAAAAGTATGAAACATACAAAAATGCATACCAAAGAGAGGAAATGTGTCGCGCTCAGCACCCTCCTCCCGCCCTGTGGTGCAACAGATGTCCCTTTCTCCAAAACTGTACTCAATGGGACCGTAACGTTGCAACCACACACTAGTTGACCTGCTGTGAGAAAAAATCAAGTTAGTACATTTCAAACATGAAAAACGTCATTTTATACTCAACATGAAAAACCAAAATTCCGAAAGTATAAAACATACAAAAATGCTTACCAAAGAGAGGAAATGTGTCGCGCTCAGCACCCTCCTCCCGCCCTGTGGTGCAACAGATGTCCCTTTCTCCAAAACTGTACTCAATGGGACCGTAACGTTGCAACCACACACTAGTTGGCCTGCTGTGAGAAAAAATCAAGTTAGTACATTTCAAACATGAAAAACGTCATTTTATACTCAACATGAAAAACCAAAATTCCAAAAGTATAAAACATACAAAAATGCTTACCAAAGAGAGGAAATGTGTCGCGCTCAGCACCCTCCTCCCGCCCTGTGGTGCAACAGATGTCCCTTTCTCCAAAACTGTACTCAATGGGACCGTAACGTTGCAACCACACACAAGTTGACCTGCTGTGAGAAAAAATCAAGTTAGTACATTTCAAACATGAAAAACGTCATTTTATACTCAACATGAAAAACCAAAATTCCAAAAGTATAAAACATACAAAAATGCTTACCAAAGAGAGGAAATGTGTCGCGCTCAGCACCCTCCTCCCGCCCTGTGGTGCAACAGATGTCCCTTTCTCCAAAACTGTACTCAATGGGACCGTAACGTTGCAACCACACACAAGTTGACCTGCTGTGAGAAAAAATCAAGTTAGTACATTTCAAACATGAAAAACGTCATTTTATACTCAACATGAAAAACCAAAATTCCAAAAGTATAAAACATACAAAAATGCTTACCAAAGAGAGGAAATGTGTCGCGCTCAGCACCCTCCTCCCGCCCTGTGGTGCAACAGATGTCCCTTTCTCCAAAACTGTACTCAATGGGACCGTAACGTTGCAACCACACACTAGTTGACCTGCTGTGAGAAAAAATCAAGTTAGTACATTTCAAACATGAAGAACGTCATTTTATACTCAACATGAAAAACCAAAATTCCAAAAGTATGAAACATACAAAAATGCATACCAAAGAGAGGAAATGTGTCGCGCTCAGCACCCTCCTCCCGCCCTGTGGTGCAACAGATGTCCCTTTCTCCAAAACTGTACTCAATGGGACCGTAACGTTGCAACCACACACTAGTTGACCTGCTGTGAGAAAAAATCAAGTTAGTACATTTCAAACATGAAAAACGTCATTTTATACTCAACATGAAAAACCAAAATTCCGAAAGTATAAAACATACAAAAATGCTTACCAAAGAGAGGAAACGTTTCGCGCTCAGCACCCTCCTCCCGCCCTGTGGTGCAACAGATGTCCCTTTCTCCAAAACTGTACTCAATGGGACCGTAACGTTGCAACCACACACAAGTTGACCTGCTGCGAGAAAAAATCAAGTTAGTACATTTCAAACATGAAAAACGTCATTTTATACTCAACATGAAAAACCAAAATTCCAAAAGTATAAAACATACAAAAATGCTTACCAAAGAGAGGAAATGTGTCGCGCTCAGCACCCTCCTCCCGCCCTGTGGTGCAACAGATGTCCCTTTCTCCAAAACTGTACTCAATGGGACCATAACGTTGCAACCACACAGTAGCTGACCAGCTGTGAGAAAAAATCAAGTTAGTACATTTCAAACATGAAAAACGTCATTTTATACTCAACATGAAAAACCAAAATTCCAAAAGTATAAAACATACAAAAATGCTTACCAAAGAGAGGAAATGTGTCGCGCTCAGCACCCTCCTCCCGCCCTGTGGTGCAACAGATGTCCCTTTCTCCAAAACTGTACTCAATGGGACCGTAACGTTGCAACCACACACTAGTTGACCTGCTGTGAGAAAAAATTAAGTTAGTACATTTCAAACATGAAAAACGTCATTTTATACTCAACATGAAAAACCAAAATTCCAAAAGTATAAAACATACAAAAATGCTTACCAAAGAGAGGAAATGTGTCGCGCTCAGCACCCTCCTCCCGCCCTGTGGTGCAACAGATGTCCCTTTCTCCAAAACTGTACTCAATGGGACCGTAACGTTGCAACCACACACTAGTTGACCTGCTGTGAGAAAAAATCAAGTTAGTACATTTCAAACATGAAAAACGTCATTTTATACTCAACATGAAAAACCAAAATTCCAAAAGTATGAAACATACAAAAATGCTTACCAAAGAGAGGAAATGTGTCGCGCTCAGCACCCTCCTCCTGCCCTGTGGTGCAACAGATGTCCCTTTCTCCAAAACTGTACTCAATGGGACCGTAACGTTGCAACCACACACTAGTTGACCTGCTGTGAGAAAAAATTAAGTTAGTACATTTCAAACATGAAAAACGTCATTTTATACTCAACATGAAAAACCAAAATTCCAAAAGTATAAAACATACAAAAATGCTTACCAAAGAGAGTAAATGTGTCGCGCTCAGCACCCTCCTCCCGCCCTGTGGTGCAACAGATGTCCCTTTCTCCAAAACTGTACTCAATGGGACCGTAACGTTGCAACCACACACAAGTTGACCTGCTGTGAGAAAAAATCAAGTTAGTACATTTCAAACATGAAAAACGTCATTTTATACTCAACATGAAAAACCGAAATTCCAAAAGTATAAAACATACAAAAATGCTTACCAAAGAGAGGAAATGTGTCGCGCTCAGCACCCTCCTCCCGCCCTGTGGTGCAACAGATGTCCCTTTCTCCAAAACTGTACTCAATGAGACCGTAACGTTGCAACCACACACAAGTTGACCTGCTGTGAGAAAAAATCAAGTTAGTACATTTCAAACATGAAAAACGTCATTTTATACTCAACATGAAAAACAAAAATTCCAAAAGTATAAAACATACAAAAATGCTTACCAAAGAGAGGAAATGTGTCGCGCTCAGCACCCTCCTCCCGCCCTGTGGTGCAACAGATGTCCCTTTCTCAAAAACTGTACTCAATGGGACCATAACGTTGCAACCACACACTAGTTGACCTGCTGTGAGAAAAAATCAAGTTAGTACATTTCAAACATGAAAAACGTCATTTTATACTCAACATGAAAAACCAAAATTCCAAAAGTATAAAACATACAAAAATGCATACCAAAGAGAGGAAATGTGTCGCGCTCAGCACGCTCCTCCCGCCCTGTGGTGCAACAGATGTCCCTTTCTCCAAAACTGTACTCAATGGGACCGTAACGTTGCAACCACACACAAGTTGACCTGCTGTGAGAAAAAATCAAGTTAGTACATTTCAAACATGAAAAACGTCATTTTATACTCAACATGAAAAACCAAAATTCCAAAAGTATAAAACATACAAAAATGCTTACCAAAGAGAGGAAATGTGTCGCGCTCAGCACCTTCTCCCGCCCTGTGGTGCAACAGATGTCCCTTTCTCCAAAACTGTACTCAATGGGACCGTAACGTTGCAACCACACACTAGTTGACCTGCTGTGAGAAAAAATTAAGTTAGTACATTTCAAACATGAAAAACGTCATTTTATACTCAACATGAAAAACCAAAATTCCAAAAGTATAAAACATACAAAAATGCTTACCAAAGAGAGGAAATGTGTCGCGCTCAGCACCCTCCTCCCGCCCTGTGGTGCAACAGATGTCCCTTTCTCCAAAACTGTACTCAATGGGACCGTAACGTTGCAACCACACACTAGTTGACCTGCTGTGAGAAAAAATCAAGTTAGTACATTTCAAACATGAAAAACGTCATTTTATACTCAACATGAAAAACCAAAATTCCAAAAGTATAAAACATACAAAAATGCATACCAAAGAGAGGAAATGTGTCGCGCTCAGCACCCTCCTCCCGCCCTGTGGTGCAACAGATGTCCCTTTCTCCAAAACTGTACTCAATGGGACCGTAACGTTGCAACCACACACTAGTTGACCTGCTGTGAGAAAAAATCAAGTTAGTACATTTCAAACATGAATAACGTCATTTTATACTCAACATGAAAAACCAAAATTCCAAAAGTATAAAACATACAAAAATGCTTACCAAAGAGAGGAAATGTGTCGCGCTCAGCACCCTCCTCCCGCCCTGTGGTGCAACCGATGTCCCTTTCTCCAAAACTGTACTCAATGGGACCGTAACGTTGCAACCACACACAAGTTGACCTGCTGTGAGAAAAAATCAAGTTAGTACATTTCAAGCATGAAAAACGTCATTTTATACTCAACATGAAAAACCAAAATTCCAAAAGTATAAAACATACAAAAATGCTTACCAAAGAGAGGAAATGTGTCGCGCTCAGCACCCTCCTCCCGCCCTGTGGTGCAACAGATGTCCCTTTCTCCAAAACTGTACTCAATGGGACCGTAACGTTGCAACAACACACTAGTTGACCTGCTGTGAGAAAAAATCAAGTTAGTACATTTCAAACATGAAAAACGTCATTTTATACTCAACATGAAAAACCGAAATTCCAAAAGTATAAAACATACAAAAATGCTTACCAAAGAGAGGAAATGTGTCGCGCTCAGCACCCTCCTCCCGCCCTGTGGTGCAACAGATGTCCCTTTCTCCAAAACTGTACTCAATGAGACCGTAACGTTGCAACCACACACAAGTTGACCTGCTGTGAGAAAAAATTAAGTTAGTACATTTCAAACATGAAAAACGTCATTTTATACTCAACATGAAAAACCAAAATTCCAAAAGTATAAAACATACAAAAATGCTTACCAAAGAGAGGAAATGTGTCGCGCTCAGCACCCTCCTCCCGCCCTGTGGTGCAACAGATGTCCCTTTCTCAAAAACTGTACTCAATGGGACCGTAACGTTGCAACCACACACTAGTTGACCTGCTGTGAGAAAAAATCAAGTTAGTACATTTCAAACATGAAAAACGTCATTTTATACTCAACATGAAAAACCAAAATTCCAAAAGTATAAAACATACAAAAATGCATACCAAAGAGAGGAAATGTGTCGCGCTCAGCACCCTCCTCCCGCCCTGTGGTGCAACAGATGTCCCTTTCTCCAAAACTGTACTCAATGGGACCGTAACGTTGCAACCACACACAAGTTGACCTGCTGTGAGAAAAAATCAAGTTAGTACATTTCAAACATGAAAAACGTCATTTTATACTCAACATGAAAAACCAAAATTCCAAAAGTATAAAACATACAAAAATGCTTACCAAAGAGAGGAAATGTGTCGCGCTCAGCACCTTCTCCCGCCCTGTGGTGCAACAGATGTCCCTTTCTCCAAAACTGTACTCAATGGGACCGTAACGTTGCAACCACACACTAGTTGACCTGCTGTGAGAAAAAATTAAGTTAGTACATTTCAAACATGAAAAACGTCATTTTATACTCAACATGAAAAACCAAAATTCCAAAAGTATAAAACATACAAAAATGCTTACCAAAGAGAGGAAATGTGTCGCGCTCAGCACCCTCCTCCCGCCCTGTGGTGCAACAGATGTCCCTTTCTCCAAAACTGTACTCAATGGGACCGTAACGTTGCAACCACACACTAGTTGACCTGCTGTGAGAAAAAATCAAGTTAGTACATTTCAAACATGAAAAACGTCATTTTATACTCAACATGAAAAACCAAAATTCCAAAAGTATAAAACATACAAAAATGCATACCAAAGAGAGGAAATGTGTCGCGCTCAGCACCCTCCTCCCGCCCTGTGGTGCAACAGATGTCCCTTTCTCCAAAACTGTACTCAATGGGACCGTAACGTTGCAACCACACACTAGTTGACGTGCTGTGAGAAAAAATGAAGTTAGTACATTTCAAACATGAAAAACGTCATTTTATACTCAACATGAAAAACCAAAATTCCAAAAGTATAAAACATACAAAAATGCTTACCAAAGAGAGGAAATGTGTCGCGCTCAGCACCCTCCTCTCGCCCTGTGGTGCAACAGATGTCCCTTTCTCCAAAACTGTACTCAATGGGACCGTAACGTTGCAACCACACACTAGTTGACCTGCTGTGAGAAAAAATCAAGTTAGTACATTTCAAACATGAAAAACGTCATTTTATACTCAACATGAAAAACCAAAATTCCAAAAGTATAAAACATACAAAAAAGGTTACCAAAGAGAGGAAATGAGTCGCGCTCAGCACCCTCCTCCCGCCCTGTGGTGCAACAGATGTCCCTTTCTCCAAAACTGTACTCAATGGGACCGTAACGTTGCAACCACACACAAGTTGACCTGCTGTGAGAAAAAATCAAGTTAGTACATTTCAAACATGAAAAAAGGCATTTTATACTCAACATGAAAAACCGAAATTCCAAAAGTATAAAACATACAAAAATGCTTACCAAAGAGAGGAAATGTGTCGCGCTCAGCACCCTCCTCCCGCCCTGTGGTGCAACAGATGTCCCTTTCTCCAAAACTGTACTCAATGGGACCGTAACGTTGCAACCACACACTAGTTGACCTGCTGTGAGAAAAAATCAAGTTAGTACATTTCAAACATGAAAAACGTCATTTTATACTCAACATGAAAAACCAAAATTCCAAAAGTATAAAACGTACAAAAATGCTTACCAAAGAGAGGAAATGTGTCGCGCTCAGCACCCTCCTCCCGCCCTGTGGTGCAACAGATGTCCCTTTCTCCAAAACTGTACTCAATGGGACCGTAACGTTGCAACCACACACAAGTTGACCTGCTGTGAGAAAAAATCAAGTTAGTACATTTCAAACATGAAAAACGTCATTTTATACTCAACATGAAAAACCAAAATTCCAAAAGTATAAAACATACAAAAATGCTTACCAAAGAGAGGAAATGTGTCACGCTCAGCACCCTCCTCCCGCCCTGTGGTGCAACAGATGTCCCTTTCTCCAAAACTGTACTCAATGGGACCGTAACGTTGCAACCACACACAAGTTGACCTGCTGTGAGAAAAAATCAAGTTAGTACATTTCAAACATGAAAAACGTCATTTCATACTCAACATGAAAAACCAAAATTCCAAAAGTATAAAACATACAAAAATGCATACCAAAGAGAGGAAATGTGTCGCGCTCAGCACCCTCCTCCCGCCCTGTGGTGCAACAGATGTCCCTTTCTCCAAAACTGTACTCAATGGGACCGTAACGTTGCAACCACACACAAGTTGACCTGCTGTGAGAAAAAATCAAGTTAGTACATTTCAAACATGAAAAACGTCATTTTATACTCAACATGAAAAACCAAAATTCCAAAAGTATAAAACATACAAAAATGCTTACCAAAGAGAGGAAATGTGTCGCGCTCAGCACCCTCCTCCCGCCCTGTGGTGCAACAGATGTCCCTTTCTCCAAAACTGTACTCAATGGGACCGTAACGTTGCAACCACACACTAGTTGACCTGCTGTGAGAAAAAATCAAGTTAGTACATTTCAAACATGAAAAACGTCATTTTATACTCAACATGAAAAACCAAAATTCCAAAAGTATAAAACATACAAAAATGCATACCAAAGAGAGGAAATGTGTCGCGCTCAGCACCCTCCTCCCGCCCTGTGGTGCAACAGATGTCCCTTTCTCCAAAACTGTACTCAATGGGACCGTAACGTTGCAACCACACACTAGTTGACCTGCTGTGAGAAAAAATCAAGTTAGTACATTTCAAACATGAAAAACGTCATTTTATACTCAACATGAAAAACCAAAATTCCAAAAGTATAAAACATACAAAAATGCTTACCAAAGAGAGGAAATGTGTCGCGCTCAGCACCCTCCTCCCGCCCTGTGGTGCAACAGATGTCCCTTTCTCCAAAACTGTACTCAATGGGACCGTAACGTTGCAACCACACACTAGTTGGCCTGCTGTGAGAAAAAATCAAGTTAGTACATTTCAAACATGAAAAACGTCATTTTATACTCAACATGAAAAACCAAAATTCCAAAAGTATAAAACATACAAAAATGCTTACCAAAGAGAGGAAATGCGTCGCGCTCAGCACCCTCCTCCCGCCCTGTGGTGCAACAGATGTCCCTTTCTCCAAAACTGTACTCAATGGGACCGTAACGTTGCAACCACACACAAGTTGACCTGCTGTGAGAAAAAATCAAGTTAGTACATTTCAAACATGAAAAACGTCATTTTATACTCAACATGAAAAACCAAAATTCCAAAAGTATTAAACATACAAAAATGCTTACCAAAGAGAGGAAATGTGTCGCGCTCAGCACCCTCCTCCCGCCCTGTGGTGCAACAGATGTCCCTTTCTCCAAAACTGTACTCAATGGGACCGTAACGTTGCAACCACACACTAGTTGACCTGCTGTGAGAAAAAATCAAGTTAGTACATTTCAAACACGAAAAACGTCATTTTATACTCAACATGAAAAACCAAAATTCCAAAAGTATGAAACATACAAAAATGCATACCAAAGAGAGGAAATGTGTCGCGCTCAGCACCCTCCTCCCGCCCTGTGGTGCAACAGATGTCCCTTTCTCCAAAACTGTACTCAATGGGACCGTAACGTTGCAACCACACACTAGTTGACCTGCTGTGAGAAAAAATCAAGTTAGTACATTTCAAACATGAAAACGTCATTTTATACTCAACATGAAAAACCAAAATTCCGAAAGTATAAAACATACAAAAATGCTTACCAAAGAGAGGAAATGTTTCGCGCTCAGCACCCTCCTCCCGCCCTGTGGTGCAACAGATGTCCCTTTCTCCAAAACTGTACTCAATGGGACCGTAACGTTGCAACCACACACAAGTTGACCTGCTGCGAGAAAAAATCAAGTTAGTACATTTCAAACATGAAAAACGTCATTTTATACTCAACATGAAAAACCAAAATTCCAAAAGTATGAAACATACAAAAATGCTTACCAAAGAGAGGAAATGTGTCGCGCTCAGCACCCTCCTCCCGCCCTGTGGTGCAACAGATGTCCCTTTCTCCAAAACTGTACTCAATGGGACCATAACGTTGCAACCACACACTAGCTGACCTGCTGTGAGAAAAAATCAAGTTAGTACATTTCAAACATGAAAAACGTCATTTTATACTCAACATGAAAAACCAAAATTCCAAAAGTATAAAACATACAAAAATGCTTACCAAAGAGAGGAAATGTGTCGCGCTCAGCACCCTCCTCCCGCCCTGTGGTGCAACAGATGTCCCTTTCTCCAAAACTGTACTCAATGGGACCGTAACGTTGCAACCACACACTAGTTGACCTGCTGTGAGAAAAAATCAAGTTAGTACATTTCAAACATGAAAAACGTCATTTTATACTCAACATGAAAAACCAAAATTCCAAAAGTATAAAACATACAAAAATGCTTACCAAAGAGAGGAAATGTGTCGCGCTCAGCACCTTCTCCCGCCCTGTGGTGCAACAGATGTCCCTTTCTCCAAAACTGTACTCAATGGGACCGTAACGTTGCAACCACACACTAGTTGACCTGCTGTGAGAAAAAATTAAGTTAGTACATTTCAAACATGAAAAACGTCATTTTATACTCAACATGAAAAACCAAAATTCCAAAAGTATAAAACATACAAAAATGCTTACCAAAGAGAGGAAATGTGTCGCGCTCAGCACCCTCCTCCCGCCCTGTGGTGCAACAGATGTCCCTTTCTCCAAAACTGTACTCAATGGGACCGTAACGTTGCAACCACACACTAGTTGACCTGCTGTGAGAAAAAATCAAGTTAGTACATTTCAAACATGAAAAACGTCATTTTATACTCAACATGAAAAACCAAAATTCCAAAAGTATAAAACATACAAAAATGCATACCAAAGAGAGGAAATGTGTCGCGCTCAGCACCCTCCTCCCGCCCTGTGGTGCAACAGATGTCCCTTTCTCCAAAACTGTACTCAATGGGACCGTAACGTTGCAACCACACACTAGTTGACCTGCTGTGAGAAAAAATCAAGTTAGTACATTTCAAACATGAATAACGTCATTTTATACTCAACATGAAAAACCAAAATTCCAAAAGTATAAAACATACAAAAATGCTTACCAAAGAGAGGAAATGTGTCGCGCTCAGCACCCTCCTCCCGCCCTGTGGTGCAACCGATGTCCCTTTCTCCAAAACTGTACTCAATGGGACCGTAACGTTGCAACCACACACTAGTTGACCTGCTGTGAGAAAAAATCAAGTTAGTACATTTCAAGCATGAAAAACGTCATTTTATACTCAACATGAAAAACCAAAATTCCAAAAGTATAAAACATACAAAAATGCTTACCAAAGAGAGGAAATGTGTCGCGCTCAGCACCCTCCTCCCGCCCTGTGGTGCAACAGATGTCCCTTTCTCCAAAACTGTACTCAATGGGACCGTAACGTTGCAACAACACACTAGTTGACCTGCTGTGAGAAAAAATCAAGTTAGTACATTTCAAACATGAAAAACGTCATTTTATACTCAACATGAAAAACCGAAATTCCAAAAGTATAAAACATACAAAAATGCTTACCAAAGAGAGGAAATGTGTCGCGCTCAGCACCCTCCTCCCGCCCTGTGGTGCAACCGATGTCCCTTTCTCCAAAACTGTACTCAATGGGACCGTAACGTTGCAACCACACACTAGTTGACCTGCTGTGAGAAAAAATCAAGTTAGTACATTTCAAGCATGAAAAACGTCATTTTATACTCAACATGAAAAACCAAAATTCCAAAAGTATAAAACATACAAAAATGCTTACCAAAGAGAGGAAATGTGTCGCGCTCAGCACCCTCCTCCCGCCCTGTGGTGCAACAGATGTCCCTTTCTCCAAAACTGTACTCAATGGGACCGTAACGTTGCAACAACACACTAGTTGACCTGCTGTGAGAAAAAATCAAGTTAGTACATTTCAAACATGAAAAACGTCATTTTATACTCAACATGAAAAACCGAAATTCCAAAAGTATAAAACATACAAAAATGCTTACCAAAGAGAGGAAATGTGTCGCGCTCAGCACCCTCCTCCCGCCCTGTGGTGCAACAGATGTCCCTTTCTCCAAAACTGTACTCAATGGGACCGTAACGTTGCAACCACACACTAGTTGACCTGCTGTGAGAAAAAATCAAGTTAGTACATTTCAAACATGAAAAACGTCATTTTATACTCAACATGAAAAACCAAAATTCCAAAAGTATAAAACGTACAAAAATGCTTACCAAAGAGAGGAAATGTGTCGCGCTCAGCACCCTCCTCCCGCCCTGTGGTGCAACAGATGTCCCTTTCTCCAAAACTGTACTCAATGGGACCGTAACGTTGCAACCACACACAAGTTGACCTGCTGTGAGAAAAAATCAAGTTAGTACATTTCAAACATGAAAAACGTCATTTTATACTCAACATGAAAAACCAAAATTCCAAAAGTATAAAACATACAAAAATGCTTACCAAAGAGAGGAAATGTGTCACGCTCAGCACCCTCCTCCCGCCCTGTGGTGCAACAGATGTCCCTTTCTCCAAAACTGTACTCAATGGGACCGTAACGTTGCAACCACACACAAGTTGACCTGCTGTGAGAAAAAATCAAGTTAGTACATTTCAAACATGAAAAACGTCATTTTATACTCAACATGAAAAACCAAAATTCCAAAAGTATAAAACATACAAAAATGCATACCAAAGAGAGGAAATGTGTCGCGCTCAGCACCCTCCTCCCGCCCTGTGGTGCAACAGATGTCCCTTTCTCCAAAACTGTACTCAATGGGACCGTAACGTTGCAACCACACACAAGTTGACCTGCTGTGAGAAAAAATCAAGTTAGTACATTTCAAACATGAAAAACGTCATTTTATACTCAACATGAAAAACCAAAATTCCAAAAGTATAAAACATACAAAAATGCTTACCAAAGAGAGGAAATGTGTCGCGCTCAGCACCCTCCTCCCCCCCTGTGGTGCAACAGATGTCCCTTTCTCCAAAACTGTACTCAATGGGACCGTAACGTTGCAACCACACACTAGTTGACCTGCTGTGAGAAAAAATCAAGTTAGTACATTTCAAACATGAAAAACGTCATTTTATACTCAACATGAAAAACCAAAATTCCAAAAGTATAAAACATACAAAAATGCATACCAAAGAGAGGAAATGTGTCGCGCTCAGCACCCTCCTCCCGCCCTGTGGTGCAACAGATGTCCCTTTCTCCAAAACTGTACTCAATGGGACCGTAACGTTGCAACCACACACTAGTTGACCTGCTGTGAGAAAAAATCAAGTTAGTACATTTCAAACATGAAAAACGTCATTTTATACTCAACATGAAAAACCAAAATTCCAAAAGTATAAAACATACAAAAATGCTTACCAAAGAGAGGAAATGTGTCGCGCTCAGCACCCTCCTCCCGCCCTGTGGTGCAACAGATGTCCCTTTCTCCAAAACTGTACTCAATGGGACCGTAACGTTGCAACCACACACTAGTTGGCCTGCTGTGAGAAAAAATCAAGTTAGTACATTTCAAACATGAAAAACGTCATTTTATACTCAACATGAAAAACCAAAATTCCAAAAGTATAAAACATACAAAAATGCTTACCAAAGAGAGGAAATGCGTCGCGCTCAGCACCCTCCTCCCGCCCTGTGGTGCAACAGATGTCCCTTTCTCCAAAACTGTACTCAATGGGACCGTAACGTTGCAACCACACACAAGTTGACCTGCTGTGAGAAAAAATCAAGTTAGTACATTTCAAACATGAAAAACGTCATTTTATACTCAACATGAAAAACCAAAATTCCAAAAGTATTAAACATACAAAAATGCTTACCAAAGAGAGGAAATGTGTCGCGCTCAGCACCCTCCTCCCGCCCTGTGGTGCAACAGATGTCCCTTTCTCCAAAACTGTACTCAATGGGACCGTAACGTTGCAACCACACACTAGTTGACCTGCTGTGAGAAAAAATCAAGTTAGTACATTTCAAACACGAAAAACGTCATTTTATACTCAACATGAAAAACCAAAATTCCAAAAGTATGAAACATACAAAAATGCATACCAAAGAGAGGAAATGTGTCGCGCTCAGCACCCTCCTCCCGCCCTGTGGTGCAACAGATGTCCCTTTCTCCAAAACTGTACTCAATGGGACCATAACGTTGCAACCACACACTAGCTGACCTGCTGTGAGAAAAAATCAAGTTAGTACATTTCAAACATGAAAAACGTCATTTTATACTCAACATGAAAAACCAAAATTCCAAAAGTATAAAACATACAAAAATGCTTACCAAAGAGAGGAAATGTGTCGCGCTCAGCACCCTCCTCCCGCCCTGTGGTGCAACAGATGTCCCTTTCTCCAAAACTGTACTCAATGGGACCGTAACGTTGCAACCACACACTAGTTGACCTGCTGTGAGAAAAAATCAAGTTAGTACATTTCAAACATGAAAAACGTCATTTTATACTCAACATGAAAAACCAAAATTCCAAAAGTATAAAACATACAAAAATGCTTACCAAAGAGAGGAAATGTGTCGCGCTCAGCACCTTCTCCCGCCCTGTGGTGCAACAGATGTCCCTTTCTCCAAAACTGTACTCAATGGGACCGTAACGTTGCAACCACACACTAGTTGACCTGCTGTGAGAAAAAATTAAGTTAGTACATTTCAAACATGAAAAACGTCATTTTATACTCAACATGAAAAACCAAAATTCCAAAAGTATAAAACATACAAAAATGCTTACCAAAGAGAGGAAATGTGTCGCGCTCAGCACCCTCCTCCCGCCCTGTGGTGCAACAGATGTCCCTTTCTCCAAAACTGTACTCAATGGGACCGTAACGTTGCAACCACACACTAGTTGACCTGCTGTGAGAAAAAATCAAGTTAGTACATTTCAAACATGAAAAACGTCATTTTATACTCAACATGAAAAACCAAAATTCCAAAAGTATAAAACATACAAAAATGCATACCAAAGAGAGGAAATGTGTCGCGCTCAGCACCCTCCTCCCGCCCTGTGGTGCAACAGATGTCCCTTTCTCCAAAACTGTACTCAATGGGACCGTAACGTTGCAACCACACACTAGTTGACCTGCTGTGAGAAAAAATCAAGTTAGTACATTTCAAACATGAATAACGTCATTTTATACTCAACATGAAAAACCAAAATTCCAAAAGTATAAAACATACAAAAATGCTTACCAAAGAGAGGAAATGTGTCGCGCTCAGCACCCTCCTCCCGCCCTGTGGTGCAACCGATGTCCCTTTCTCCAAAACTGTACTCAATGGGACCGTAACGTTGCAACCACACACTAGTTGACCTGCTGTGAGAAAAAATCAAGTTAGTACATTTCAAGCATGAAAAACGTCATTTTATACTCAACATGAAAAACCAAAATTCCAAAAGTATAAAACATACAAAAATGCTTACCAAAGAGAGGAAATGTGTCGCGCTCAGCACCCTCCTCCCGCCCTGTGGTGCAACAGATGTCCCTTTCTCCAAAACTGTACTCAATGGGACCGTAACGTTGCAACAACACACTAGTTGACCTGCTGTGAGAAAAAATCAAGTTAGTACATTTCAAACATGAAAAACGTCATTTTATACTCAACATGAAAAACCGAAATTCCAAAAGTATAAAACATACAAAAATGCTTACCAAAGAGAGGAAATGTGTCGCGCTCAGCACCCTCCTCCCGCCCTGTGGTGCAACAGATGTCCCTTTCTCCAAAACTGTACTCAATGAGACCGTAACGTTGCAACCACACACAAGTTGACCTGCTGTGAGAAAAAATTAAGTTAGTACATTTCAAACATGAAAAACGTCATTTTATACTCAACATGAAAAACCAAAATTCCAAAAGTATAAAACATACAAAAATGCTTACCAAAGAGAGGAAATGTGTCGCGCTCAGCACCCTCCTCCCGCCCTGTGGTGCAACAGATGTCCCTTTCTCAAAAACTGTACTCAATGGGACCGTAACGTTGCAACCACACACTAGTTGACCTGCTGTGAGAAAAAATCAAGTTAGTACATTTCAAACATGAAAAACGTCATTTTATACTCAACATGAAAAACCAAAATTCCAAAAGTATAAAACATACAAAAATGCATACCAAAGAGAGGAAATGTGTCGCGCTCAGCACCCTCCTCCCGCCCTGTGGTGCAACAGATGTCCCTTTCTCCAAAACTGTACTCAATGGGACCGTAACGTTGCAACCACACACTAGTTGACGTGCTGTGAGAAAAAATGAAGTTAGTACATTTCAAACATGAAAAACGTCATTTTATACTCAACATGAAAAACCAAAATTCCAAAAGTATAAAACATACAAAAATGCTTACCAAAGAGAGGAAATGTGTCGCGCTCAGCACCCTCCTCCCGCCCTGTGGTGCAACAGATGTCCCTTTCTCCAAAACTGTACTCAATGGGACCGTAACGTTGCAACCACACACTAGTTGACGTGCTGTGAGAAAAAATGAAGTTAGTACATTTCAAACATGAAAAACGTCATTTTATACTCAACATGAAAAACCAAAATTCCAAAAGTATAAAACATACAAAAATGCTTACCAAAGAGAGGAAATGTGTCGCGCTCAGCACCCTCCTCCCGCCCTGTGGTGCAACCGATGTCCCTTTCTCCAAAACTGTACTCAATGGGACCGTAACGTTGCAACCACACACTAGTTGACCTGCTGTGAGAAAAAATCAAGTTAGTACATTTCAAGCATGAAAAACGTCATTTTATACTCAACATGAAAAACCAAAATTCCAAAAGTATAAAACATACAAAAATGCTTACCAAAGAGAGGAAATGTGTCGCGCTCAGCACCCTCCTCCCGCCCTGTGGTGCAACAGATGTCCCTTTCTCCAAAACTGTACTCAATGGGACCGTAACGTTGCAACAACACACTAGTTGACCTGCTGTGAGAAAAAATCAAGTTAGTACATTTCAAACATGAAAAACGTCATTTTATACTCAACATGAAAAACCGAAATTCCAAAAGTATAAAACATACAAAAATGCTTACCAAAGAGAGGAAATGTGTCGCGCTCAGCACCCTCCTCCCGCCCTGTGGTGCAACAGATGTCCCTTTCTCCAAAACTGTACTCAATGAGACCGTAACGTTGCAACCACACACAAGTTGACCTGCTGTGAGAAAAAATTAAGTTAGTACATTTCAAACATGAAAAACGTCATTTTATACTCAACATGAAAAACCAAAATTCCAAAAGTATAAAACATACAAAAATGCTTACCAAAGAGAGGAAATGTGTCGCGCTCAGCACCCTCCTCCCGCCCTGTGGTGCAACAGATGTCCCTTTCTCAAAAACTGTACTCAATGGGACCGTAACGTTGCAACCACACACTAGTTGACCTGCTGTGAGAAAAAATCAAGTTAGTACATTTCAAACATGAAAAACGTCATTTTATACTCAACATGAAAAACCAAAATTCCAAAAGTATAAAACATACAAAAATGCATACCAAAGAGAGGAAATGTGTCGCGCTCAGCACCCTCCTCCCGCCCTGTGGTGCAACAGATGTCCCTTTCTCCAAAACTGTACTCAATGGGACCGTAACGTTGCAACCACACACTAGTTGACGTGCTGTGAGAAAAAATGAAGTTAGTACATTTCAAACATGAAAAACGTCATTTTATACTCAACATGAAAAACCAAAATTCCAAAAGTATAAAACATACAAAAATGCTTACCAAAGAGAGGAAATGTGTCGCGCTCAGCACCCTCCTCCCGCCCTGTGGTGCAACAGATGTCCCTTTCTCCAAAACTGTACTCAATGGGACCGTAACGTTGCAACCACACACTAGTTGACGTGCTGTGAGAAAAAATGAAGTTAGTACATTTCAAACATGAAAAACGTCATTTTATACTCAACATGAAAAACCAAAATTCCAAAAGTATAAAACATACAAAAATGCTTACCAAAGAGAGGAAATGTGTCGCGCTCAGCACCCTCCTCCCGCCCTGTGGTGCAACCGATGTCCCTTTCTCCAAAACTGTACTCAATGGGACCGTAACGTTGCAACCACACACTAGTTGACCTGCTGTGAGAAAAAATCAAGTTAGTACATTTCAAGCATGAAAAACGTCATTTTATACTCAACATGAAAAACCAAAATTCCAAAAGTATAAAACATACAAAAATGCTTACCAAAGAGAGGAAATGTGTCGCGCTCAGCACCCTCCTCCCGCCCTGTGGTGCAACAGATGTCCCTTTCTCCAAAACTGTACTCAATGGGACCGTAACGTTGCAACAACACACTAGTTGACCTGCTGTGAGAAAAAATCAAGTTAGTACATTTCAAACATGAAAAACGTCATTTTATACTCAACATGAAAAACCGAAATTCCAAAAGTATAAAACATACAAAAATGCTTACCAAAGAGAGGAAATGTGTCGCGCTCAGCACCCTCCTCCCGCCCTGTGGTGCAACAGATGTCCCTTTCTCCAAAACTGTACTCAATGAGACCGTAACGTTGCAACCACACACAAGTTGACCTGCTGTGAGAAAAAATTAAGTTAGTACATTTCAAACATGAAAAACGTCATTTTATACTCAACATGAAAAACCAAAATTCCAAAAGTATAAAACATACAAAAATGCTTACCAAAGAGAGGAAATGTGTCGCGCTCAGCACCCTCCTCCCGCCCTGTGGTGCAACAGATGTCCCTTTCTCAAAAACTGTACTCAATGGGACCGTAACGTTGCAACCACACACTAGTTGACCTGCTGTGAGAAAAAATCAAGTTAGTACATTTCAAACATGAAAAACGTCATTTTATACTCAACATGAAAAACCAAAATTCCAAAAGTATAAAACATACAAAAATGCATACCAAAGAGAGGAAATGTGTCGCGCTCAGCACCCTCCTCCCGCCCTGTGGTGCAACAGATGTCCCTTTCTCCAAAACTGTACTCAATGGGACCGTAACGTTGCAACCACACACTAGTTGACGTGCTGTGAGAAAAAATGAAGTTAGTACATTTCAAACATGAAAAACGTCATTTTATACTCAACATGAAAAACCAAAATTCCAAAAGTATAAAACATACAAAAATGCATACCAAAGAGAGGAAATGTGTCGCGCTCAGCACCCTCCTCCCGCCCTGTGGTGCAACAGATGTCCCTTTCTCCAAAACTGTACTCAATGGGACCGTAACGTTGCAACCACACACTAGTTGACGTGCTGTGAGAAAAAATGAAGTTAGTACATTTCAAACATGAAAAACGTCATTTTATACTCAACATGAAAAACCAAAATTCCAAAAGTATAAAACATACAAAAATGCTTACCAAAGAGAGGAAATGTGTCGCGCTCAGCACCCTCCTCTCGCCCTGTGGTGCAACAGATGTCCCTTTCTCCAAAACTGTACTCAATGGGACCGTAACGTTGCAACCACACACTAGTTGACCTGCTGTGAGAAAAAATCAAGTTAGTACATTTCAAACATGAAAAACGTCATTTTATACTCAACATGAAAAACCAAAATTCCAAAAGTATAAAACATACAAAAAAGGTTACCAAAGAGAGGAAATGAGTCGCGCTCAGCACCCTCCTCCCGCCCTGTGGTGCAACAGATGTCCCTTTCTCCAAAACTGTACTCAATGGGACCGTAACGTTGCAACCACACACAAGTTGACCTGCTGTGAGAAAAAATCAAGTTAGTACATTTCAAACATGAAAAAAGGCATTTTATACTCAACATGAAAAACCGAAATTCCAAAAGTATAAAACATACAAAAATGCTTACCAAAGAGAGGAAATGTGTCGCGCTCAGCACCCTCCTCCCGCCCTGTGGTGCAACAGATGTCCCTTTCTCCAAAACTGTACTCAATGGGACCGTAACGTTGCAACCACACACTAGTTGACCTGCTGTGAGAAAAAATCAAGTTAGTACATTTCAAACATGAAAAACGTCATTTTATACTCAACATGAAAAACCAAAATTCCAAAAGTATAAAACGTACAAAAATGCTTACCAAAGAGAGGAAATGTGTCGCGCTCAGCACCCTCCTCCCGCCCTGTGGTGCAACAGATGTCCCTTTCTCCAAAACTGTACTCAATGGGACCGTAACGTTGCAACCACACACAAGTTGACCTGCTGTGAGAAAAAATCAAGTTAGTACATTTCAAACATGAAAAACGTAATTTTATACTCAACATGAAAAACCAAAATTCCAAAAGTATAAAACATACAAAAATGCTTACCAAAGAGAGGAAATGTGTCACGCTCAGCACCCTCCTCCCGCCCTGTGGTGCAACAGATGTCCCTTTCTCCAAAACTGTACTCAATGGGACCGTAACGTTGCAACCACACACAAGTTGACCTGCTGTGAGAAAAAATCAAGTTAGTACATTTCAAACATGAAAAACGTCATTTTATACTCAACATGAAAAACCAAAATTCCAAAAGTATAAAACATACAAAAATGCATACCAAAGAGAGGAAATGTGTCGCGCTCAGCACCCTCCTCCCGCCCTGTGGTGCAACAGATGTCCCTTTCTCCAAAACTGTACTCAATGGGACCGTAACGTTGCAACCACACACAAGTTGACCTGCTGTGAGAAAAAATCAAGTTAGTACATTTCAAACATGAAAAACGTCATTTTATACTCAACATGAAAAACCAAAATTCCAAAAGTATAAAACATACAAAAATGCTTACCAAAGAGAGGAAATGTGTCGCGCTCAGCACCCTCCTCCCGCCCTGTGGTGCAACAGATGTCCCTTTCTCCAAAACTGTACTCAATGGGACCGTAACGTTGCAACCACACACTAGTTGACCTGCTGTGAGAAAAAATCAAGTTAGTACATTTCAAACATGAAAAACGTCATTTTATACTCAACATGAAAAACCAAAATTCCAAAAGTATAAAACATACAAAAATGCATACCAAAGAGAGGAAATGTGTCGCGCTCAGCACCCTCCTCCCGCCCTGTGGTGCAACAGATGTCCCTTTCTCCAAAACTGTACTCAATGGGACCGTAACGTTGCAACCACACACTAGTTGACCTGCTGTGAGAAAAAATCAAGTTAGTACATTTCAAACATGAAAAACGTCATTTTATACTCAACATGAAAAACCAAAATTCCAAAAGTATAAAACATACAAAAATGCTTACCAAAGAGAGGAAATGTGTCGCGCTCAGCACCCTCCTCCCGCCCTGTGGTGCAACAGATGTCCCTTTCTCCAAAACTGTACTCAATGGGACCGTAACGTTGCAACCACACACTAGTTGGCCTGCTGTGAGAAAAAATCAAGTTAGTACATTTCAAACATGAAAAACGTCATTTTATACTCAACATGAAAAACCAAAATTCCAAAAGTATAAAACATACAAAAATGCTTACCAAAGAGAGGAAATGCGTCGCGCTCAGCACCCTCCTCCCGCCCTGTGGTGCAACAGATGTCCCTTTCTCCAAAACTGTACTCAATGGGACCGTAACGTTGCAACCACACACAAGTTGACCTGCTGTGAGAAAAAATCAAGTTAGTACATTTCAAACATGAAAAACGTCATTTTATACTCAACATGAAAAACCAAAATTCCAAAAGTATTAAACATACAAAAATGCTTACCAAAGAGAGGAAATGTGTCGCGCTCAGCACCCTCCTCCCGCCCTGTGGTGCAACAGATGTCCCTTTCTCCAAAACTGTACTCAATGGGACCGTAACGTTGCAACCACACACTAGTTGACCTGCTGTGAGAAAAAATCAAGTTAGTACATTTCAAACACGAAAAACGTCATTTTATACTCAACATGAAAAACCAAAATTCCAAAAGTATGAAACATACAAAAATGCATACCAAAGAGAGGAAATGTGTCGCGCTCAGCACCCTCCTCCCGCCCTGTGGTGCAACAGATGTCCCTTTCTCCAAAACTGTACTCAATGGGACCGTAACGTTGCAACCACACACTAGTTGACCTGCTGTGAGAAAAAATCAAGTTAGTACATTTCAAACATGAAAACGTCATTTTATACTCAACATGAAAAACCAAAATTCCGAAAGTATAAAACATACAAAAATGCTTACCAAAGAGAGGAAATGTTTCGCGCTCAGCACCCTCCTCCCGCCCTGTGGTGCAACAGATGTCCCTTTCTCCAAAACTGTACTCAATGGGACCGTAACGTTGCAACCACACACAAGTTGACCTGCTGCGAGAAAAAATCAAGTTAGTACATTTCAAACATGAAAAACGTCATTTTATACTCAACATGAAAAACCAAAATTCCAAAAGTATGAAACATACAAAAATGCTTACCAAAGAGAGGAAATGTGTCGCGCTCAGCACCCTCCTCCCGCCCTGTGGTGCAACAGATGTCCCTTTCTCCAAAACTGTACTCAATGGGACCGTAACGTTGCAACCACACACTAGTTGACCTGCTGTGAGAAAAAATCAAGTTAGTACATTTCAAACATGAAAAACGTCATTTTATACTCAACATGAAAAACCAAAATTCCAAAAGTATAAAACATACAAAAATGCTTACCAAAGAGAGGAAATGTGTCGCGCTCAGCACCCTCCTCCCGCCCTGTGGTGCAACCGATGTCCCTTTCTCCAAAACTGTACTCAATGGGACCGTAACGTTGCAACCACACACTAGTTGACCTGCTGTGAGAAACAATCAAGTTAGTACATTTCAAGCATGAAAAACGTCATTTTATACTCAACATGAAAAACCAAAATTCCAAAAGTATAAAACATACAAAAATGCTTACCAAAGAGAGGAAATGTGTCGCGCTCAGCACCCTCCTCCCGCCCTGTGGTGCAACAGATGTCCCTTTCTCCAAAACTGTACTCAATGGGACCGTAACGTTGCAACCACACACTAGTTGACCTGCTGTGAGAAAAAATCAAGTTAGTACATTTCAAACATGAAAAACGTCATTTTATACTCAACATGAAAAACCAAAATTCCAAAAGTATAAAACATACAAAAAAGGTTTCCAAAGAGAGGAAATGAGTCGCGCTCAGCACCCTCCTCCCGCCCTGTGGTGCAACAGATGTCCCTTTCTCCAAAACTGTACTCAATGGGACCGTAACGTTGCAACCACACACTATATGACCTGCTGTGAGAAAAAATCAAGTTAGTACATTTCAAACATGAAAAAAGGCATTTTATACTCAACATGAAAAACCAAAATTCCAAAAGTATAAAACATACAAAAATGCTTACCAAAGAGAGGAAATGTGTCGCGCTCAGCACCCTCCTCCCGCCCTGTGGTGCAACATATGTCCCTTTCTCCAAAACTGTACTCAATGGGACCGTAACGTTGCAACCACACACTAGTTGACCTGCTGTGAGAAAAAATCAAGTTAGTACATTTCAAACATGAAAAACGTCATTTTATACTCAACATGAAAAACCAAAATTCCAAAAGTATAAAACGTACAAAAATGCTTACCAAAGAGAGGAAATGTGTCGCGCTCAGCACCCTCCTCCCGCCCTGTGGTGCAACAGATGTCCCTTTCTCCAAAACTGTACTCAATGGGACCGTAACGTTGCAACCACACACTATATGACCTGCTGTGAGAAAAAATCAAGTTAGTACATTTCAAACATGAAAAACGTCATTTTATACTCAACATGAAAAACCAAAATTCCAAAAGTATAAAACATACAAAAATGCTTACCAAAGAGAGGAAATGTGTCGCGCTCAGCACCCTCCTCCCGCCCTGTGGTGCAACAGATGTCCCTTTCTCCAAAACTGTACTCAATGGGACCGTAACGTTGCAACCACACACAAGTTGACCTGCTGTGAGAAAAAATCAAGTTAGTACATTTCAAACATGAAAAACGTCATTTTATACTCAACATGAAAAACCAAAATTCCAAAAGTATAAAACATACAAAAATGCTTACCAAAGAGAGGAAATGTGTCGCGCTCAGCACCCTCCTCCCGCCCTGTGGTGCAACAGATGTCCCTTTCTCCAAAACTGTACTCAATGGGACCGTAACGTTGCAACCACACACAAGTTGACCTGCTGTGAGAAAAAATCAAGTTAGTACATTTCAAACATGAAAAACGTCATTTTATACTCAACATGAAAAACCAAAATTCCAAAAGTATAAAACATACAAAAATGCATACCAAAGAGAGGAAATGTGTCGCGCTCAGCACCCTCCTCCCGCCCTGTGGTGCAACAGATGTCCCTTTCTCCAAAACTGTACTCAATGGGACCGTAACGTTGCAACCACACACAAGTTGACCTGCTGTGAGAAAAAATCAAGTTAGTACATTTCAAACATGAAGATCGTCATTTTATACTCAACATGAAAAACCAAAATTCCAAAAGTATAAAACATACAAAAATGCTTACCAAAGAGAGGAAATGTGTCGCGCTCAGCACCTTCTCCCGCCCTGTGGTGCAACAGATGTCCCTTTCTCCAAAACTGTACTCAATGGGACCGTAACGTTGCAACCACACACTATATGACCTGCTGTGAGAAAAAATCAAGTTAGTACATTTCAAACATGAAAAACGTCATTTTATACTCAACATGAAAAACCAAAATTCCAAAAGTATAAAACATACAAAAATGCTTACCAAAGAGAGGAAATGTGTCGCGCTCAGCACCCTCCTCCCGCCCTGTGGTGCAACAGATGTCCCTTTCTCCAAAACTGTACTCAATGGGACCGTAACGTTGCAACCACGCACAAGTTGACCTGCTGTGAGAAAAAATCAAGTTAGTACATTTCAAACATGAAAAACGTCATTTTATACTCAACATGAAAAACCAAAATTCCAAAAGTATAAAACATACAAAAATGCTTACCAAAGAGAGGAAATGTGTCGCGCTCAGCACCCTCCTCCCGCCCTGTGGTGCAACAGATGTCCCTTTCTCCAAAACTGTACTCAATGGGACCGTAACGTTGCAACCACACACAAGTTGACCTGCTGTGAGAAAAAATCAAGTTAGTACATTTCAAACATGAAAAACGTCATTTTATACTCAACATGAAAAACCAAAATTCCAAAAGTATAAAACATACAAAAATGCATACCAAAGAGAGGAAATGTGTCGCGCTCAGCACCCTCCTCCCGCCCTGTGGTGCAACAGATGTCCCTTTCTCCAAAACTGTACTCAATGGGACCGTAACGTTGCAACCACACACAAGTTGACCTGCTGTGAGAAAAAATCAAGTTAGTACATTTCAAACATGAAGAACGTCATTTTATACTCAACATGAAAAACCAAAATTCCAAAAGTATAAAACATACAAAAATGCTTACCAAAGAGAGGAAATGTGTCGCGCTCAGCACCTTCTCCCGCCCTGTGGTGCAACAGATGTCCCTTTCTCCAAAACTGTACTCAATGGGACCGTAACGTTGCAACCACACACTAGTTGACCTGCTGTGAGAAAAAATCAAGTTAGTACATTTCAAACATGAAAAACGTCATTTTATACTCAACATGAAAAACCAAAATTCCAAAAGTATAAAACATACAAAAATGCTTACCAAAGAGAGGAAATGTGTCGCGCTCAGCACCCTCCTCCCGCCCTGTGGTGCAACAGATGTCCCTTTCTCCAAAACTGTACTCAATGGGACCGTAACGTTGCAACCACACACTAGTTGACCTGCTGTGAGAAAAAATCAAGTTAGTACATTTCAAACATGAAAAACGTCATTTTATACTCAACATGAAAAACCAAAATTCCAAAAGTATAAAACATACAAAAATGCATACCAAAGAGAGGAAATGTGTCGCGCTCAGCACCCTCCTCCCGCCCTGTGGTGCAACAGATGTCCCTTTCTCCAAAACTGTACTCAATGGGACCGTAACGTTGCAACCACACACTAGTTGACCTGCTGTGAGAAAAAATCAAGTTAGTACATTTCAAACATGAAAAACGTCATTTTATACTCAACATGAAAAACCAAAATTCCAAAAGTATAAAACATACAAAAATGCTTACCAAAGAGAGGAAATGTGTCGCGCTCAGCACCCTCCTCCCGCCCTGTGGTGCAACAGATGTCCCTTTCTCCAAAACTGTACTCAATGGGACCGTAACGTTGCAACCACACACTAGTTGGCCTGCTGTGAGAAAAAATCAAGTTAGTACATTTCAAACATGAAAAACGTCATTTTATACTCAACATGAAAAACCAAAATTCCAAAAGTATAAAACATACAAAAATGCTTACCAAAGAGAGGAAATGCGTCGCGCTCAGCACCCTCCTCCCGCCCTGTGGTGCAACAGATGTCCCTTTCTCCATAACTGTACTCAATGGGACCGTAACGTTGCAACCACACAGAAGTTGACCTGCTGTGAGAAAAAATCAAGTTAGTACATTTCAAACATGAAAAACGTCATTTTATACTCAACATGAAAAACCAAAATTCCAAAAGTATAAAACATACAAAAATGCTTACCAAAGAGAGGAAATGTGTCGCGCTCAGCACCCTCCTCCCGCCCTGTGGTGCAACAGATGTCCCTTTCTCCAAAACTGTACTCAATGGGACCGTAACGTTGCAACCACACACAAGTTGACCTGCTGTGAGAAAAAATCAAGTTAGTACATTTCAAACATGAAAAACGTCATTTTATACTCAACATGAAAAACCAAAATTCCAAAAGTATGAAACATACAAAAATGCATACCAAAGAGAGGAAATGTGTCGCGCTCAGCACCCTCCTCCCGCCCTGCGGTGCAACAGATTTCCCTTTCTCCAAAACTGTACTCAATGGGACCGTAACGTTGCAACCACACACTAGTTGACCTGCTGTGAGAAAAAATCAAGTTAGTACATTTCAAACATGAAAAACGTCATTTTATAGTCAACATGAAAAACCAAAATTCCGAAAGTATAAAACATACAAAAATGCTTACCAAAGAGAGGAAATGTTTCGCGCTCAGCACCCTCCTCCCGCCCTGTGGTGCAACAGATGTCCCTTTCTCCAAAACTGTACTCAATGGGACCGTAACGTTGCAACCACACACTAGTTGACCTGCTGCGAGAAAAAATCAAGTTAGTACATTTCAAACATGAAAAACGTCATTTTATACTCAACATGAAAAACCAAAATTCCAAAAGTATAAAACATACAAAAATGCTTACCAAAGAGAGGAAATGTGTCGCGCTCAGCACCCTCCTCCCGCCCTGTGGTGCAACAGATGTCCCTTTCTCCAAAACTGTACTCAATGGGACCATAACGTTGCAACCACACACTAGCTGACCTGCTGTGAGAAAAAATCAAGTTAGTACATTTCAAACATGAAAAACGTCATTTTATACTCAACATGAAAAACCAAAATTCCAAAAGTATAAAAGATACAAAAATGCTTACCAAAGAGAGGAAATGTGTCGCGCTCAGCACCCTCCTCCCGCCCTGTGGTGCAACCGATGTCCCTTTCTCCAAAACTGTACTCAATGGGACCGTAACGTTGCAACCACACACAAGTTGACCTGCTGTGAGAAAAAATCAAGTTAGTACATTTCAAACATGAAAAACGTCATTTTATACTCAACATGAAAAACCAAAATTCCAAAAGTATAAAACATACAAAAATGCTTACCAAAGAGAGGAAATGTGTCGCGCTCAGCACCCTCCTCCCGCCCTGTGGTGCAACAGATGTCCCTTTCTCCAAAACTGTACTCAATGGGACCGTAACGTTGCAACCACACACAAGTTGACCTGCTGTGAGAAAAAATCAAGTTAGTACATTTCAAACATGAAAAACGTCATTTTATACTCAACATGAAAAACCAAAATTCCAAAAGTATAATACACATACATAAATGCTTACCAAAGAGAGGAAATGTGTCGCGCTCAGAGCCCTCCTCCCGCCCTGTGGTGCAACAGATGTCCCTTTCTCCAAAACTGTACTCAATGGGACCGTAACGTTGCAACCACACACAAGTTGACCTGCTGTGAGAAAAAATTAAGTTAGTACATTTCAACCATGAAAAACGTCATTTTATACTCAACATGAAAAACCAAAATTCCAAAAGTATAAAACATACAAAAATGCTTACCAAAGAGAGGAAATGTGTTGCGCTCAGCACCCTCCTCCCGCCCTGTGGTGCAACAGATGTCCCTTTCTCCAAAACTGTACTCAATGGGACCGTAACGTTGCAACCACACACAAGTTGACCTGCTGTGAGAAAAAATCAAGTTAGTACATTTCAAACATGAAAAACGTCATTTTATACTCAACATGAAAAACCAAAATTCCAAAAGTATAATACACGTACATAAATGCTTACCAAAGAGAGGAAATGTGTCGCGCTCAGCACCCTCCTCCCGCCCTGTGGTGCAACAGATGTCCCTTTCTCCAAAACTGTACTCAATGGGACCGTAACGTTGCAACCACACACAAGTTGACCTGCTGTGAGAAAAAATTAAGTTAGTACATTTCAACCATGAAAAACGTCATTTTATACTCAACATGAAAAACCAAAATTCCAAAAGTATAATACACATACATAAATGCTTACCAAAGAGAGGAAATGTGTCGCGCTCAGCACCCTCCTCCCGCCCTGTGGTGCAACAGATGTCCCTTTCTCCAAAACTGTACTCAATGGGACCGTAACGTTGCAACCACACACAAGTTGACCTGCTGTGAGAAAAAATTAAGTTAGTACATTTCAACCATGAAAAACGTCATTTTATACTCAACATGAAAAACCAAAATTCCAAAAGTATAATACACATACATAAATGCTTACCAAAGAGAGGAAATGTGTCGCGCTCAGCACCCTCCTCCCGCCCTGTGGTGCAACAGATGTCCCTTTCTCCAAAACTGTACTCAATGGGACCGTAACGTTGCAACCACACACAAGTTGACCTGCTGTGAGAAAAAATTAAGTTAGTACATTTCAACCATGAAAAACGTCATTTTATACTCAACATGAAAAACCAAAATTCCAAAAGTATAATACACATACATAAATGCTTACCAAAGAGAGGAAATGTGTCGCGCTCAGCACCCTCCTCCCGCCCTGTGGTGCAACAGATGTCCCTTTCTCCAAAACTGTACTCAATGGGACCGTAACGTTGCAACCACACACAAGTTGACCTGCTGTGAGAAAAAATTAAGTTAGTACATTTCAACCATGAAAAACGTCATTTTATACTCAACATGAAAAACCAAAATTCCAAAAGTATAATACACATACATAAATGCTTACCAAAGAGAGGAAATGTGTCGCGCTCAGCACCCTCCTCCCGCCCTGTGGTGCAACAGATGTCCCTTTCTCCAAAACTGTACTCAATGGGACCGTAACGTTGCAACCACACACAAGTTGACCTGCTGTGAGAAAAAATTAAGTTAGTACATTTCAACCATGAAAAACGTCATTTTATACTCAACATGAAAAACCAAAATTCCAAAAGTATAAAACATACAAAAATGCTTACCAAAGAGAGGAAATGTGTTGCGCTCAGCACCCTCCTCCCGCCCTGTGGTGCAACAGATGTCCCTTTCTCCAAAACTGTACTCAATGGGACCGTAACGTTGCAACCACACACAAGTTGACCTGCTGTGAGAAAAAATCAAGTTAGTACATTTCAAACATGAAAAACGTCATTTTATACTCAACATGAAAAACCAAAATTCCAACAGTATAAAACATACAAAAATGCTTACCAAAGAGAGGAAATGTGTCGCGCTCAGCACCCTCCTCCCGCCCTGTGGTGCAACAGATGTCCCTTTCTCCAAAACTGTACTCAATGGGACCGTAACGTTGCAACCACACACAAGTTGACCTGCTGTGAGAAAAAATCAAGTTAGTACATTTCAAACATGAAAAACGTCATTTTATACTCAACATGAAAAACCAAAATTCCAAAAGTATAAAACATACAAAAATGCTTACCAAAGAGAGGAAATGTGTCGCGCTCAGCACCCTCCTCCCGCCCTGTGGTGCAACAGATGTCCCTTTCTCCAAAACTGTACTCAATGGGACCGTAACGTTGCAACCACACACAAGTTGACCTGCTGTGAGAAAAAATCAAGTTAGTACATTTCAAACATGAAAAAAGGCGTTTTATACTCAACATGAAAAACCAAAATTCCAAAAGTATAAAACATACAAAAATGCTTACCAAAGAGAGGAAATGTGTCGCGCTCAGCACCCTCCTCCCGCCCTGTGGTGCAACAGATGTCCCTTTCTCCAAAACTGTACGCAATGGGACCGTAACGTTGCAACCACACACTAGTTGACCTGCTGTGAGAAAAAATCAAGTTAGTACATTTCAAACATGAAAAACGTCATTTTATACTCAACATGAAAAACCAAAATTCCAAAAGTATAAAACATACAAAAATGCTTACCAAAGAGAGGAAATGTGTCGCGCTCAGCACCCTCCTCCCGCCCTGTGGTGCAACCGATGTCCCTTTCTCCAAAACTGTACTCAATGGGACCGTAACGTTGCAACCACACACAAGTTGACCTGCTGTGAGAAAAAATCAAGTTAGTACATTTCAAACATGAAAAACGTCATTTTATACTCAACATGAAAAACCAAAATTCCAAAAGTATAAAACATACAAAAATGCTTACCAAAGAGAGGAAATGTGTCGCGCTCAGCACCCTCCTCCCGCCCTGTGGTGCAACAGATGTCCCTTTCTCCAAAACTGTACTCAATGGGACCGTAACGTTGCAACCACACACAAGTTGACCTGCTGTGAGAAAAAATCAAGTTAGTACATTTCAAACATGAAAAACGTCATTTTATACTCAACATGAAAAACCAAAATTCCAAAAGTATAATACACATACATAAATGCTTACCAAAGAGAGGAAATGTGTCGCGCTCAGAGCCCTCCTCCCGCCCTGTGGTGCAACAGATGTCCCTTTCTCCAAAACTGTACTCAATGGGACCGTAACGTTGCAACCACACACAAGTTGACCTGCTGTGAGAAAAAATTAAGTTAGTACATTTCAACCATGAAAAACGTCATTTTATACTCAACATGAAAAACCAAAATTCCAAAAGTATAAAACATACAAAAATGCTTACCAAAGAGAGGAAATGTGTTGCGCTCAGCACCCTCCTCCCGCCCTGTGGTGCAACAGATGTCCCTTTCTCCAAAACTGTACTCAATGGGACCGTAACGTTGCAACCACACACAAGTTGACCTGCTGTGAGAAAAAATCAAGTTAGTACATTTCAAACATGAAAAACGTCATTTTATACTCAACATGAAAAACCAAAATTCCAAAAGTATAATACACGTACATAAATGCTTACCAAAGAGAGGAAATGTGTCGCGCTCAGCACCCTCCTCCCGCCCTGTGGTGCAACAGATGTCCCTTTCTCCAAAACTGTACTCAATGGGACCGTAACGTTGCAACCACACACAAGTTGACCTGCTGTGAGAAAAAATTAAGTTAGTACATTTCAACCATGAAAAACGTCATTTTATACTCAACATGAAAAACCAAAATTCCAAAAGTATAATACACATACATAAATGCTTACCAAAGAGAGGAAATGTGTCGCGCTCAGCACCCTCCTCCCGCCCTGTGGTGCAACAGATGTCCCTTTCTCCAAAACTGTACTCAATGGGACCGTAACGTTGCAACCACACACAAGTTGACCTGCTGTGAGAAAAAATTAAGTTAGTACATTTCAACCATGAAAAACGTCATTTTATACTCAACATGAAAAACCAAAATTCCAAAAGTATAATACACATACATAAATGCTTACCAAAGAGAGGAAATGTGTCGCGCTCAGCACCCTCCTCCCGCCCTGTGGTGCAACAGATGTCCCTTTCTCCAAAACTGTACTCAATGGGACCGTAACGTTGCAACCACACACAAGTTGACCTGCTGTGAGAAAAAATTAAGTTAGTACATTTCAACCATGAAAAACGTCATTTTATACTCAACATGAAAAACCAAAATTCCAAAAGTATAATACACATACATAAATGCTTACCAAAGAGAGGAAATGTGTCGCGCTCAGCACCCTCCTCCCGCCCTGTGGTGCAACAGATGTCCCTTTCTCCAAAACTGTACTCAATGGGACCGTAACGTTGCAACCACACACAAGTTGACCTGCTGTGAGAAAAAATTAAGTTAGTACATTTCAACCATGAAAAACGTCATTTTATACTCAACATGAAAAACCAAAATTCCAAAAGTATAATACACATACATAAATGCTTACCAAAGAGAGGAAATGTGTCGCGCTCAGCACCCTCCTCCCGCCCTGTGGTGCAACAGATGTCCCTTTCTCCAAAACTGTACTCAATGGGACCGTAACGTTGCAACCACACACAAGTTGACCTGCTGTGAGAAAAAATTAAGTTAGTACATTTCAACCATGAAAAACGTCATTTTATACTCAACATGAAAAACCAAAATTCCAAAAGTATAAAACATACAAAAATGCTTACCAAAGAGAGGAAATGTGTTGCGCTCAGCACCCTCCTCCCGCCCTGTGGTGCAACAGATGTCCCTTTCTCCAAAACTGTACTCAATGGGACCGTAACGTTGCAACCACACACAAGTTGACCTGCTGTGAGAAAAAATCAAGTTAGTACATTTCAAACATGAAAAACGTCATTTTATACTCAACATGAAAAACCAAAATTCCAAAAGTATAAAACATACAAAAATGCTTACCAAAGAGAGGAAATGTGTCGCGCTCAGCACCCTCCTCCCGCCCTGTGGTGCAACAGATGTCCCTTTCTCCAAAACTGTACTCAATGGGACCGTAACGTTGCAACCACACACAAGTTGACCTGCTGTGAGAAAAAATCAAGTTAGTACATTTCAAACATGAAAAACGTCATTTTATACTCAACATGAAAAACCAAAATTCCAAAAGTATAAAACATACAAAAATGCTTACCAAAGAGAGGAAATGTGTCGCGCTCAGCACCCTCCTCCCGCCCTGTGGTGCAACAGATGTCCCTTTCTCCAAAACTGTACTCAATGGGACCGTAACGTTGCAACCACACACAAGTTGACCTGCTGTGAGAAAAAATCAAGTTAGTACATTTCAAACATGAAAAAAGGCGTTTTATACTCAACATGAAAAACCAAAATTCCAAAAGTATAAAACATACAAAAATGCTTACCAAAGAGAGGAAATGTGTCGCGCTCAGCACCCTCCTCCCGCCCTGTGGTGCAACAGATGTCCCTTTCTCCAAAACTGTACGCAATGGGACCGTAACGTTGCAACCACACACTAGTTGACCTGCTGTGAGAAAAAATCAAGTTAGTACATTTCAAACATGAAAAACGTCATTTTATACTCAACATGAAAAACCAAAATTCCAAAAGTATAAAACGTACAAAAATGCTTACCAAAGAGAGGAAATGTGTCGCGCTCAGCACCCTCCTCCCGCCCTGTGGTGCAACAGATGTCCCTTTCTCCAAAACTGTACTCAATGGGACCGTAACGTTGCAACCACACACTATATGACCTGCTGTGTGAAAAAATCAAGTTAGTACATTTCAAACATGAAAAACGTCTTTTTATACTCAACATGAAAAACCAAAATTCCAAAAGTATAAAACATACAAAAATGCTTACCAAAGAGAGGAAATGTGTCGCGCTCAGCACCTTCTCCCGCCCTGTGGTGCAACAGATGTCCCTTTCTCCAAAACTGTACTCAATGGGACCGTAACGTTGAAACCACACACAAGTTGACCTGCTGTGAGAAAAAATCAAGTTAGTACATTTCAAACATGAAAAACGTCATTTTATACTCAACATGAAAAACCAAAATTCCAAAAGTATAAAACATACAAAAATGCTTACCAAAGAGAGGAAATGTGTCGCGCTCAGCACCCTCCTCCCGCCCTGTGGTGCAACAGATGTCCCTTTCTCCAAAACTGTACTCAATGGGACCGTAACGTTGCAACCACACACTAGTTGACCTGCTGTGAGAAAAAATCAAGTTAGTACATTTCAAACATGAAAAACGTCATTTTATACTCAACATGAAAAACCAAAATTCCAAAAGTATAAAACATACAAAAATGCATACCAAAGAGAGGAAATGTGTCGCGCTCAGCACCCTCCTCCCGCCCTGTGGTGCAACAGATGTCCCTTTCTCCAAAACTGTACTCAATGGGACCGTAAAGTTGCAACCACACACTAGTTGACCTGCTGTGAGAAAAAATCAAGTTAGTACATTTCAAACATGAAAAACGTCATTTTATACTCAACATGAAAAACCAAAATTCCAAAAGTATAAAACATACAAAAATGCATACCAAAGAGAGGAAATGTGTCACGCTCAGCACCCTCCTCCCGCCCTGTGGTGCAACAGATGTCCCTTTCTCCAAAACTGTACTCAATGGGACCGTAACGTTGCAACCACACACTAGTTGACCTGCTGTGAGAAAAAATCAAGTTAGTACATTTCAAACATGAAAAACGTCATTTTATACTCAACATGAAAAACCAAAATTCCAAAAGTATAAAACATACAAAAATGCTTACCAAAGAGAGGAAATGTGTCGCGCTCAGCACCCTCCTCCCGCCCTGTGGTGCAACAGATGTCCCTTTCTCCAAAACTGTACTCAATGGGACCGTAACGTTGCAACCACACACTAGTTGGCCTGCTGTGAGAAAAAATCAAGTTAGTACATTTCAAACATGAAAAACGTCATTTTATACTCAACATGAAGAACCAAAATTCCAAAAGTATAAAACATACAAAAATGCTTACCAAAGAGAGGAAATGCGTTGCGCTCAGCACCCTCCTCCCGCCCTGTGGTGCAACAGATGTCCCTTTCTCCAAAACTGTACTCAATGGGACCGTAACGTTGCAACCACACACAAGTTGACCTGCTGTGAGAAAAAATCAAGTTAGTACATTTCAAACATGAAAAACGTCATTTTATACTCAACATGAAAAACCAAAATTCCAAAAGTATAAAACATACAAAAATGCTTACCAAAGAGAGGAAATGTGTCGCGCTCAGCACCCTCCTCCCGCCCTGTGGTGCAACAGATGTCCCTTTCACCAAAACTGTACTCAATGGGACCGTAACGTTGCAACCACACACTAGTTGACCTGCTGTGAGAAAAAATCAAGTTAGTACATTTCAAACATGAAAAACGTCATTTTATACTCAACATGAAAAACCAAACTTCCAAAAGTATGAAACATACAAAAATGCATACCAAAGAGAGGAAATGTGTCGCGCTCAGCACCCTCCTAACGCCCTGTGGTGCAACAGATGTCCCTTTCTCCAAAACTGTACTCAAAGGGACCGTAACGTTGCAACCACACACTAGTTGACCTGCTGTGAGAAAAAATCAAGTTAGTACATTTCAAACATGAAAAACGTCATTTTATACTCAACATGAAAAACCAAAATTCCAAAAGTATAAAACATACAAAAATGCTTACCAAAGAGAGGAAATGTGTCGCGCTCAGCACCCTCCTCCTGCCCTGTGGTGCAACAGATGTCCCTTTCTCCAAAACTGTACTCAATGGGACCGTAACGTTGCAACCACACACAAGTTGACCTGCTGCGAGAAAAAATCAAGTTAGTACATTTCAAACATGAAAAACGTCATTTTATACTCAACATGAAAAACCAAAATTCCAAAAGTATAAAAAATACAAAAATGCTTACCAAAGAGAGGAAATGTGTCGCGCTCAGCACCCTCCTCCCGCCCTGTGGTGCAACAGATGTCCCTTTCTCCAAAACTGTACTCAATGGGACCATAACGTTGCAACCACACACTAGCTGACCTGCTGTGAGAAAAAATCAAGTTAGTACATTTCAAACATGAAAAACGTCATTTTACACTCAACATGAAAAACCAAAATTCCAAAAGTATAAAACATACAAAAATGCTTACCAAAGAGAGGAAATGTGTCGCGCTCAGCACCCTCCTCCCGCCCTGTGGTGCAACAGATGTCCCTTTCTCCAAAACTGTACTCAATGGGACCGTAACGTTGCAACCACACACAAGTTGACCTGCTGTGAGAAAAAATCAAGTTAGTACATTTCAAACATGAAAAACGTCATTTTATACTCAACATGAAAAACCAAAATTCCAAAAGTATAATACACATACATAAATGCTTACCAAAGAGAGGAAATGTGTCGCGCTCAGAGCCCTCCTCCCGCCCTGTGGTGCAACAGATGTCCCTTTCTCCAAAACTGTACTCAATGGGACCGTAACGTTGCAACCACACACTAGTTGGCCTGCTGTGAGAAAAAATCAAGTTAGTACATTTCAAACATGAAAAACGTCATTTTATAATCAACATGAAGAACCAAAATTCCAAAAGTATAAAACATAGAAAAATGCTTACCAAAGAGAGGAAATGCGTTGCGCTCAGCACCCTCCTCCCGCCCTGTGGTGCAACAGATGTCCCTTTCTCCAAAACTGTACTCAATGGGACCGTAACGTTGCAACCACACACTAGTTGGCCTGCTGTGAGAAAAAATCAAGTTAGTACATTTCAAACATGAAAAACGTCATTTTATACTCAACATGAAGAACCAAAATTCCAAAAGTATAAAACATACAAAAATGCTTACCAAAGAGAGGAAATGCGTTGCGCTCAGCACCCTCCTCCCGCCCTGTGGTGCAACAGATGTCCCTTTCTCCAAAACTGTACTCAATGGGACCGTAACGTTGCAACCACACACAAGTTGACCTGCTGCGAGAAAAAATCAAGTTAGTACATTTCAAACATGAAAAACGTCATTTTATACTCAACATGAAAAACCAAAATTCCAAAAGTATAAAACATACAAGAATGCTTACCAAAGAGAGGAAATGTGTCGCGCTCAGCACCCTCCTCCCGCCCTGTGGTGCAACAGATGTCCCTTTCTCCAAAACTGTACTCAATGGGACCATAACGTTGCAACCACACACTAGCTGACCTGCTGTGAGAAAAAATCAAGTTAGTACATTTCAAACATGAAAAACGTCATTTTATACTCAACATGAAAAACCAAAATTCCAAAAGTATAAAACATACAAAAATGCTTACCAAAGAGAGGAAATGTGTCGCGCTCAGCACCCTCCTCCCGCCCTGTGGTGCAACAGATGTCCCTTTCTCCAAAACTGTACTCAATGGGACCGTAACGTTGCAACCACACACAAGTTGACCTGCTGTGAGAAAAAATCAAGTTAGTACATTTCAAACATGAAAAACGTCATTTTATACTCAACATGAAAATCCAAAATTCCAAAAGTATAAAACATACAAAAATGCTTACCAAAGAGAGGAAATGTGTCACGCTCAGCACCCTCCTCCCGCCCTGTGGTGCAACAGATGTCCCTTTCTCCAAAACTGTACGCAATGGGACCGTAACGTTGCAACCACACACAAGTTGACCTGCTGTGAGAAAAAATCAAGTTAGTACATTTCAAACATGAAAAACGTCATTTTACACTCAACATGAAAAACCAAAATTCCAAAAGTATAATACACATACATAAATGCTTACCAAAGAGAGGAAATGTGTCGCGCTCAGCACCCTCCTCCCGCCCTGTGGTGCAACAGATGTCCCTTTCTCCAAAACTGTACTCAATGGGACCGTAACGTTGCAACCACACACAAGTTGACCTGCTGTGAGAAAAAATCAAGTTAGTACATTTCAAACATGAAAAACGTCATTTTATACTCAACATGAAAAACCAAAATTCCAAAAGTATAAAACATACAAAAATGCTTACCAAAGAGAGGAAATGTGTCGGGCTCAGCACCCTCCTCCCGCCCTGTGGTGCAACAGATGTCCCTTTCTCCAAAACTGTACTCAATTGGACCGTAACGTTGCAACCACACACAAGTTGACCTGCTGTGAGAAAAAATCAAGTTAGTACATTTCAAACATGAAAAACGTCATTTTATACTCAACATGAAAAACCAAAATTCCAAAAGTATAAAACATACAAAAATGCTTACCAAAGAGAGGAAATGTGTCACGCTCAGCACCCTCCTCCCGCCCTGTGGTGCAACCGATGTCCCTTTCTCCAAAACTGTACTCAATGGGACCGTAACGTTGCAACCACACACAAGTTGACCTGCTGTGAGAAAAAATCAAGTTAGTACATTTCAAACATGAAAAACGTCATTTTATACTCAACATGAAAAACCAAAATTCCAAAAGTATAAAACATACAAAAATGCTTACCAAAGAGAGGAAATGTGTCGCGCTCAGCACCCTCCTCCCGCCCTGTGGTGCAACAGATGTCCCTTTCTCCAAAACTGTACTCAATGGGACCGTAACTTTGCAACCACACACAAGTTGACCTGCTGTGAGTAAAAATCAAGTTAGTACATTTCAAACATGAAAAACGTCATTTTATACTCAACATGAAAAACCAAAATTCCAAAAGTATAAAACATACAAAAATGCTTACCAAAGAGAGGAAATGTGTCGCGCTCAGCACCCTCCTCCCGCCCTGTGGTGCAACAGATGTCCCTTTCTCCAAAACTGTACTCAATGGGACCGTAACGTTGCAACCACACACAAGTTGACCTGCTGTGAGAAAAAATCAAGTTAGTACATTTCAAACATGAAAAACGTCATTTTATACTCAACATGAAACCAAAATTCCAAAAGTATAAAACATACAAAAATGCTTACCAAAGAGAGGAAATGTGTCGGGCTCAGCACCCTCCTCTCGCCCTGTGGTGCAACAGATGTCCCTTTCTCCAAAACTGTACTCAATGGGACCGTAACGTTGCAACCACACACAAGTTGACCTGCTGTGAGAAAAAATCAAGTTAGTACATTTCAAACATGAAAAACGTCATTTTATACTCAACATGAAAAACCAAAATTCCAAAAGTATAAAACATACAAAAATGCTTACCAAAGAGAGGAAATGTGTCGCGCTCAGAGCCCTCCTCCCGCCCTGTGGTGCAACAGATGTCCCTTTCTCCAAAACTGTACTCAATGGGACCGTAACGTTGCAACCACACACAAGTTGACCTGCTGTGAGAAAAAATCAAGTTAGTACATTTCAGACATGAAAAACGTCATTTTATACTCAACATGAAAAACCAAAATTCCAAAAGTATAAAACATACAAAAATGCTTACCAAAGAGAGGAAATGTGTCGCGCTCAGCACCCTCCTCCCGCCCTGTGGTGCAACAGATGTCCCTTTCTCCAAAACTGTACTCAATGGGACCGTAACGTTGCAACCACACACAAGTTGACCTGCTGTGAGAAAAAATTAAGTTAGTACATTTCAAACATGAAAAACGTCATTTTATACTCAACATGAAAAACTAAAATTCCAAAAGTATAAAACATACAAAAATGCTTACCAAAGAGAGGAAATGTGTCGGGCTCAGCACCCTCCTCCCGCCCTGTGGTGCAACAGATGTCCCTTTCTCCAAAACTGTACTCAATGGGACCGTAACGTTGCAACCACACACAAGTTGACCTGCTGTGAGAAAAAATCAAGTTAGTACATTTCAAACATGAAAAACGTCATTTTATACTCAACATGAAAAACCAAAATTCCAAAAGTATAAAACATACAAAAATGCTTACCAAAGAGAGGAAATGTGTCGCGCTCAGCACCCTCCTCCCGTCCTGTGGTGCAACAGATGTCCCTTTCTCCAAAACTGTACTCAATGGGACCGTAACGTTGCAACCACACACAAGTTGACCTGCTGTGAGAAAAAATCAAGTTAGTACATTTCAAACATGAAAAACGTCATTTTATACTCAACATGAAAAACCAAAATTCCAAAAGTATAAAACATACAAAAATGCTTACCAAAGAGAGGAAATGTGTCGCGCTCAGCACCCTCCTCCCGCCCTGTGGTGCAACAGATGTCCCTTTCTCCAAAACTGTACTCAATGGGACCGTAACGTTGCAACCACACACAAGTAGACCTGCTGTGAGAAAAAATCAAGTTAGTACATTTCAAACATGAAAAACGTCATTTTATACTCAACATGAAAAACCAAAATTCCAAAAGTATAAAACATACAAAAATGCTTACCAAAGAGAGGAAATGTGTCGCGCTCAGCACCCTCCTCCCGCCCTGTGGTGCAACAGATGTCCCTTTCTCCAAAACTGTACTCAATGGGACCGTAACGTTGCAACCACACACAAGTTGACCTGCTGTGAGAAAAAATCAAGTTAGTACATTTCAAACATGAAAAACGTCATTTTATACTCAACATGAAAAACCAAAATTCCAAAAGTATAAAACATAAAAAAATGCTTACCAAAGAGAGGAAATGTGTCGCGCTCAGCACCCTCCTCCCGCCCTGTGGTGCAACAGATGTCCCTTTCTCCAAAACTGTACTCAATGGGACCGTAACGTTGCAACCACACACAACTTGACCTGCTGTGAGAAAAAATCAAGTTAGTACATTTCAAACATGAAAAACGTCATTTCATACTCAACATGAAAAACCAAAATTCCAAAAGTATAAAACATACAAAAATGCTTACCAAAGAGAGGAAATGTGTCGCGCTCAGCACCCTCCTCCCGCCCTGTGGTGCAACAGATGTCCCTTTCTCCAAAACTGTACTCAATGGGACCGTAACGTTGCAACCACACACAAGTTGACCTGCTGTGAGAAAAAATCAAGTTAGTACATTTCAAACATGAAAAACGTCATTTTATACTCAACATGAAATACCAAAATTCCAAAAGTATAAAACATACAAAAATGCTTACCAAAGAGAGGAAATGTGTCGCGCTCAGCACCCTCCTCCCGCCCTGTGGTGCAACAGATGTCCCTTTCTCCAAAACTGTACTCAATGGGACCGTAACGTTGCAACCACACACAAGTTGACCTGCTGTGAGAAAAAATCAAGTTAGTACATTTCAAACATGAAAAACGCCATTTCATACTCAACATGAAGAACCAAAATTCAAAAGTATAAAACATACAAAAATGCTTACCAAAGAGAGGAAATGTGTCGCGCTCAGCACCCTCCTCCCGCCCTGTGGTGCAACAGATGTCCCTTTCTCCAAAACTGTACTCAATGGGACCGTAACGTTGCAACCACACACTATATGACCTGCTGTGAGAAAAAATCAAGTTAGTACATTTCAAACATGAAAAACGTCATTTTATACTCAACATGAAATACCAAAATTCCAAAAGTATAAAACATACAAAAATGCTTACCAAAGAGAGGAAATGTGTCGCGCTCAGCACCCTCCTCCCGCCCTGTGGGGCAACAGATGTCCCTTTCTCCAAAACTGTACTCAATGGGACCGTAACGTTACAACCACACACAAGTTCACCTGCTGTGAGAAAAAATCAAGTTAGTACATTTCAAACATGAAAAACGTCATTTTATACTCAACATGAAAAACCAAAATTCCAAAAGTATAAAACATACAAAAATGCTTACCAAAGAGAGGAAATGTGTCGCGCTCAGCACCCTTCTCCCGCCCTGTGGTGCAACAGATGTCCCTTTCTCCAAAACTGTACTCAATGGGACCGTAACGTTGCAACCACACACAAGTTGACCTGCTGTGAGAAAAAATCAAGTTAGTACATTTCAAACATGAAAAACGTCATTTTATACTCAACATGAAAAACCAAAATTCCAAAAGTATAAAACATACAAAAATGCTTACCAAAGAGAGGAAATGTGTCGCGCTCAGAGCCCTCCTCCCGCCCTGTGGTGCAACAGATGTCCCTTTCTCAAAAACTGTACTCAATGGGACCGTAACGTTGCACCCACACACTATATGACCTGCTGTGAGAAAAAATCAAGTTAGTACATTTCAAACATGAAAAACGTCATTTTATACTCAACATGAAATACCAAAATTCCAAAAGTATAAAACATACAAAAATGCTTACCAAAGAGAGGAAATGTGTCGCGCTCAGCACCCTCCTCCCGCCCTGTGGTGCAACAGATGTCCCTTTCTCCAAAACTGTACTCAATGGGACCGTAACGTTGCAACCACACACAAGTTGACCTGCTGTGAGAAAAAATCAAGTTAGTACATTTCAAACATGAAAAACGTCATTTTATACTCAACATGAAAAACCAAAATTCCAAAAGTATAAAACATACAAAAATGCTTACCAAAGAGAGGAAATGTGTCGCGCTCAGCACCCTCCTCCCGCCCTGTGGTGCACAGATGTCACTTTCTCCAAAACTGTACTCAATGGGACCGTAACGTTGCAACCACACACTATATGACCTGCTGTGAGAAAAAATCAAGTTAGTACATTTCAAACATGAAAAACGTCATTTTATACTCAACATGAAAAACCAAAATTCCAAAAGTATAAAACATACAAAAATGCTTACCAAAGAGAGGAAATGTGTCGCGCTCAGCACCCTCCTCCCGCCCTGTGGTGCAACAGATGTCCCTGTCTCCACAACTGTACTCAATGGGACCGTAACGTTGCAACCACACACTATATGACCTGCTGTGAGAAAAAATCAAGTTAGTACATTTCAAACATGAAAAACGTCATTTTATACTCAACATGAAATACCAAAATTCCAAAAGTATAAAACATACAAAAATGCTTACCAAAGAGAGGAAATGTGTCGCGCTCAGCACCCTCCTCCCGCCCTGTGGTGCAACAGATGTCCCTTTCTCCAAAACTGTACTCAATGGGACCGTAACGTTGCAACCACACACAAGTTGACCTGCTGTGAGAAAAAATCAAGTTAGTACATTTCAAACATGAAAAACGTCATTTTATACTCAACATGAAAAACCAAAATTCCAAAAGTATAAAACATACAAAAATGCTTACCAAAGAGAGGAAATGTGTCGCTCTCAGAGTGCTCCTCCCGCCCTGTGGTGCAACAGATGTCCCTTTCTCCAAAACTGTACTCAATGGGACCGTAACGTTGCAACCACACACTATATGACCTGCTGTGAGAAAAAATCAAGTTAGTACATTTCAAACACGAAAAACGTCATTTTATACTCAACATGAAACACCAAAATTCCAAAAGTATAAAACATACAAAAATGCTTACCAAAGAGAGGAAATGTGTCGCGCTCAGCACCCTCCTCCCGCCCTGTGGTGCAACAGATGTCCCTTTCTCCAAAACTGTACTCAATGGGACCGTAACGTTGCAACCACACACTATATGACCTGCTGTGAGAAAAAATCAAGTTAGTACATTTCAAACATGAAAAACGTCATTTTATACTCAACATGAAATACCAAAATTCCAAAAGTATAAAACATACAAAAATGCTTACCAAAGAGAGGAAATGTGTCGCGCTCAGCACCCTCCTCCCGCCCTGTGGTGCAACAGATGTCCCTTTCTCCAAAACTGTACTCAATGGGAGCGTAACGTTGCAACCACACACAAGTTGACCTGCTGTGAGAAAAAATCAAGTTAGTACATTTCAAACATGAAAAACGTCATTTCATACTCAACATGAAAAACCAAAATTCCAAAAGTATAAAACATACAAAAATGCTTACCAAAGAGAGGAAATGTGTCGTGCTCAGCACCCTCCTCCCGCCCTGTGGTGCAACAGATGTCCCTTTCTCCAAAACTGTACTCAATGGGACCGTAACGTTGCAACCACACGCAAGTTGACCTGCTGTGAGAAAAAAATCAAGTTAGTACATTTCAAACATGAAAAACGTCATTTTATACTCAACATGAAAGACCAAAATTCCAAAAGTATAAAACATACAAAAATGCTTACCAAAGAGACGAAATGTGTCGCGCTCAGAGCCCTCCTCCCGCCCTGTGGTGCAACAGATGTCCCTTTCTCCAAAACTGTACTCAATGGGACCGTAACGTTGCAACCACACACAAGTTGACCTGCTGTGAGAAAAAATCAAGTTAGTACATTTCAAACATGAAAAACGTCATTTTATACTCAACATGAAAAACCAAAATTCCAAAAGTATAAAACATACAAAAATGCTTACCAAAGAGAGGAAATGTGTCGTGCTCAGCACCCTCCTCCCGCCCTGTGGTGCAACAGATGTCCCTTTCTCCAAAACTGTACTCAATGGGACCGTAACGTTGCAACCACACACAAGTTGACCTGCTGTGAGAAAAAATCAAGTTAGTACATTTCAAACATGAAAAACGTCATTTTATACTCAACATGAAAAACCAAAATTCCAAATGTATAAAACATACAAAAATGCTTACCAAAGAGAGGAAATGTGTCGCGCTCAGCACCCTCCTCCCGCCCTGTGGTGCAACAGATGTCCCTTTCTCCAAAACTGTACTCAATGGGACCGTAACGTTGCAACCACACACAAGTTGACCTGCTGTGAGAAAAAATCAAGTTAGTACATTTCAAACATGAAAAACGTCATTTTATACTCAACATGAAAAACCAAAATTCCAAATGTATAAAACATACAAAAATGCTTACCAAAGAGAGGAAATGTGTCGCGCTCAGCACCCTCCTCCCGCCCTGTGGTGCAACAGATGTCCCTTTCTCCAAAACTGTACTCAATGGGACCGTAACGTTGCAACCACACACAAGTTGACCTGCTGTGAGAAAAAATCAAGTTAGTACATTTCAAACATGAAAAACGTCATTTTATACTCAACATGAAAAACCAAAATTCCAAATGTATAAAACATACAAAAATGCTTACCAAAGAGAGGAAATGTGTCGCGCTCAGCACCCTCCTCCCGCCCTGTGGTGCAACAGATGTCCCTTTCTCCAAAACTGTACTCAATGGGACCGTAACGTTGCAACCACACACAAGTTGACCTGCTGTGAGAAAAAATCAAGTTAGTACATTTCAAACATGAAAAACGTCATTTTATACTCAACATGAAATACCAAAATTCCAAAAGTATAAAACATACAAAAATGCTTACCAAAGAGAGGAAATGTGTCGCGCTCAGCACCCTCCTCCCGCCCTGTGGTGCAACAGATGTCCCTTTCTCCAAAACTGTACTCAATGGGACCGTAACGTTGCAACCACACACAAGTTGACCTGCTGTGAGAAAAAATCAAGTTAGTACATTTCAAACATGAAAAACGTCATTTCATACTCAACATGAAAAACCTAAATTCCAAAAGTATAAAACATACAAAAATGCTTACCAAAGAGAGGAAATGTGTCGCGCTCAGCACCCTCCTCCCGCCCTGTGGTGCAACAGATGTCCCTTTCTCCAAAACTGTACTCAATGGGACCGTAACGTTGCAACCACACAATATATGACCTGCTGTGAGAAAAAATCAAGTTAGTACATTTCAAACATGAAAAACGTCATTTTATACTCAACATGAAATACCAAAATTCCAAAAGTATAAAACATACAAAAATGCTTACCAAAGAGAGGAAATGTGTTGTGCTCAGCACCCTCCTCCCGCCCTGTGGTGCAACAGATGTCCCTTTCTCCAAAACTGTACTCAATGGGACCGTAACGTTGCAACCACACACTAGTTGACCTGCTGGGAGAAAAAATCAAGTTAGTACATTTCAAACATGAAAAACGTCATTTTATACTCAACATGAAAAACCAAAATTCCAAAAGTATAAAACATACAAAAATGCTTACCAAAGAGAGGAAATGTGTCGTGCTCAGCGCCTTCCTCACGCCCTGTGGTGCAACAGATGTCCCTTTCTCCAAAACTGTACTCAATGGGACCGTAACGTTGCAACCACACACTATATGACCTGCTGTGAGCAAAAATCAAGTTAGTACATTTCAAACATGAAAAACGTCATTTTATACTCAACATGAAATACCAAAATTCCAAAAGTATAAAACATACAAAAATGCTTACCAAAGAGAGGAAATGTGTCGCGCTCAGCACCCTCCTCCCGCCCTGTGGTGCAACAGATGTCCCTTTCTCCACAACTGTACTCAATGGGACCGTAACGTTGCAACCACACACTATATGACCTGCTGTGAGAAAAAATCAAGTTAGTACATTTCAAACATGAAAAACGTCATTTTACACTCAACATGAAATACCAAAATTCCAAAAGTATAAAACATACAAAAATGCTTACCAAAGAGAGGAAATGTGTCGCGCTCAGCACCCTCCTCCCGCCCTGTGGTGCAACAGATGTCCCTTTCTCCAAAACTGTACTCAATGGGATTGTAACGTTGCAACCACACACAAGTTGACCTGCTGTGAGAAAAAATCAAGTTAGTACATTTCAAACATGAAAAACGTCATTTTATACTCAACATGAAAAACCAAAATTCCAAAAGTATAAAACATACAAAAATGCTTACCAAAGAGAGGAAATGTGTCGCTCTCAGAGTGCTCTTCCCGCCCTGTGGTGCAACAGATGTCCCTTTCTCCAAAACTGTACTCAATGGGACCGTAACGTTGCAACCACACACTATATGACCTGCTGTGAGAAAAAATCAAGTTAGTACATTTCAAACATGAAAAACGCCTTTTTATACTCAACATGAAATACCAAAATTCCAAAAGTATAAAACATACAAAAATGCTTACCAAAGAGAGGAAATGTGTCGCGCTCAGCACCCTCCTCCCGCCCTGTGGAGCAACAGATGTCCCTTTCTCCAAAACTGTACTCAATGGGACCGTAACGTTGCAACCACACACTATATGACCTGCTGTGAGAAAAAAATCAAGTTAGTACATTTCAAACATGAAAAACGTCATTTTATACTCAACATGAAATACCAAAATTCCAAAAGTATAAAACATACAAAAATGCTTACCAAAGAGAGGAAATGTGTCGCGCTCAGCACCCTCCTCCCGCCCTGTGGTGCAACAGATGTCCCTTTCTCCAAAACTGTACTCAATGGGAGCGTAACGTTGCAACCACACACAAGTTGACCTGCTGTGAGAAAAAATCAAGTTAGTACATTTCAAACATGAAAAACGTCATTTCATACTCAACATGAAAAACCAAAATTCCAAAAGTATAAAACATACAAAAATGTTTACCAAAGAGAGGAAATGTGTCGTGCTCAGCACCCTCCTCCCGCCCTGTGGTGCAACAGATGTCCCTTTCTCCAAAACTGTACTCAATGGGACCGTAACGTTGCAACCACACACAAGTTGTCCTGCTGTGAGAAAAAATCAAGTTAGTACATTTCAAACATGAAAAACGTCATTTTATACTCAACATGAAAAACCAAAATTCCAAAAGTATAAAACATACAAAAATGCTTACCAAAGAGAGGAAATGTGTCGCGCTCAGAGCCCTCCTCCCGCCCTGTGGTGCAACAGATGTCCCTTTCTCCAAAACTGTACTCAATGGGACCGTAACGTTGCAACCACACACAAGTTGACCTGCTGTGAGAAAAAATCAAGTTAGTACATTTCAAACATGAAAAACGTCATTTTATACTCAACATGAAAAACCAAAATTCCAAAAGTATAAAACATACAAAAATGCTTACCAAAGAGAGGAAATGTGTCGGGCTCAGCACCCTCCTCCCGCCCTGTGGTGCAACAGATGTCCCTTTCTCCAAAACTGTACTCAATGGGACCGTAACGTTGCAACCACACACAAGTTGACCTGCTGTGAGAAAAAATCAAGTTAGTACATTTCAAACATGAAAAACGTCATTTTATACTCAACATGAAAAACCAAAATTCCAAAAGTATGAAACATACAAAAATGCTTACCAAAGAGAGGAAATGTGTCGCGCTCAGAGCCCTCCTCCCGCCCTGTGGTGCAACAGATGTCCCTTTCTCCAAAACTGTACTCAGTGGGACCGTAACGTTGCAACCACACACAAGTTGACCTGCTGTGAGGAAAAATCAAGTTAGTACATTTCAAACATGAAGAACGTCATTTTATGCTCAACATGAAAAACCAAAATTCCAAAAGTATAAAACATACAAAAATGCTTACCAAAGAGAGGAAATGTGTCGCGCTCAGCACCCTCCTCCCGCCCTGTGGTGCAACAGATGTCCCTTTCTCCAAAACTGTACTCAATGGGACCGTAACGTTGCAACCACACACAAGTTGACCTGCTGTGAGAAAAAATCAAGTTAGTACATTTCAAACATGAAAAACGTCATTTTATACTCACCATGAAAAACCAAAATTCCAAAAGTATAAAACATACAAAAATGCTTACCAAAGACAGGAAATGTGTCGCGCTCAGAGCCCTCCTCCCGCCCTGTGGTGCAACAGATGTCCCTTTCTCCAAAACTGTACTCAATGGGACCATAACGTTGCAACCACACACAAGTTGACCTGCTGTGAGAAAAAATCAAATTAGTGCATCTCAAACATGAAAAACGTCATTTTATACTCAACATGAAATACCAAAATTCCAAAAGTATAAAACATACAAAAATGCTTACCAAAGAGAGGAAATGTGTCGCGCTCAGCACCCTCCTCCCGCCCTGTGGTGCAACAGATGTCCCTTTCTCCACAACTGTACTCAATGGGACTGTAACGTTGCAACCACACACTATATGACCTGCTGTGAGAAAAAATCAAGTTAGTACATTTCAAACATGAAAAACGTCATTTCATACTCAACATGAAAAACCAAAATTCCAAAAGTATAAAACATACAAAAATGCTTACCAAAGAGAGGAAATGTGTCGCGCTCAGCACCCTCCTCCCGCCCTGTGGTGCAACAGATGTCCCTTTCTCCAAAACTGTACTCAATGGGACCGTAACGTTGCAACCACACACAAGTTGACCTGCTGTGTGAAAAAATCAAGTTAGTACATTTCAAACATGAAAAACGTCATTTTATACTCAACATGAAAAACCAAAATTCCAAAAGTATAAAACATACAAAAATGCTTACCAAAGAGAGGAAATGTGTCGCGCTCAGCACCCTCCTCCCGCCCTGTGGTGCAACAGATGTCCCTTTCTCCAAAACTGTACTCAATGGGACCGTAACGTTGCAACCACACACTATATGACCTGCTGTGAGAAAAAATCAAGTTAGTACATTTCAAACATGAAAAACGTCATTTTATACTCAACATGAAAAACCAAAATTCCAAAAGTATAAAACATACAAAAATGCTTACCAAAGAGAGGAAATGTGTCGCGCTCAGAGCCCTCCTCCCGCCCTGTGGTGCAACAGATGTCCCTTTCTCCAAAACTGTACTCAATGGGACCGTAACGTTGCAACCACACACAAGTTGACCTGCTGTGAGAAAAAATCAAGTTAGTACATTTCAAACATGAAAAACGTCATTTTATACTCAACATGAAATACCAAAATTCCAAAAGTATAAAACATACAAAAATGCTTACCAAAGAGAGGAAATGTGTCGCGCTCAGCACCCTCCTCCCGCCCTGTGGTGCAACAGATGTCCCTTTCTCCACAACTGTACTCAATGGGACCGTAACGTTGCAACCACACACTATATGACCTGCTGTGAGAAAAAATCAAGTTAGTACATTTCAAACATGAAAAACGTCATTTTATACTCAACATGAAATACCAAAATTCCAAAAGTATAAAACATACAAAAATGCTTACCAAAGAGAGGAAATGTGTCGCGCTCAGCACCCTCCTCCCGCCCTGTGGTGCAACAGATGTCCCTTTCTCCAAAACTGTACTCAATGGGACCGTAACGTTGCAACCACACACAAGTTGACCTGCTGTGAGAAAAAATCAAGTTAGTACATTTCAAACATGAAAAACGACATTTCATACTCAACATGAAAAACCAAAATTCCAAAAGTATAAAACATACAAAAATGCTTACCAAAGAGAGGAAATGTGTCGCGCTCAGCACCCTCCTCCCGCCCTGTGGTGCAACAGATGTCCCTTTCTCCAAAACTGTACTCAATGGGACCGTAACGTTGCAACCACACACAAGTTGACCTGCTGTGAGAAAAAAATCAAGTTAGTACATTTCAAACATGAAAAACGTCATTTTATACTCAACATGAAAAACCAAAATTCCAAAAGCATAAAACATACAAAAATGCTTACCAAAGAGAGGAAATGTGTCGCGCTCAGAGCCCTCCTCCCGCCCTGTGGTGCAACAGATGTCCCTTTCTCCAAAACTGTACTCAATGGGACCGTAACGTTGCAACCACACACTATATGACCTGCTGTGAGAAAAAATCAAGTTAGTACATTTCAAACATGAAAAACGTCATTTTATACTCAACATGAAATACCAAAATTCCAAAAGTATAAAACATACAAAAATGCTTACGAAAGAGAGGAAATGTGTCGCGCTCAGCACCCTCCTCCCGCCCTGTGGTGCAACAGATGTCCCTTTCTCCAAAACTGTACTCAATGGGACCGTAACGTTGCAACCACACACTATATGACCTGCTGTGAGAAAAAATCAAGTTAGTACATTACAAACATGAAAAACGTCATTTTATACTCAACATGAAATACCAAAATTCCAAAAGTATAAAACATACAAAAATGCTTACCAAAGAGAGGAAATGTGTCGCGCTCAGCACCCACCTCCCGCCCTGTGGTGCAACAGATGTCCCTTTCTCCAAAACTGTACTCAATGGGACCGTAACGTTGCAACCACACACTATATGACCTGCTGTGAGAAAAAAACAAGTTAGTACATTTCAAACATGAAAAACGTCATTTTATACTCAACATGAAATACCAAAATTCCAAAAGTATAAAACATACAAAAATGCTTACCAAAGAGAGGAAATGTGTCGCGCTCAGCACCCTCCTCCCGCCCTGTGGTGCAACAGATGTCCCTTTCTCCAAAACTGTACTCAATGGGACCGTAACGTTGCAGCCACACACTATATGACCTGCTGTGAGAAAAAATCAAGTTAGTACATTTCAAACATGAAAAACGTCATTTTATACTCAACATGAAAAACCAAAATTCCAAAAGTATAAAACATACAAAAATGCTTACCAAAGAGAGGAAATGTGTCGCTCTCAGAGCCCTCCTCCCGCCCTGTGGTGCAACAGATGTCCCTTTCTCCAAAACTGTACTCAATGGGACCGTAACGTTGCAACCACACACTATATGACCTGCTGTGAGAAAAAATCAAGTTAGTACATTTCAAACATGAAAAACGTCATTTTATACTCAACATGAAATACCAAAATTCCAAAAGTATAAAACATACAAAAATGCTTACCTAAGAGAGGAAACGTGTCGCGCTCAGCACCCTCCTCCCGCCCTGTGGTGCAACAGATGTCCCTTTCTCCAAAACTGTACTCAATGGGACCGTAACGTTGCAACCACACACTATATGACCTGCTGTGAGAAAAAATAAAGTTAGTACATTTCAAACATGAAAAACGTCATTTTATACTCAACATGAAATACCAAAATTCCAAAAGTATAAAACATACAAAAATGCTTACGAAAGAGAGGAAATGTGTCGCGCTCAGCACCCTCCTCCCGCCCTGTGGTGCAACAGATGTCCCTTTCTCCAAAACTGTACTCAATGGGACCGTAACGTTGCAACCACACACAAGTTGACCTGCTGTGAGAAAAAATCAAGTTAGTACATTACAAACATGAAAAACGTCATTTTATACTCAACATGAAATACCAAAATTCCAAAAGTATAAAACATACAAAAATGCTTACCAAAGAGAGGAAATGTGTCGCGCTCAGCACCCTCCTCCCGCCCTGTGGTGCAACAGATGTCCCTTTCTCCAAAACTGTACTCAATGGGACCGTAACGTTGCAACCACACACTATATGACCTGCTGTGAGAAAAAATCAAGTTAGTACATTTCAAACATGAAAAACGTCATTTTATACTCAACATGAAATACCAAAATTCCAAAAGTATAAAACATACAAAAATGCTTACCAAAGAGAGGAAATGTGTCGCGCTCAGCACCCTCCTCCCGCCCTGTGGTGCAACAGATGTCCCTTTCTCCAAAACTGTACTCAATGGGACCGTAACGTTGCAGCCACACACTATATGACCTGCTGTGAGAAAAAATCAAGTTAGTACATTTCAAACATGAAAAACGTCATTTTATACTCAACATGAAAAACCAAAATTCCAAAAGTATAAAACATACAAAAATGCTTACCAAAGAGAGGAAATGCGTCGCTCTCAGAGCCCTCCTCCCGCCCTGTGGTGCAACAGATGTCCCTTTCTCCAAAACTGTACTCAATGGGACCGTAACGTTGCAACCACACACTATATGACCTGCTGTGAGAAAAAATCAAGTTAGTACATTTCAAACATGAAAAACGTCATTTTATACTCAACATGAAATACCAAAATTCCAAAAGTATAAAACATACAAAAATGCTTACCAAAGAGAGGAAATGTGTCGCGCTCAGCACCCTCCTCCCGCCCTGTGGTGCAACAGATGTCCCTTTCTCCAAAACTGTACTCAATGGGACCGTAACGTTGCAACCACACACTATATGACCTGCTGTGAGAAAAAATCAAGTTAGTACATTTCAAACATGAAAAACGTCATTTTATACTCAACATGAAATACCAAAATTCCAAAAGTATAAAACATACAAAAATGCTTACCAAAGAGAGGAAATGTGTCGCGCTCAGCACCCTCCTCCCGCCCTGTGGTGCAACAGATGTCCCTTTCTCCAAAACTGTACTCAATGGGACCGTAACGTTGCAACCACACACAAGTTGACCTGCTGTGAGAAAAAATCAAGTTAGTACATTTCAAACATGAAAAACGTCATTTCATACTCAAATTGAAAAACCAAAATTCCAAAAGTATAAAACATACAAAAATGCTTACCAAAGAGAGGAAATGTGTCGTGCTCAGCACCCTCCTCCCGCCCTGTGGTGCAACAGATGTCCCTTTCTCCAAAACTGTACTCAATGGGACCGTAACGTTGCAACCACACACAAGTTGACCTGCTGTGAGAAAAAATCAAGTTAGTACATTTCAAACATGAAAAACGTCATTTTATACTCAACATGAAAAACCAAAATTCCAAAAGTATAAAACATACAAAAATGCTTACCAAAGAGAGGAAGTGTGTCGCGCTCAGAGCCCTCCTCCCGCCCTGTGGTGCAACAGATGTCCCTTTCTCCAAAACAGTACTCAATGGGACCGTAACGTTGCAACCACACACAAGTTGACCTGCTGTGAGAAAAAATCAAGTTAGTACATTTCAAACATGAAAAACGTCATTTTATACTCAACATGAAATACCAAAATTCCAAAAGTATAAAACATACAAAAATGCTTACCAAAGAGAGAAAATGTGTCGCGCTCAGCACCCTCCTCCCGCCCTGTGGTGCAACAGATGTCCCTTTCTCCAAAACTGTACTCAATGGGACCGTAACGTTGCAACCACACACTATATGACCTGCTGTGAGAAAAAATCAAGTTAGTATATTTCAAACATGAAAAACGTCATTTTATACTCAACATGAAAAACCAAAATTCCAAAAGTATAAAACATACAAAAATGCTTACCAAAGAGAGGAAATGTGTCGCGCTCAGCACCCTCCTCCCGCCCTGTGGTGCAACAGATGTCCCTTTCTCCACAACTGTACTCAATGGGACCGTAACGTTGCAACCACACACTATATGACCTGCTGTGAGAAAAAATCAAGTTAGTACATTTCAAACATGAAAAACGTCATTTTATACTCAACATGAAATACCAAAATTCCAAAAGTATAAAACATACAAAAATGCTTACCAAAGAGAGGAAATGTGTCGCGCTCAGCACCCTCCTCCCGCCCTGTGGTGCAACAGATGTCCCTTTCTCCAAAACTGTACTCAATGGGACCATAACGTTGCAACCACACACAAGTTGACCTGCTGTGAGAAAAAATCAAGTTAGTACATTTCAAACATGAAAAACGTCATTTTATACTCAACATGAAAAACCAAAATTCCAAAAGTATAAAACATACAAAAATGCTTACCAAAGAGAGGAAATGTGTCGCTCTCAGAGCCCTCCTCCCGCCCTGTGGTGCAACAGATGTCCCTTTCTCCAAAACTGTACTCAATGGGACCGTAACGTTGCAACCACACACTATATGACCTGCTGTGAGAAAAAATCAAGTTAGTACATTTCAAACATGAAAAACGTCATTTTATACTCAACATGAAATACCAAAATTCCAAAAGTATAAAACATACAAAAATGCTTACCTAAGAGAGGAAATGTGTCGCGCTCAGCACCCTCCTCCCGCCCTGTGGTGCAACAGATGTCCCTTTCTCCAAAACTGTACTCAATGGGACGGTAACGTTGCAACCACACACTATATGACCTGCTGTGAGAAAAAATCAAGTTAGTACATTTCAAACATGAAAAACGTCATTTTATACTCAACATGAAATACCAAAATTCCGAAAGTATAAAACATACAAAAATGCTTACCAAAGAGAGTAAATGTGTCGCGCTCAGCACCCTCCTCCCGCCCTGTGGTGCAACAGATGTCCCTTTCTCCAAAACTGTACTCAATGGGACCGTAACGTTGCAACCACACACTATATGACCTGCTGTGAGAAAAAATCAAGTTAGTACATTACAAACATGAAAAACGTCATTTTATACTCAACATGAAATACCAAAATTCCAAAAGTATAAAACATACAAAAATGCTTACCAAAGAGAGGAAATGTGTCGCGCTCAGCACCCTCCTCCCGCCCTGTGGTGCAACAGATGTCCCTTTCTCCAAAACTGTACTCAATGGGACCGTAACGTTGCAACCACACACAAGTTGACCTGCTGTGAGAAAAAATCAAGTTAGTACATTTCAAACATGAAAAACGTCATTTTATACTCAACATGAAATACCAAAATTCCAAAAGTATAAAACATACAAAAATGCTTACCAAAGAGAGGAAATGTGTCGCGCTCAGCACCCTCCTCCCGCCCTGTGGTGCAACAGATGTCCCTTTCTCCAAAACTGTACTCAATGGGACCGTAACGTTGCAGCCACACACTATATGACCAGCTGTGAGAAAAAATCAAGTTAGTACATTTCAAACATGAAAAACGTCATTTTATACTCAACATGAAAAACCAAAATTCCAAAAGTATAAAACATACAAAAATGCTTACCAAAGAGAGGAAATGTGTCGCTCTCAGAGCCCTCCTCCCGCCCTGTGGTGCAACAGATGTCCCTTTTTCCAAAACTGTACTCAATGGGACCGTAACGTTGCAACCACACACTATATGACCTGCTGTGAGAAAAAATCAAGTTAGTACATTTCAAACATGAAAAACGTCATTTTATACTCAACATGAAATACCAAAATTCCAAAAGTATAAAACATACAAAAATGCTTACCAAAGAGAGGAAATGTGTCGCGCTCAGCACCCTCCTCCCGCCCTGTGGTGCAACAGATGTCCCTTTCTCCAAAACTGTACTCAATGGGACCGTAACGTTGCAACCACACACTATATGACCTGCTGTGAGAAAAAATCAAGTTAGTACATTTCAAACATGAAAAACGTCATTTTATACTCAACATGAAATACCAAAATTCCAAAAGTATAAAACATACAAAAATGCTTACCAAAGAGAGGAAATGTGTCGCGCTCAGCACCCTCCTCCCGCCCTGTGGTGCAACAGATGTCCCTTTCTCCAAAACTGTACTCAATGGGACCGTAACGTTGCAACCACACACAAGTTGACCTGCTGTGAGAAAAAATCAAGTTAGTACATTTCAAACATGAAAAACGTCATTTCATACTCAAATTGAAAAACCAAAATTCCAAAAGTATAAAACATACAAAAATGCTTACCAAAGAGAGGAAATGTGTCGTGCTCAGCACCCTCCTCCCGCCCTGTGGTGCAACAGATGTCCCTTTCTCCAAAACTGTACTCAATGGGACCGTAACGTTGCAACCACACACAAGTTGACCTGCTGTGAGAAAAAATCAAGTTAGTACATTTCAAACATGAAAAACGTCATTTTATACTCAACATGAAAAACCAAAATTCCAAAAGTATAAAACATACAAAAATGCTTACCAAAGAGAGGAAGTGTGTCGCGCTCAGAGCCCTCCTCCCGCCCTGTGGTGCAACAGATGTCCCTTTCTCCAAAACAGTACTCAATGGGACCGTAACGTTGCAACCACACACAAGTTGACCTGCTGTGAGAAAAAATCAAGTTAGTACATTTCAAACATGAAAAACGTCATTTTATACTCAACATGAAAAACCAAAATTCCAAAAGTATAAAACATACAAAAATGCTTACCAAAGAGAGGAAATGTGTCGAGCTCTGCACCCTCCTCCCGCCCTGTGGTGCAACAGATGTCCCTTTCTCCAAAACTGTACTCAATGGGACCGTAACGTTGCAACCACACACAAGTTGACCTGCTGTGAGAAAAAATCAAGTTAGTACATTTCAAACATGAAAAACGTCATTTTATACTCAACATGAAAAACCAAAATTCCAAAAGAATGAAACATACAAAAATGCTTACCAAAGAGAGGAAATGTGTCGCGCTCAGAGCCCTCCTCCCGCCCTGTGGTGCAACAGATGTCCCTTTCTCCAAAACTGTACTCAATGGGACCGTAACGTTGCAACCACACACAAGTTGACCTGCTGTGAGAAAAAATCAAGTTAGTACATTTCAAACATGAAGAACGTCATTTTATACTCAACATGAAAAACCAAAATTCCAAAAGTATAAAACATACAAAAATGCTTACCAAAGAGAGGAAATGTGTCGCGCTCAGCACCCTCCTCCCGCCCTGTGGTGCAACAGATGTCCCTTTCTCCAAAACTGTACTCAATGGGACCGTAACGTTGCAACCACACACAAGTTGACCTGCTGTAAGAAAAAATCAAGTTAGTACATTTCAAACATGAAAAACGTCATTTTATACTCAACATGAAAAACCAAAATTCCAAAAGTATAAAACATACAAAAATGCTTACCAAAGAGAGGAAATGTGTCGCGCTCAGCACCCTCCTCCCGCCCTGTGGTGCGACAGATGTCCCTTTCTCCAAAACTGTACTCAATGGGACCGTAACGTTGCAACCACACACAAGTTGACCTGCTGTGAGAAAAATTCAAGTTAGTACATTTCAAACATGAAAAACGTCATTTTATACTCAACATGAAAAACCAAAATTCCAAAAGTATAAAACATACAAAAATGCTTACCAAAGAGAGGAAATGTGTCGTGCTCAGAGCCCTCCTCCCGCCCTGTGGTGCAACAGATGTCCCTTTCTCCAAAACTGTACTCAATGGGACCGTAACGTTGCAACCACACACTATATGACCTGCTGTGAGAAAAAATCAAGTTAGTACATTTCAAACATGAAAAACGTCATTTTATACTCAACATGAAAAACCAAAATTCCAAAAGTATAAAACATACAAAAATGCTTACCAAAGAGAGGAAATGTGTCGCGCTCAGAGCCCTCCTCCCGCCCTGTGGTGCAACAGATGTCCCTTTCTCCAAAACTGTACTCAATGGGACCGTAACGTTGCAACCACACACAAGTTGACCTGCTGTGAGAAAAAATCAAGTTAGTACATTTCAAACATGAAAAACGTCATTTTATACTCAACATGAAAAACCAAAATTCCAAAAGTATAAAACATACAAAAATGCTTACCAAAGAGAGGAAATGTGTCGCGCTCAGCACCCTCCTCCCGCCCTGTGGTGCAACAGATGTCCCTTTCTCCACAACTGTACTCAATGGGACCGTAACGTTGCAACCACACACTATATGACCTGCTGTGAGAAAAAATCAAGTTAGTACATTTCAAACATGAAAAACGTCATTTTATACTCAACATGAAAAACCAAAATTCCAAAAGTATAAAACATACAAAAATGCTTACCAAAGAGAGGAAATGTGTCGCGCTCAGAACCCTCCTCCCGCCCTGTGGTGCAACAGATGTCCCTTTCTCCAAAACTGTACTCAATGGGACCGTAACGTTGCAACCACACACAAGTTGACCTGCTGAGAGAAAAAATCAAGTTAGTACATTTCAAACATGAAAAACGTCATTTCATACTCAACATGAAAAACCAAAATTCCAAAAGTATAAAACATACAAAAATGCTTACCAAAGAGAGGAAATGTGTCGCGCTCAGCACCCTCCTCCCGCCCTGTGGTGCAACAGATGTCCCTTTCTCCAAAACTGTACTCAATGGGACCGTAACGTTGCAACCACACACAAGTTGACCTGGTGTGAGAAAAAATCAAGTTAGTACATTTCAAACATGAAAAACGTCATTTTATACTCAACATGAAAAACCAAAATTCCAAAAGTATAAAACATACAAAAATGCTTACCAAAGAGAGGAAATGTGTCGCGCTCAGCACCCTCCTTCCGCCCTGTGGTGCAACAGATGTCCCTTTCTCCAAAACTGTACTCAATGGGACCGTAACGTTGCAACCACACACTAGTTGACCTGCTGTGAGAAAAAATCAAGTTAGTACATTTCAAACATGAAAAACGTCATTTTATACTCAACATGAAAAACCAAAATTCCAAAAGTATAAAACATACAAAAATGCTTACCAAAGAGAGGAAATGTGTCGTGCTCAGCACCCTCCTCCCGCCCTGTGGTGCAACAGATGTCCCTTTCTCCAAAACTGTACTCAATGGGACCGTAACGTTGCAACCACACACTAGTTGACCTGCTGTGAGAAAAAATCAAGTTAGTACATTTCAAACATGAAAAACGTCATTTTATACTCAACATGAAAAACCAAAATTCCAAAAGTATAAAACATACAAAAATGCTTACCAAAGAGAGGAAATGTGTCGTGCTCAGCACCCTCCTCCCGCCCTGTGGTGCAACAGATGTCCCTTTCTCCAAAACTGTACTCAATGGGACCGTAACGTTGCAACCACACACTATATGACCTGCTGTGAGAAAAAATCAAGTTAGTACATTTCAAACATGAAGAACGTCATTTTATACTCAACATGAAAAACCAAAATTCCAAAAGTATAAAACATACAAAAATGCTTACCAAAGAGAGGAAATGTGTCGCGCTCAGTACCCTCCTCCCGCCCTGTGGTGCAACAGATGTCCCTTTCTCCAAAACTGTACTCAATGGGACCGTAACGTTGCAACCACGCACTATATGACCTGCTGTGAGAAAAAATCAAGTTAGTACATTTCAAACATGAAAAACGTCATTTTATACTCAACATGAAAAACCAAAATTCCAAAAGTATAAAACATACAAAAATGCTTACCAAAGAGAGGAAATGTGTCGTGCTCAGCACCCTCCTCCCGCCCTGTGGTGCAACAGATGTCCCTTTCTCCAAAACTGTACTCAATGGGACCGTAACGTTGCAAACACACACAAGTTGACCTGCTGAGAGAAAAAATCAAGTTAGTACATTTCAAACATGAAAAACGTCATTTTATACTCAACATGAAAAACCAAAATTCCAAAAGTATAAAACATACAAAAATGCTTACCAAAGAGAGGAAATGTGTCGTGCTCAGCACCCTCCTCCCGCCCTGTGGTGCAACAGATGTCCCTTTCTCCAAAACTGTACTCAATGGGACCGTAACGTTGCAACCACACACAAGTTGACCTGCTGTGAGAAAAAATCAAGTTAGTACATTTCAAACATGAAAAACGTCATTTTATACTCAACATGAAAAACCAAAATTCCAAAAGTATAAAACATACAAAAATGCTTACCAAAGAGAGGAAGTGTGTCGCGCTCAGAGCCCTCCTCCCGCCCTGTGGTGCAACAGATGTCCCTTTCTCCAAAACAGTACTCAATGGGACCGTAACGTTGCAACCACACACAAGTTGACCTGCTGTGAGAAAAAATCAAGTTAGTACATTTCAAACATGAAAAACGTCATTTTATACTCAACATGAAATACCAAAATTCCAAAAGTATAAAACATACAAAAATGCTTACCAAAGAGAGGAAATGTGTCGCGCTCAGCACCCTCCTCCCGCCCTGTGGTGCAACAGATGTCCCTTTCTCCAAAACTGTACTCAATGGGACCGTAACGTTGCAACCACACACTATATGACCTGCTGTGAGAAAAAATCAAGTTAGTATATTTCAAACATGAAAAACGTCATTTTATACTCAACATGAAAAACCAAAATTCCAAAAGTATAAAACATACAAAAATGCTTACCAAAGAGAGGAAATGTGTCGCGCTCAGCACCCTCCTCCCGCCCTGTGGTGCAACAGATGTCCCTTTCTCCACAACTGTACTCAATGGGACCGTAACGTTGCAACCACACACTATATGACCTGCTGTGAGAAAAAATCAAGTTAGTACATTTCAAACATGAAAAACGTCATTTTATACTCAACATGAAATACCAAAATTCCAAAAGTATAAAACATACAAAAATGCTTACCAAAGAGAGGAAATGTGTCGCGCTCAGCACCCTCCTCCCGCCCTGTGGTGCAACAGATGTCCCTTTCTCCAAAACTGTACTCAATGGGACCATAACGTTGCAACCCCACACAAGTTGACCTGCTGTGAGAAAAAATCAAGTTAGTACATTTCAAACATGAAAAACGTCATTTTATACTCAACATGAAAAACCAAAATTCCAAAAGTATAAAACATACAAAAATGCTTACCAAAGAGAGGAAATGTGTCGCTCTCAGAGCCCTCCTCCCGCCCTGTGGTGCAACAGATGTCCCTTTCTCCAAAACTGTACTCAATGGGACCGTAACGTTGCAACCACACACTATATGACCTGCTGTGAGAAAAAATCAAGTTAGTACATTTCAAACATGAAAAACGTCATTTTATACTCAACATGAAATACCAAAATTCCAAAAGTATAAAACATACAAAAATGCTTACCTAAGAGAGGAAATGTGTCGCGCTCAGCACCCTCCTCCCGCCCTGTGGTGCAACAGATGTCCCTTTCTCCAAAACTGTACTCAATGGGACGGTAACGTTGCAACCACACACTATATGACCTGCTGTGAGAAAAAATCAAGTTAGTACATTTCAAACATGAAAAACGTCATTTTATACTCAACATGAAATACCAAAATTCCGAAAGTATAAAACATACAAAAATGCTTACCAAAGAGAGTAAATGTGTCGCGCTCAGCACCCTCCTCCCGCCCTGTGGTGCAACAGATGTCCCTTTCTCCAAAACTGTACTCAATGGGACCGTAACGTTGCAACCACACACTATATGACCTGCTGTGAGAAAAAATCAAGTTAGTACATTACAAACATGAAAAACGTCATTTTATACTCAACATGAAATACCAAAATTCCAAAAGTATAAAACATACAAAAATGCTTACCAAAGAGAGGAAATGTGTCGCGCTCAGCACCCTCCTCCCGCCCTGTGGTGCAACAGATGTCCCTTTCTCCAAAACTGTACTCAATGGGACCGTAACGTTGCAACCACACACTATATGACCTGCTGTGAGAAAAAATCAAGTTAGTACATTTAAAACATGAAAAACGTCATTTTATACTCAACATGAAATACCAAAATTCCAAAAGTATAAAACATACAAAAATGCTTACCAAAGAGAGGAAATGTGTCGCGCTCAGCACCCTCCTCCCGCCCTGTGGTGCAACAGATGTCCCTTTCTCCAAAACTGTACTCAATGGGACCGTAACGTTGCAGCCACACACTATATGACCTGCTGTGAGAAAAAATCAAGTTAGTACATTTCAAACATGAAAAACGTCATTTTATACTCAACATGAAAAACCAAAATTCCAAAAGTATAAAACATACAAAAATGCTTACCAAAGAGAGGAAATGTGTCGTGCTCAGCACCCTCCTCCCGCCCTGTGGTGCAACAGATGTCCCTTTCTCCAAAACTGTACTCAATGGGACCGTAACGTTGCAACCACACACAAGTTGACCTGCTGTGAGAAAAAATCAAGTTAGTACATTTCAAACATGAAAAACGTCATTTTATACTCAACATGAAAAACCAAAATTCCAAAAGTATAAAACATACAAAAATGCTTACCAAAGAGAGGAAGTGTGTCGCGCTCAGAGCCCTCCTCCCGCCCTGTGGTGCAACAGATGTCCCTTTCTCCAAAACTGTACTCAATGGGACCGTAACGTTGCAACCACACACTAGTTGACCTGCTGTGAGAAAAAAATCAAGTTAGTACATTTCAAACATGAAAAACGTCATTTTATACTCAACATGAAAAACCAAAATTCCAAAAGTATAAAACATACAAAAATGCTTACCAAAGAGAGGAAATGTGTCGCGCTCAGCACCCTCCTCCCGCCCTGTGGTGCAACAGATGTCCCTTTCTCCAAAACTGTACTCAATGGGACCGTAACGTTGCAACCACACACTATATGACCTGCTGTGAGAAAAAATCAAGTTAGTATATTTCAAACATGAAAAACGTCATTTTATACTCAACATGAAAAACCAAAATTCCAAAAGTATAAAACATACAAAAATGCTTACCAAAGAGAGGAAATGTGTCGCGCTCAGCACCCTCCTCCCGCCCTGTGGTGCAACAGATGTCCCTTTCTCCACAACTGTACTCAATGGGACCGTAACGTTGCAACCACACACTATATGACCTGCTGTGAGAAAAAATCAAGTTAGTACATTTCAAACATGAAAAACGTCATTTTATACTCAACATGAAATACCAAAATTCCAAAAGTATAAAACATACAAAAATGCTTACCAAAGAGAGGAAATGTGTCGCGCTCAGCACCCTCCTCCCGCCCTGTGGTGCAACAGATGTCCCTTTCTCCAAAACTGTACTCAATGGGACCATAACGTTGCAACCCCACACAAGTTGACCTGCTGTGAGAAAAAATCAAGTTAGTACATTTCAAACATGAAAAACGTCATTTTATACTCAACATGAAAAACCAAAATTCCAAAAGTATAAAACATACAAAAATGCTTACCAAAGAGAGGAAATGTGTCGCTCTCAGCACCCTCCTCCCGCCCTGTGGTGCAACAGATGTCCCTTTCTCCAAAACTGTACTCAATGGGACCGTAACGTTGCAACCACACACTATATGACCTGCTGTGAGAAAAAATCAAGTTAGTACATTTCAAACATGAAAAACGTCATTTTATACTCAACATGAAATACCAAAATTCCAAAAGTATAAAACATACAAAAATGCTTACCTAAGAGAGGAAATGTGTCGCGCTCAGCACCCTCCTCCCGCCCTGTGGTGCAACAGATGTCCCTTTCTCCAAAACTGTACTCAATGGGACGGTAACGTTGCAACCACACACTATATGACCTGCTGTGAGAAAAAATCAAGTTAGTACATTTCAAACATGAAAAACGTCATTTTATACTCAACATGAAATACCAAAATTCCGAAAGTATAAAACATACAAAAATGCTTACCAAAGAGAGTAAATGTGTCGCGCTCAGCACCCTCCTCCCGCCCTGTGGTGCAACAGATGTCCCTTTCTCCAAAACTGTACTCAATGGGACCGTAACGTTGCAACCACACACTATATGACCTGCTGTGAGAAAAAATCAAGTTAGTACATTACAAACATGAAAAACGTCATTTTATACTCAACATGAAATACCAAAATTCCAAAAGTATAAAACATACAAAAATGCTTACCAAAGAGAGGAAATGTGTCGCGCTCAGCACCCTCCTCCCGCCCTGTGGTGCAACAGATGTCCCTTTCTCCAAAACTGTACTCAATGGGACCGTAACGTTGCAACCACACACTATATGACCTGCTGTGAGAAAAAATCAAGTTAGTACATTTCAAACATGAAAAACGTCATTTTATACTCAACATGAAATACCAAAATTCCAAAAGTATAAAACATACAAAAATGCTTACCAAAGAGAGGAAATGTGTCGCGCTCAGCACCCTCCTCCCGCCCTGTGGTGCAACAGATGTCCCTTTCTCCAAAACTGTACTCAATGGGACCGTAACGTTGCAGCCACACACTATATGACCTGCTGTGAGAAAAAATCAAGTTAGTACATTTCAAACATGAAAAACGTCATTTTATACTCAACATGAAAAACCAAAATTCCAAAAGTATAAAACATACAAAAATGCTTACCAAAGAGAGGAAATGTGTCGCTCTCAGAGCCCTCCTCCCGCCCTGTGGTGCAACAGATGTCCCTTTCTCCAAAACTGTACTCAATGGGACCGTAACGTTGCAACCACACACTATATGACCTGCTGTGAGAAAAAATCAAGTTAGTACATTTCAAACATGAAAACGTCATTTTATACTCAACATGAAATACCAAAATTCCAAAAGTATAAAACATACAAAAATGCTTACCAAAGAGAGGAAATGTGTCGCGCTCAGCACCCTCCTCCCGCCCTGTGGTGCAACAGATGTCCCTTTCTCCAAAACTGTACTCAATGGGACCGTAACGTTGCAACCACACACTATATGACCTGCTGTGAGAAAAAATCAAGTTAGTACATTTCAAACATGAAAAACGTCATTTTATACTCAACATGAAATACCAAAATTCCAAAAGTATAAAACATACAAAAATGCTTACCAAAGAGAGGAAATGTGTCGCGCTCAGCACCCTCCTCCCGCCCTGTGGTGCAACAGATGTCCCTTTCTCCAAAACTGTACTCAATGGGACCGCAACGTTGCAACCACACACAAGTTGACCTGCTGTGAGAAAAAATCAAGTTAGTACATTTCAAACACGAAAAACGTCATTTCATACTCAAATTGAAAAACCAAAATTCCAAAAGTATAAAACATACAAAAATGCTTACCAAAGAGAGGAAATGTGTCGTGCTCAGCACCCTCCTCCCGCCCTGTGGTGCAACAGATGTCCCTTTCTCCAAAACTGTACTCAATGGGACCGTAACGTTGCAACCACACACTATATGACCTGCTGTGAGAAAAAATCAAGTTAGTACATTTCAAACATGAAGAACGTCATTTTATACTCAACATGAAAAACCAAAATTCCAAAAGTATAAAACATACAAAAATGCTTACCAAAGAGAGGAAATGTGTCGTGCTCAGCACCCTCCTCCCGCCCTGTGGTGCAACAGATGTCCCTTTCTCCAAAACTGTACTCAATGGGACCGTAACGTTGCAACCACGCACTATATGACCTGCTGTGAGAAAAAATCAAGTTAGTACATTTCAAACATGAAAAACGTCATTTTATACTCAACATGAAAAACCAAAATTCCAAAAGTATAAAACATACAAAAATGCTTACCAAAGAGAGGAAATGTGTCGTGCTCAGCACCCTCCTCCCGCCCTGTGGTGCAACAGATGTCCCTTTCTCCAAAACTGTACTCAATGGGACCGTAACGTTGCAAACACACACAAGTTGACCTGCTGAGAGAAAAAATCAAGTTAGTACATTTCAAACATGAAAAACGTCATTTTATACTCAACATGAAAAACCAAAATTCCAAAAGTATAAAACATACAAAAATGCTTACCAAAGAGAGGAAATGTGTCGTGCTCAGCACCCTCCTCCCGCCCTGTGGTGCAACAGATGTCCCTTTCTCCAAAACTGTACTCAATGGGACCGTAACGTTGCAGCCACACACTATATGACCTGCTGTGAGAAAAAATCAAGTTAGTACATTTCAAACATGAAAAACGTCATTTTATACTCAACATGAAAAACCAAAATTCCAAAAGTATAAAACATACAAAAATGCTTACCAAAGAGAGGAAATGTGTCGCTCTCAGAGCCCTCCTCCCGCCCTGTGGTGCAACAGATGTCCCTTTCTCCAAAACTGTACTCAATGGGACCGTAACGTTGCAACCACACACTATATGACCTGCTGTGAGAAAAAATCAAGTTAGTACATTTCAAACATGAAAACGTCATTTTATACTCAACATGAAATACCAAAATTCCAAAAGTATAAAACATACAAAAATGCTTACCAAAGAGAGGAAATGTGTCGCGCTCAGCACCCTCCTCCCGCCCTGTGGTGCAACAGATGTCCCTTTCTCCAAAACTGTACTCAATGGGACCGTAACGTTGCAACCACACACTATATGACCTGCTGTGAGAAAAAATCAAGTTAGTACATTTCAAACATGAAAAACGTCATTTTATACTCAACATGAAATACCAAAATTCCAAAAGTATAAAACATACAAAAATGCTTACCAAAGAGAGGAAATGTGTCGCGCTCAGCACCCTCCTCCCGCCCTGTGGTGCAACAGATGTCCCTTTCTCCAAAACTGTACTCAATGGGACCGCAACGTTGCAACCACACACAAGTTGACCTGCTGTGAGAAAAAATCAAGTTAGTACATTTCAAACACGAAAAACGTCATTTCATACTCAAATTGAAAAACCAAAATTCCAAAAGTATAAAACATACAAAAATGCTTACCAAAGAGAGGAAATGTGTCGTGCTCAGCACCCTCCTCCCGCCCTGTGGTGCAACAGATGTCCCTTTCTCCAAAACTGTACTCAATGGGACGGTAACGTTGCAACCACACACTATATGACCTGCTGTGAGAAAAAATCAAGTTAGTACATTTCAAACATGAAAAACGTCATTTTATACTCAACATGAAATACCAAAATTCCGAAAGTATAAAACATACAAAAATGCTTACCAAAGAGAGTAAATGTGTCGCGCTCAGCACCCTCCTCCCGCCCTGTGGTGCAACAGATGTCCCTTTCTCCAAAACTGTACTCAATGGGACCGTAACGTTGCAACCACACACTATATGACCTGCTGTGAGAAAAAATCAAGTTAGTACATTACAAACATGAAAAACGTCATTTTATACTCAACATGAAATACCAAAATTCCAAAAGTATAAAACATACAAAAATGCTTACCAAAGAGAGGAAATGTGTCGCGCTCAGCACCCTCCTCCCGCCCTGTGGTGCAACAGATGTCCCTTTCTCCAAAACTGTACTCAATGGGACCGTAACGTTGCAACCACACACTATATGACCTGCTGTGAGAAAAAATCAAGTTAGTACATTTCAAACATGAAAAACGTCATTTTATACTCAACATGAAATACCAAAATTCCAAAAGTATAAAACATACAAAAATGCTTACCAAAGAGAGGAAATGTGTCGCGCTCAGCACCCTCCTCCCGCCCTGTGGTGCAACAGATGTCCCTTTCTCCAAAACTGTACTCAATGGGACCGTAACGTTGCAGCCACACACTATATGACCTGCTGTGAGAAAAAATCAAGTTAGTACATTTCAAACATGAAAAACGTCATTTTATACTCAACATGAAAAACCAAAATTCCAAAAGTATAAAACATACAAAAATGCTTACCAAAGAGAGGAAATGTGTCGCTCTCAGAGCCCTCCTCCCGCCCTGTGGTGCAACAGATGTCCCTTTCTCCAAAACTGTACTCAATGGGACCGTAACGTTGCAACCACACACTATATGACCTGCTGTGAGAAAAAATCAAGTTAGTACATTTCAAACATGAAAACGTCATTTTATACTCAACATGAAATACCAAAATTCCAAAAGTATAAAACATACAAAAATGCTTACCAAAGAGAGGAAATGTGTCGCGCTCAGCACCCTCCTCCCGCCCTGTGGTGCAACAGATGTCCCTTTCTCCAAAACTGTACTCAATGGGACCGTAACGTTGCAACCACACACTATATGACCTGCTGTGAGAAAAAATCAAGTTAGTACATTTCAAACATGAAAAACGTCATTTTATACTCAACATGAAATACCAAAATTCCAAAAGTATAAAACATACAAAAATGCTTACCAAAGAGAGGAAATGTGTCGCGCTCAGCACCCTCCTCCCGCCCTGTGGTGCAACAGATGTCCCTTTCTCCAAAACTGTACTCAATGGGACCGCAACGTTGCAACCACACACAAGTTGACCTGCTGTGAGAAAAAATCAAGTTAGTACATTTCAAACACGAAAAACGTCATTTCATACTCAAATTGAAAAACCAAAATTCCAAAAGTATAAAACATACAAAAATGCTTACCAAAGAGAGGAAATGTGTCGTGCTCAGCACCCTCCTCCCGCCCTGTGGTGCAACAGATGTCCCTTTCTCCAAAACTGTACTCAATGGGACCGTAACGTTGCAACCACACACTATATGACCTGCTGTGAGAAAAAATCAAGTTAGTACATTTCAAACATGAAGAACGTCATTTTATACTCAACATGAAAAACCAAAATTCCAAAAGTATAAAACATACAAAAATGCTTACCAAAGAGAGGAAATGTGTCGTGCTCAGCACCCTCCTCCCGCCCTGTGGTGCAACAGATGTCCCTTTCTCCAAAACTGTACTCAATGGGACCGTAACGTTGCAACCACGCACTATATGACCTGCTGTGAGAAAAAATCAAGTTAGTACATTTCAAACATGAAAAACGTCATTTTATACTCAACATGAAAAACCAAAATTCCAAAAGTATAAAACATACAAAAATGCTTACCAAAGAGAGGAAATGTGTCGTGCTCAGCACCCTCCTCCCGCCCTGTGGTGCAACAGATGTCCCTTTCTCCAAAACTGTACTCAATGGGACCGTAACGTTGCAAACACACACAAGTTGACCTGCTGAGAGAAAAAATCAAGTTAGTACATTTCAAACATGAAAAACGTCATTTTATACTCAACATGAAAAACCAAAATTCCGAAAGTATAAAACATACAAAAATGCTTACCAAAGAGAGGAAATGTGTCGTGCTCAGCACCCTCCTCCCGCCCTGTGGTGCAACAGATGTCCCTTTCTCCAAAACTGTACTCAATGGGACCGTAACGTTGCAGCCACACACTATATGACCTGCTGTGAGAAAAAATCAAGTTAGTACATTTCAAACATGAAAAACGTCATTTTATACTCAACATGAAAAACCAAAATTCCAAAAGTATAAAACATACAAAAATGCTTACCAAAGAGAGGAAATGTGTCGCTCTCAGAGCCCTCCTCCCGCCCTGTGGTGCAACAGATGTCCCTTTCTCCAAAACTGTACTCAATGGGACCGTAACGTTGCAACCACACACTATATGACCTGCTGTGAGAAAAAATCAAGTTAGTACATTTCAAACATGAAAACGTCATTTTATACTCAACATGAAATACCAAAATTCCAAAAGTATAAAACATACAAAAATGCTTACCAAAGAGAGGAAATGTGTCGCGCTCAGCACCCTCCTCCCGCCCTGTGGTGCAACAGATGTCCCTTTCTCCAAAACTGTACTCAATGGGACCGTAACGTTGCAACCACACACTATATGACCTGCTGTGAGAAAAAATCAAGTTAGTACATTTCAAACATGAAAAACGTCATTTTATACTCAACATGAAATACCAAAATTCCAAAAGTATAAAACATACAAAAATGCTTACCAAAGAGAGGAAATGTGTCGCGCTCAGCACCCTCCTCCCGCCCTGTGGTGCAACAGATGTCCCTTTCTCCAAAACTGTACTCAATGGGACCGCAACGTTGCAACCACACACAAGTTGACCTGCTGTGAGAAAAAATCAAGTTAGTACATTTCAAACACGAAAAACGTCATTTCATACTCAAATTGAAAAACCAAAATTCCAAAAGTATAAAACATACAAAAATGCTTACCAAAGAGAGGAAATGTGTCGTGCTCAGCACCCTCCTCCCGCCCTGTGGTGCAACAGATGTCCCTTTCTCCAAAACTGTACTCAATGGGACCGTAACGTTGCAACCACACACTATATGACCTGCTGTGAGAAAAAATCAAGTTAGTACATTTCAAACATGAAGAACGTCATTTTATACTCAACATGAAAAACCAAAATTCCAAAAGTATAAAACATACAAAAATGCTTACCAAAGAGAGGAAATGTGTCGTGCTCAGCACCCTCCTCCCGCCCTGTGGTGCAACAGATGTCCCTTTCTCCAAAACTGTACTCAATGGGACCGTAACGTTGCAACCACGCACTATATGACCTGCTGTGAGAAAAAATCAAGTTAGTACATTTCAAACATGAAAAACGTCATTTTATACTCAACATGAAAAACCAAAATTCCAAAAGTATAAAACATACAAAAATGCTTACCAAAGAGAGGAAATGTGTCGTGCTCAGCACCCTCCTCCCGCCCTGTGGTGCAACAGATGTCCCTTTCTCCAAAACTGTACTCAATGGGACCGTAACGTTGCAAACACACACAAGTTGACCTGCTGAGAGAAAAAATCAAGTTAGTACATTTCAAACATGAAAAACGTCATTTTATACTCAACATGAAAAACCAAAATTCCAAAAGTATAAAACATACAAAAATGCTTACCAAAGAGAGGAAATGTGTCGTGCTCAGCACCCTCCTCCCGCCCTGTGGTGCAACAGATGTCCCTTTCTCCAAAACTGTACTCAATGGGACCGTAACGTTGCAACCACACACAAGTTGACCTGCTGTGAGAAAAAATCAAGTTAGTACATTTCAAACATGAAAAACGTCATTTTATACTCAACATGAAAAACCAAAATTCCAAAAGTATAAAACATACAAAAATGCTTACCAAAGAGAGGAAGTGTGTCGCGCTCAGAGCCCTCCTCCCGCCCTGTGGTGCAACAGATGTCCCTTTCTCCAAAACAGTACTCAATGGGACCGTAACGTTGCAACCACACACAAGTTGACCTGCTGTGAGAAAAAATCAAGTTAGTACATTTCAAACATGAAAAACGTCATTTTATACTCAACATGAAATACCAAAATTCCAAAAGTATAAAACATACAAAAATGCTTACCAAAGAGAGGAAATGTGTCGCGCTCAGCACCCTCCTCCCGCCCTGTGGTGCAACAGATGTCCCTTTCTCCAAAACTGTACTCAATGGGACCGTAACGTTGCAACCACACACTATATGACCTGCTGTGAGAAAAAATCAAGTTAGTATATTTCAAACATGAAAAACGTCATTTTATACTCAACATGAAAAACCAAAATTCCAAAAGTATAAAACATACAAAAATGCTTACCAAAGAGAGGAAATGTGTCGCGCTCAGCACCCTCCTCCCGCCCTGTGGTGCAACAGATGTCCCTTTCTCCACAACTGTACTCAATGGGACCGTAACGTTGCAACCACACACTATATGACCTGCTGTGAGAAAAAATCAAGTTAGTACATTTCAAACATGAAAAACGTCATTTAATACTCAACATGAAATACCAAAATTCCAAAAGTATAAAACATACAAAAATGCTTACCAAAGAGAGGAAATGTGTCGCGCTCAGCACCCTCCTCCCGCCCTGTGGTGCAACAGATGTCCCTTTCTCCAAAACTGTACTCAATGGGACCATAACGTTGCAACCACACACAAGTTGACCTGCTGTGAGAAAAAATCAAGTTAGTACATTTCAAACATGAAAAACGTCATTTTATACTCAACATGAAAAACCAAAATTCCAAAAGTATAAAACATACAAAAATGCTTACCAAAGAGAGGAAATGTGTCGCTCTCAGAGCCCTCCTCCCGCCCTGTGGTGCAACAGATGTCCCTTTCTCCAAAACTGTACTCAATGGGACCGTAACGTTGCAACCACACACTATATGACCTGCTGTGAGAAAAAATCAAGTTAGTACATTTCAAACATGAAAAACGTCATTTTATACTCAACATGAAATACCAAAATTCCAAAAGTATAAAACATACAAAAATGCTTACCTAAGAGAGGAAATGTGTCGCGCTCAGCACCCTCCTCCCGCCCTGTGGTGCAACAGATGTCCCTTTCTCCAAAACTGTACTCAATGGGACGGTAACGTTGCAACCACACACTATATGACCTGCTGTGAGAAAAAATCAAGTTAGTACATTTCAAACATGAAAAACGTCATTTTATACTCAACATGAAATACCAAAATTCCGAAAGTATAAAACATACAAAAATGCTTACCAAAGAGAGTAAATGTGTCGCGCTCAGCACCCTCCTCCCGCCCTGTGGTGCAACAGATGTCCCTTTCTCCAAACTGTACTCAATGGGACCGTAACGTTGCAACCACACACTATATGACCTGCTGTGAGAAAAAATCAAGTTAGTACATTACAAACATGAAAAACGTCATTTTATACTCAACATGAAATACCAAAATTCCAAAAGTATAAAACATACAAAAATGCTTACCAAAGAGAGGAAATGTGTCGCGCTCAGCACCCTCCTCCCGCCCTGTGGTGCAACAGATGTCCCTTTCTCCAAAACTGTACTCAATGGGACCGTAACGTTGCAACCACACACTATATGACCTGCTGTGAGAAAAAATCAAGTTAGTACATTTCAAACATGAAAAACGTCATTTTATACTCAACATGAAATACCAAAATTCCAAAAGTATAAAACATACAAAAATGCTTACCAAAGAGAGGAAATGTGTCGCGCTCAGCACCCTCCTCCCGCCCTGTGGTGCAACAGATGTCCCTTTCTCCAAAACTGTACTCAATGGGACCGTAACGTTGCAGCCACACACTATATGACCTGCTGTGAGAAAAAATCAAGTTAGTACATTTCAAACATGAAAAACGTCTTTTTATACTCAACATGAAAAACCAAAATTCCAAAAGTATAAAACATACAAAAATGCTTACCAAAGAGAGGAAATGTGTCGCTCTCAGAGCCCTCCTCCCGCCCTGTGGTGCAACAGATGTCCCTTTCTCCAAAACTGTACTCAATGGGACCGTAACGTTGCAACCACACACTATATGACCTGCTGTGAGAAAAAATCAAGTTAGTACATTTCAAACATGAAAAACGTCATTTTATACTCAACATGAAATACCAAAATTCCAAAAGTATAAAACATACAAAAATGCTTACCAAAGAGAGGAAATGTGTCGCGCTCAGCACCCTCCTCCCGCCCTGTGGTGCAACAGATGTCCCTTTCTCCAAAACTGTACTCAATGGGACCGTAACGTTGCAACCACACACTATATGACCTGCTGTGAGAAAAAATCAAGTTAGTACATTTCAAACATGAAAAACGTCATTTTATACTCAACATGAAATACCAAAATTCCAAAAGTATAAAACATACAAAAATGCTTACCAAAGAGAGGAAATGTGTCGCGCTCAGCACCCTCCTCCCGCCCTGTGGTGCAACAGATGTCCCTTTCTCCAAAACTGTACTCAATGGGACCATAACGTTGCAACCACACACAAGTTGACCTGCTGTGAGAAAAAATCAAGTTAGTACATTTCAAACATGAAAAACGTCATTTCATACTCAAATTGAAAAACCAAAATTCCAAAAGTATAAAACATACAAAAATGCTTACCAAAGAGAGGAAATGTGTCGTGCTCAGCACCCTCCTCCCGCCCTGTGGTGCAACAGATGTCCCTTTCTCCAAAACTGTACTCAATGGGACCGTAACGTTGCAACCACACACAAGTTGACCTGCTGTGAGAAAAAATCAAGTTAGTACATTTCAAACATGAAAAACGTCATTTTATACTCAACATGAAAAACCAAAATTCCAAAAGTATAAAACATACAAAAATGCTTACCAAAGAGAGGAAGTGTGTCGCGCTCAGAGCCCTCCTCCCGCCCTGTGGTGCAACAGATGTCCCTTTCTCCAAAACAGTACTCAATGGGACCGTAACGTTGCAACCACACACAAGTTGACCTGCTGTGAGAAAAAATCAAGTTAGTACATTTCAAACATGAAAAACGTCATTTTATACTCAACATGAAAAACCAAAATTCCAAAAGTATAAAACATACAAAAATGCTTACCAAAGAGAGGAAATGTGTCGAGCTCAGCACCCTCCTCCCGCCCTGTGGTGCAACAGATGTCCCTTTCTCCAAAACTGTACTCAATGGGACCGTAACGTTGCAACCACACACAAGTTGACCTGCTGTGAGAAAAAATCAAGTTAGTACATTTCAAACATGAAAAACGTCATTTTATACTCAACATGAAAAACCAAAATTCCAAAAGTATGAAACATACAAAAATGATAACCAAAGACAGGAAATGTGTCGCGCTCAGAGCCCTCCTCCCGCCCTGTGGTGCAACAGATGTCCCTTTCTCCAAAACTGTACTCAATGGGACCGTAACGTTGCAACCACACACAAGTTGACCTGCTGTGAGAAAAAATCAAGTTAGTACATTTCAAACATGAAGAACGTCATTTTATACTCAACATGAAAAACCAAAATTCCAAAAGTATAAAACATACAAAAATGCTTACCAAAGAGAGGAAATGTGTCGCGCTCAGCACCCTCCTCCCGCCCTGTGGTGCAACAGATGTCCCTTTCTCCAAAACTGTACTCAATGGGACCGTAACGTTGCAACCACACACAAGTTGACCTGCTGTAAGAAAAAATCAAGTTAGTACATTTCAAACATGAAAAACGTCATTTTATACTCAACATGAAAAACCAAAATTCCAAAAGTATAAAACATACAAAAATGCTTACCAAAGAGAGGAAATGTGTCGCGCTCAGCACCCTCCTCCCGCCCTGTGGTGCGACAGATGTCCCTTTCTCCAAAACTGTACTCAATGGGACCGTAACGTAGCAACCACACACAAGTTGACCTGCTGTGAGAAAAAATCAAGTTAGTACATTTCAAACATGAAAAACGTCATTTTATACTCAACATGAAAAACCAAAATTCCAAAAGTATAAAACATACAAAAATGCTTACCAAAGAGAGGAAATGTGTCGTGCTCAGAGCCCTCCTCCCGCCCTGTGGTGCAACAGATGTCCCTTTCTCCAAAACTGTACTCAATGGGACCGTAACGTTGCAACCACACACTATATGACCTGCTGTGAGAAAAAATCAAGTTAGTACATTTCAAACATGAAAAACGTCATTTTATACTCAACATGAAAAACCAAAATTCCAAAAGTATAAAACATACAAAAATGCTTACCAAAGAGAGGAAATGTGTCGCGCTCAGAGCCCTCCTCCCGCCCTGTGGTGCAACAGATGTCCCTTTCTCCAAAACTGTACTCAATGGGACCGTAACGTTGCAACCACACACAAGTTGACCTGCTGTGAGAAAAAATCAAGTTAGTACATTTCAAACATGAAAAACGTCATTTTATACTCAACATGAAAAACCAAAATTCCAAAAGTATAAAACATACAAAAATGCTTACCAAAGAGAGGAAATGTGTCGCGCTCAGCACCCTCCTCCCGCCCTGTGGTGCAACAGATGTCCCTTTCTCCAAAACTGTACTCAATGGGACCGTAACGTTGCAACCACACACTATATGACCTGCTGTGAGAAAAAATCAAGTTAGTATATTTCAAACATGAAAAACGTCATTTTATACTCAACATGAAAAACCAAAATTCCAAAAGTATAAAACATACAAAAATGCTTACCAAAGAGAGGAAATGTGTCGCGCTCAGCACCCTCCTCCCGCCCTGTGGTGCAACAGATGTCCCTTTCTCCACAACTGTACTCAATGGGACCGTAACGTTGCAACCACACACTATATGACCTGCTGTGAGAAAAAATCAAGTTAGTACATTTCAAACATGAAAAACGTCATTTTATACTCAACATGAAATACCAAAATTCCAAAAGTATAAAACATACAAAAATGCTTACCAAAGAGAGGAAATGTGTCGCGCTCAGCACCCTCCTCCCGCCCTGTGGTGCAACAGATGTCCCTTTCTCCAAAACTGTACTCAATGGGACCATAACGTTGCAACCCCACACAAGTTGACCTGCTGTGAGAAAAAATCAAGTTAGTACATTTCAAACATGAAAAACGTCATTTTATACTCAACATGAAAAACCAAAATTCCAAAAGTATAAAACATACAAAAATGCTTACCAAAGAGAGGAAATGTGTCGCTCTCAGAGCCCTCCTCCCGCCCTGTGGTGCAACAGATGTCCCTTTCTCCAAAACTGTACTCAATGGGACCGTAACGTTGCAACCACACACTATATGACCTGCTGTGAGAAAAAATCAAGTTAGTACATTTCAAACATGAAAAACGTCATTTTATACTCAACATGAAATACCAAAATTCCAAAAGTATAAAACATACAAAAATGCTTACCTAAGAGAGGAAATGTGTCGCGCTCAGCACCCTCCTCCCGCCCTGTGGTGCAACAGATGTCCCTTTCTCCAAAACTGTACTCAATGGGACGGTAACGTTGCAACCACACACTATATGACCTGCTGTGAGAAAAAATCAAGTTAGTACATTTCAAACATGAAAAACGTCATTTTATACTCAACATGAAATACCAAAATTCCGAAAGTATAAAACATACAAAAATGCTTACCAAAGAGAGTAAATGTGTCGCGCTCAGCACCCTCCTCCCGCCCTGTGGTGCAACAGATGTCCCTTTCTCCAAAACTGTACTCAATGGGACCGTAACGTTGCAACCACACACTATATGACCTGCTGTGAGAAAAAATCAAGTTAGTACATTACAAACATGAAAAACGTCATTTTATACTCAACATGAAATACCAAAATTCCAAAAGTATAAAACATACAAAAATGCTTACCAAAGAGAGGAAATGTGTCGCGCTCAGCACCCTCCTCCCGCCCTGTGGTGCAACAGATGTCCCTTTCTCCAAAACTGTACTCAATGGGACCGTAACGTTGCAACCACACACTATATGACCTGCTGTGAGAAAAAATCAAGTTAGTACATTTCAAACATGAAAAACGTCATTTTATACTCAACATGAAATACCAAAATTCCAAAAGTATAAAACATACAAAAATGCTTACCAAAGAGAGGAAATGTGTCGCGCTCAGCACCCTCCTCCCGCCCTGTGGTGCAACAGATGTCCCTTTCTCCAAAACTGTACTCAATGGGACCGTAACGTTGCAGCCACACACTATATGACCTGCTGTGAGAAAAAATCAAGTTAGTACATTTCAAACATGAAAAACGTCATTTTATACTCAACATGAAAAACCAAAATTCCAAAAGTATAAAACATACAAAAATGCTTACCAAAGAGAGGAAATGTGTCGCTCTCAGAGCCCTCCTCCCGCCCTGTGGTGCAACAGATGTCCCTTTCTCCAAAACTGTACTCAATGGGACCGTAACGTTGCAACCACACACTATATGACCTGCTGTGAGAAAAAATCAAGTTAGTACATTTCAAACATGAAAACGTCATTTTATACTCAACATGAAATACCAAAATTCCAAAAGTATAAAACATACAAAAATGCTTACCAAAGAGAGGAAATGTGTCGCGCTCAGCACCCTCCTCCCGCCCTGTGGTGCAACAGATGTCCCTTTCTCCAAAACTGTACTCAATGGGACCGTAACGTTGCAACCACACACTATATGACCTGCTGTGAGAAAAAATCAAGTTAGTACATTTCAAACATGAAAAACGTCATTTTATACTCAACATGAAATACCAAAATTCCAAAAGTATAAAACATACAAAAATGCTTACCAAAGAGAGGAAATGTGTCGCGCTCAGCACCCTCCTCCCGCCCTGTGGTGCAACAGATGTCCCTTTCTCCAAAACTGTACTCAATGGGACCGCAACGTTGCAACCACACACAAGTTGACCTGCTGTGAGAAAAAATCAAGTTAGTACATTTCAAACACGAAAAACGTCATTTCATACTCAAATTGAAAAACCAAAATTCCAAAAGTATAAAACATACAAAAATGCTTACCAAAGAGAGGAAATGTGTCGTGCTCAGCACCCTCCTCCCGCCCTGTGGTGCAACAGATGTCCCTTTCTCCAAAACTGTACTCAATGGGACCGTAACGTTGCAACCACACACTATATGACCTGCTGTGAGAAAAAATCAAGTTAGTACATTTCAAACATGAAGAACGTCATTTTATACTCAACATGAAAAACCAAAATTCCAAAAGTATAAAACATACAAAAATGCTTACCAAAGAGAGGAAATGTGTCGTGCTCAGCACCCTCCTCCCGCCCTGTGGTGCAACAGATGTCCCTTTCTCCAAAACTGTACTCAATGGGACCGTAACGTTGCAACCACGCACTATATGACCTGCTGTGAGAAAAAATCAAGTTAGTACATTTCAAACATGAAAAACGTCATTTTATACTCAACATGAAAAACCAAAATTCCAAAAGTATAAAACATACAAAAATGCTTACCAAAGAGAGGAAATGTGTCGTGCTCAGCACCCTCCTCCCGCCCTGTGGTGCAACAGATGTCCCTTTCTCCAAAACTGTACTCAATGGGACCGTAACGTTGCAAACACACACAAGTTGACCTGCTGAGAGAAAAAATCAAGTTAGTACATTTCAAACATGAAAAACGTCATTTTATACTCAACATGAAAAACCAAAATTCCAAAAGTATAAAACATACAAAAATGCTTACCAAAGAGAGGAAATGTGTCGTGCTCAGCACCCTCCTCCCGCCCTGTGGTGCAACAGATGTCCCTTTCTCCAAAACTGTACTCAATGGGACCGTAACGTTGCAGCCACACACTATATGACCTGCTGTGAGAAAAAATCAAGTTAGTACATTTCAAACATGAAAAACGTCATTTTATACTCAACATGAAAAACCAAAATTCCAAAAGTATAAAACATACAAAAATGCTTACCAAAGAGAGGAAATGTGTCGCTCTCAGAGCCCTCCTCCCGCCCTGTGGTGCAACAGATGTCCCTTTCTCCAAAACTGTACTCAATGGGACCGTAACGTTGCAACCACACACTATATGACCTGCTGTGAGAAAAAATCAAGTTAGTACATTTCAAACATGAAAACGTCATTTTATACTCAACATGAAATACCAAAATTCCAAAAGTATAAAACATACAAAAATGCTTACCAAAGAGAGGAAATGTGTCGCGCTCAGCACCCTCCTCCCGCCCTGTGGTGCAACAGATGTCCCTTTCTCCAAAACTGTACTCAATGGGACCGTAACGTTGCAAACACACACAAGTTGACCTGCTGAGAGAAAAAATCAAGTTAGTACATTTCAAACATGAAAAACGTCATTTTATACTCAACATGAAAAACCAAAATTCCAAAAGTATAAAACATACAAAAATGCTTACCAAAGAGAGGAAATGTGTCGTGCTCAGCACCCTCCTCCCGCCCTGTGGTGCAACAGATGTCCCTTTCTCCAAAACTGTACTCAATGGGACCGTAACGTTGCAGCCACACACTATATGACCTGCTGTGAGAAAAAATCAAGTTAGTACATTTCAAACATGAAAAACGTCATTTTATACTCAACATGAAAAACCAAAATTCCAAAAGTATAAAACATACAAAAATGCTTACCAAAGAGAGGAAATGTGTCGCTCTCAGAGCCCTCCTCCCGCCCTGTGGTGCAACAGATGTCCCTTTCTCCAAAACTGTACTCAATGGGACCGTAACGTTGCAACCACACACTATATGACCTGCTGTGAGAAAAAATCAAGTTAGTACATTTCAAACATGAAAACGTCATTTTATACTCAACATGAAATACCAAAATTCCAAAAGTATAAAACATACAAAAATGCTTACCAAAGAGAGGAAATGTGTCGCGCTCAGCACCCTCCTCCCGCCCTGTGGTGCAACAGATGTCCCTTTCTCCAAAACTGTACTCAATGGGACCGTAACGTTGCAACCACACACTATATGACCTGCTGTGAGAAAAAATCAAGTTAGTACATTTCAAACATGAAAACGTCATTTTATACTCAACATGAAATACCAAAATTCCAAAAGTATAAAACATACAAAAATGCTTACCAAAGAGAGGAAATGTGTCGCGCTCAGCACCCTCCTCCCGCCCTGTGGTGCAACAGATGTCCCTTTCTCCAAAACTGTACTCAATGGGACCGTAACGTTGCAACCACACACTATATGACCTGCTGTGAGAAAAAATCAAGTTAGTACATTTCAAACATGAAAAACGTCATTTTATACTCAACATGAAATACCAAAATTCCAAAAGTATAAAACATACAAAAATGCTTACCAAAGAGAGGAAATGTGTCGCGCTCAGCACCCTCCTCCCGCCCTGTGGTGCAACAGATGTCCCTTTCTCCAAAACTGTACTCAATGGGACCGCAACGTTGCAACCACACACAAGTTGACCTGCTGTGAGAAAAAATCAAGTTAGTACATTTCAAACACGAAAAACGTCATTTCATACTCAAATTGAAAAACCAAAATTCCAAAAGTATAAAACATACAAAAATGCTTACCAAAGAGAGGAAATGTGTCGTGCTCAGCACCCTCCTCCCGCCCTGTGGTGCAACAGATGTCCCTTTCTCCAAAACTGTACTCAATGGGACCGTAACGTTGCAACCACACACTATATGACCTGCTGTGAGAAAAAATCAAGTTAGTACATTTCAAACATGAAGAACGTCATTTTATACTCAACATGAAAAACCAAAATTCCAAAAGTATAAAACATACAAAAATGCTTACCAAAGAGAGGAAATGTGTCGTGCTCAGCACCCTCCTCCCGCCCTGTGGTGCAACAGATGTCCCTTTCTCCAAAACTGTACTCAATGGGACCGTAACGTTGCAACCACGCACTATATGACCTGCTGTGAGAAAAAATCAAGTTAGTACATTTCAAACATGAAAAACGTCATTTTATACTCAACATGAAAAACCAAAATTCCAAAAGTATAAAACATACAAAAATGCTTACCAAAGAGAGGAAATGTGTCGTGCTCAGCACCCTCCTCCCGCCCTGTGGTGCAACAGATGTCCCTTTCTCCAAAACTGTACTCAATGGGACCGTAACGTTGCAAACACACACAAGTTGACCTGCTGAGAGAAAAAATCAAGTTAGTACATTTCAAACATGAAAAACGTCATTTTATACTCAACATGAAAAACCAAAATTCCAAAAGTATAAAACATACAAAAATGCTTACCAAAGAGAGGAAATGTGTCGTGCTCAGCACCCTCCTCCCGCCCTGTGGTGCAACAGATGTCCCTTTCTCCAAAACTGTACTCAATGGGACCGTAACGTTGCAACCACACACAAGTTGACCTGCTGTGAGAAAAAATCAAGTTAGTACATTTCAAACATGAAAAACGTCATTTTATACTCAACATGAAAAACCAAAATTCCAAAAGTATAAAACATACAAAAATGCTTACCAAAGAGAGGAAGTGTGTCGCGCTCAGAGCCCTCCTCCCGCCCTGTGGTGCAACAGATGTCCCTTTCTCCAAAACAGTACTCAATGGGACCGTAACGTTGCAACCACACACAAGTTGACCTGCTGTGAGAAAAAATCAAGTTAGTACATTTCAAACATGAAAAACGTCATTTTATACTCAACATGAAATACCAAAATTCCAAAAGTATAAAACATACAAAAATGCTTACCAAAGAGAGGAAATGTGTCGCGCTCAGCACCCTCCTCCCGCCCTGTGGTGCAACAGATGTCCCTTTCTCCAAAACTGTACTCAATGGGACCGTAACGTTGCAACCACACACTATATGACCTGCTGTGAGAAAAAATCAAGTTAGTATATTTCAAACATGAAAAACGTCATTTTATACTCAACATGAAAAACCAAAATTCCAAAAGTATAAAACATACAAAAATGCTTACCAAAGAGAGGAAATGTGTCGCGCTCAGCACCCTCATCCCGCCCTGTGGTGCAACAGATGTCCCTTTCTCCACAACTGTACTCAATGGGACCGTAACGTTGCAACCACACACTATATGACCTGCTGTGAGAAAAAATCAAGTTAGTACATTTCAAACATGAAAAACGTCATTTAATACTCAACATGAAATACCAAAATTCCAAAAGTATAAAACATACAAAAATGCTTACCAAAGAGAGGAAATGTGTCGCGCTCAGCACCCTCCTCCCGCCCTGTGGTGCAACAGATGTCCCTTTCTCCAAAACTGTACTCAATGGGACCATAACGTTGCAACCACACACAAGTTGACCTGCTGTGAGAAAAAATCAAGTTAGTACATTTCAAACATGAAAAACGTCATTTTATACTCAACATGAAAAACCAAAATTCCAAAAGTATAAAACATACAAAAATGCTTACCAAAGAGAGGAAATGTGTCGCTCTCAGAGCCCTCCTCCCGCCCTGTGGTGCAACAGATGTCCCTTTCTCCAAAACTGTACTCAATGGGACCGTAACGTTGCAACCACACACTATATGACCTGCTGTGAGAAAAAATCAAGTTAGTACATTTCAAACATGAAAAACGTCATTTTATACTCAACATGAAATACCAAAATTCCAAAAGTATAAAACATACAAAAATGCTTACCTAAGAGAGGAAATGTGTCGCGCTCAGCACCCTCCTCCCGCCCTGTGGTGCAACAGATGTCCCTTTCTCCAAAACTGTACTCAATGGGACGGTAACGTTGCAACCACACACTATATGACCTGCTGTGAGAAAAAATCAAGTTAGTACATTTCAAACATGAAAAACGTCATTTTATACTCAACATGAAATACCAAAATTCCGAAAGTATAAAACATACAAAAATGCTTACCAAAGAGAGTAAATGTGTCGCGCTCAGCACCCTCCTCCCGCCCTGTGGTGCAACAGATGTCCCTTTCTCCAAACTGTACTCAATGGGACCGTAACGTTGCAACCACACACTATATGACCTGCTGTGAGAAAAAATCAAGTTAGTACATTACAAACATGAAAAACGTCATTTTATACTCAACATGAAATACCAAAATTCCAAAAGTATAAAACATACAAAAATGCTTACCAAAGAGAGGAAATGTGTCGCGCTCAGCACCCTCCTCCCGCCCTGTGGTGCAACAGATGTCCCTTTCTCCAAAACTGTACTCAATGGGACCGTAACGTTGCAACCACACACTATATGACCTGCTGTGAGAAAAAATCAAGTTAGTACATTTCAAACATGAAAAACGTCATTTTATACTCAACATGAAATACCAAAATTCCAAAAGTATAAAACATACAAAAATGCTTACCAAAGAGAGGAAATGTGTCGCGCTCAGCACCCTCCTCCCGCCCTGTGGTGCAACAGATGTCCCTTTCTCCAAAACTGTACTCAATGGGACCGTAACGTTGCAGCCACACACTATATGACCTGCTGTGAGAAAAAATCAAGTTAGTACATTTCAAACATGAAAAACGTCTTTTTATACTCAACATGAAAAACCAAAATTCCAAAAGTATAAAACATACAAAAATGCTTACCAAAGAGAGGAAATGTGTCGCTCTCAGAGCCCTCCTCCCGCCCTGTGGTGCAACAGATGTCCCTTTCTCCAAAACTGTACTCAATGGGACCGTAACGTTGCAACCACACACTATATGACCTGCTGTGAGAAAAAATCAAGTTAGTACATTTCAAACATGAAAAACGTCATTTTATACTCAACATGAAATACCAAAATTCCAAAAGTATAAAACATACAAAAATGCTTACCAAAGAGAGGAAATGTGTCGCGCTCAGCACCCTCCTCCCGCCCTGTGGTGCAACAGATGTCCCTTTCTCCAAAACTGTACTCAATGGGACCGTAACGTTGCAACCACACACTATATGACCTGCTGTGAGAAAAAATCAAGTTAGTACATTTCAAACATGAAAAACGTCATTTTATACTCAACATGAAATACCAAAATTCCAAAAGTATAAAACATACAAAAATGCTTACCAAAGAGAGGAAATGTGTCGCGCTCAGCACCCTCCTCCCGCCCTGTGGTGCAACAGATGTCCCTTTCTCCAAAACTGTACTCAATGGGACCATAACGTTGCAACCACACACAAGTTGACCTGCTGTGAGAAAAAATCAAGTTAGTACATTTCAAACATGAAAAACGTCATTTCATACTCAAATTGAAAAACCAAAATTCCAAAAGTATAAAACATACAAAAATGCTTACCAAAGAGAGGAAATGTGTCGTGCTCAGCACCCTCCTCCCGCCCTGTGGTGCAACAGATGTCCCTTTCTCCAAAACTGTACTCAATGGGACCGTAACGTTGCAACCACACACAAGTTGACCTGCTGTGAGAAAAAATCAAGTTAGTACATTTCAAACATGAAAAACGTCATTTTATACTCAACATGAAAAACCAAAATTCCAAAAGTATAAAACATACAAAAATGCTTACCAAAGAGAGGAAGTGTGTCGCGCTCAGAGCCCTCCTCCCGCCCTGTGGTGCAACAGATGTCCCTTTCTCCAAAACAGTACTCAATGGGACCGTAACGTTGCAACCACACACAAGTTGACCTGCTGTGAGAAAAAATCAAGTTAGTACATTTCAAACATGAAAAACGTCATTTTATACTCAACATGAAAAACCAAAATTCCAAAAGTATAAAACATACAAAAATGCTTACCAAAGAGAGGAAATGTGTCGAGCTCAGCACCCTCCTCCCGCCCTGTGGTGCAACAGATGTCCCTTTCTCCAAAACTGTACTCAATGGGACCGTAACGTTGCAACCACACACAAGTTGACCTGCTGTGAGAAAAAATCAAGTTAGTACATTTCAAACATGAAAAACGTCATTTTATACTCAACATGAAAAACCAAAATTCCAAAAGTATGAAACATACAAAAATGATAACCAAAGACAGGAAATGTGTCGCGCTCAGAGCCCTCCTCCCGCCCTGTGGTGCAACAGATGTCCCTTTCTCCAAAACTGTACTCAATGGGACCGTAACGTTGCAACCACACACAAGTTGACCTGCTGTGAGAAAAAATCAAGTTAGTACATTTCAAACATGAAGAACGTCATTTTATACTCAACATGAAAAACCAAAATTCCAAAAGTATAAAACATACAAAAATGCTTACCAAAGAGAGGAAATGTGTCGCGCTCAGCACCCTCCTCCCGCCCTGTGGTGCAACAGATGTCCCTTTCTCCAAAACTGTACTCAATGGGACCGTAACGTTGCAACCACACACAAGTTGACCTGCTGTAAGAAAAAATCAAGTTAGTACATTTCAAACATGAAAAACGTCATTTTATACTCAACATGAAAAACCAAAATTCCAAAAGTATAAAACATACAAAAATGCTTACCAAAGAGAGGAAATGTGTCGCGCTCAGCACCCTCCTCCCGCCCTGTGGTGCGACAGATGTCCCTTTCTCCAAAACTGTACTCAATGGGACCGTAACGTAGCAACCACACACAAGTTGACCTGCTGTGAGAAAAAATCAAGTTAGTACATTTCAAACATGAAAAACGTCATTTTATACTCAACATGAAAAACCAAAATTCCAAAAGTATAAAACATACAAAAATGCTTACCAAAGAGAGGAAATGTGTCGTGCTCAGAGCCCTCCTCCCGCCCTGTGGTGCAACAGATGTCCCTTTCTCCAAAACTGTACTCAATGGGACCGTAACGTTGCAACCACACACTATATGACCTGCTGTGAGAAAAAATCAAGTTAGTACATTTCAAACATGAAAAACGTCATTTTATACTCAACATGAAAAACCAAAATTCCAAAAGTATAAAACATACAAAAATGCTTACCAAAGAGAGGAAATGTGTCGCGCTCAGAGCCCTCCTCCCGCCCTGTGGTGCAACAGATGTCCCTTTCTCCAAAATGTACTCAATGGGACCGTAACGTTGCAACCACACACAAGTTGACCTGCTGTGAGAAAAAATCAAGTTAGTACATTTCAAACATGAAAAACGTCATTTTATACTCAACATGAAAAACCAAAATTCCAAAAGTATAAAACATACAAAAATGCTTACCAAAGAGAGGAAATGTGTCGCGCTCAGCACCCTCCTCCCGCCCTGTGGTGCAACAGATGTCCCTTTCTCCAAAACTGTACTCAATGGGACCGTAACGTTGCAACCACACACTATATGACCTGCTGTGAGAAAAAATCAAGTTAGTATATTTCAAACATGAAAAACGTCATTTTATACTCAACATGAAAAACCAAAATTCCAAAAGTATAAAACATACAAAAATGCTTACCAAAGAGAGGAAATGTGTCGCGCTCAGCACCCTCCTCCCGCCCTGTGGTGCAACAGATGTCCCTTTCTCCACAACTGTACTCAATGGGACCGTAACGTTGCAACCACACACTATATGACCTGCTGTGAGAAAAAATCAAGTTAGTACATTTCAAACATGAAAAACGTCATTTTATACTCAACATGAAATACCAAAATTCCAAAAGTATAAAACATACAAAAATGCTTACCAAAGAGAGGAAATGTGTCGCGCTCAGCACCCTCCTCCCGCCCTGTGGTGCAACAGATGTCCCTTTCTCCAAAACTGTACTCAATGGGACCATAACGTTGCAACCCCACACAAGTTGACCTGCTGTGAGAAAAAATCAAGTTAGTACATTTCAAACATGAAAAACGTCATTTTATACTCAACATGAAAAACCAAAATTCCAAAAGTATAAAACATACAAAAATGCTTACCAAAGAGAGGAAATGTGTCGCTCTCAGAGCCCTCCTCCCGCCCTGTGGTGCAACAGATGTCCCTTTCTCCAAAACTGTACTCAATGGGACCGTAACGTTGCAACCACACACTATATGACCTGCTGTGAGAAAAAATCAAGTTAGTACATTTCAAACATGAAAAACGTCATTTTATACTCAACATGAAATACCAAAATTCCAAAAGTATAAAACATACAAAAATGCTTACCTAAGAGAGGAAATGTGTCGCGCTCAGCACCCTCCTCCCGCCCTGTGGTGCAACAGATGTCCCTTTCTCCAAAACTGTACTCAATGGGACGGTAACGTTGCAACCACACACTATATGACCTGCTGTGAGAAAAAATCAAGTTAGTACATTTCAAACATGAAAAACGTCATTTTATACTCAACATGAAATACCAAAATTCCGAAAGTATAAAACATACAAAAATGCTTACCAAAGAGAGTAAATGTGTCGCGCTCAGCACCCTCCTCCCGCCCTGTGGTGCAACAGATGTCCCTTTCTCCAAAACTGTACTCAATGGGACCGTAACGTTGCAACCACACACTATATGACCTGCTGTGAGAAAAAATCAAGTTAGTACATTACAAACATGAAAAACGTCATTTTATACTCAACATGAAATACCAAAATTCCAAAAGTATAAAACATACAAAAATGCTTACCAAAGAGAGGAAATGTGTCGCGCTCAGCACCCTCCTCCCGCCCTGTGGTGCAACAGATGTCCCTTTCTCCAAAACTGTACTCAATGGGACCGTAACGTTGCAACCACACACTACATGACCTGCTGTGAGAAAAAATCAAGTTAGTACATTTCAAACATGAAAAACGTCATTTTATACTCAACATGAAATACCAAAATTCCAAAAGTATAAAACATACAAAAATGCTTACCAAAGAGAGGAAATGTGTCGCGCTCAGCACCCTCCTCCCGCCCTGTGGTGCAACAGATGTCCCTTTCTCCAAAACTGTACTCAATGGGACCGTAACGTTGCAGCCACACACTATATGACCTGCTGTGAGAAAAAATCAAGTTAGTACATTTCAAACATGAAAAACGTCATTTTATACTCAACATGAAAAACCAAAATTCCAAAAGTATAAAACATACAAAAATGCTTACCAAAGAGAGGAAATGTGTCGCTCTCAGAGCCCTCCTCCCGCCCTGTGGTGCAACAGATGTCCCTTTCTCCAAAACTGTACTCAATGGGACCGTAACGTTGCAACCACACACTATATGACCTGCTGTGAGAAAAAATCAAGTTAGTACATTTCAAACATGAAAACGTCATTTTATACTCAACATGAAATACCAAAATTCCAAAAGTATAAAACATACAAAAATGCTTACCAAAGAGAGGAAATGTGTCGCGCTCAGCACCCTCCTCCCGCCCTGTGGTGCAACAGATGTCCCTTTCTCCAAAACTGTACTCAATGGGACCGTAACGTTGCAACCACACACTATATGACCTGCTGTGAGAAAAAATCAAGTTAGTACATTTCAAACATGAAAAACGTCATTTTATACTCAACATGAAATACCAAAATTCCAAAAGTATAAAACATACAAAAATGCTTACCAAAGAGAGGAAATGTGTCGCGCTCAGCACCCTCCTCCCGCCCTGTGGTGCAACAGATGTCCCTTTCTCCAAAACTGTACTCAATGGGACCGCAACGTTGCAACCACACACAAGTTGACCTGCTGTGAGAAAAAATCAAGTTAGTACATTTCAAACACGAAAAACGTCATTTCATACTCAAATTGAAAAACCAAAATTCCAAAAGTATAAAACATACAAAAATGCTTACCAAAGAGAGGAAATGTGTCGTGCTCAGCACCCTCCTCCCGCCCTGTGGTGCAACAGATGTCCCTTTCTCCAAAACTGTACTCAATGGGACCGTAACGTTGCAACCACACACTATATGACCTGCTGTGAGAAAAAATCAAGTTAGTACATTTCAAACATGAAGAACGTCATTTTATACTCAACATGAAAAACCAAAATTCCAAAAGTATAAAACATACAAAAATGCTTACCAAAGAGAGGAAATGTGTCGTGCTCAGCACCCTCCTCCCGCCCTGTGGTGCAACAGATGTCCCTTTCTCCAAAACTGTACTCAATGGGACCGTAACGTTGCAACCACGCACTATATGACCTGCTGTGAGAAAAAATCAAGTTAGTACATTTCAAACATGAAAAACGTCATTTTATACTCAACATGAAAAACCAAAATTCCAAAAGTATAAAACATACAAAAATGCTTACCAAAGAGAGGAAATGTGTCGTGCTCAGCACCCTCCTCCCGCCCTGTGGTGCAACAGATGTCCCTTTCTCCAAAACTGTACTCAATGGGACCGTAACGTTGCAAACACACACAAGTTGACCTGCTGAGAGAAAAAATCAAGTTAGTACATTTCAAACATGAAAAACGTCATTTTATACTCAACATGAAAAACCAAAATTCCAAAAGTATAAAACATACAAAAATGCTTACCAAAGAGAGGAAATGTGTCGCGCTCAGCACCCTCCTCCCGCCCTGTGGTGCGACAGATGTCCCTTTCTCCAAAACTGTACTCAATGGGACCGTAACGTAGCAACCACACACAAGTTGACCTGCTGTGAGAAAAAATCAAGTTAGTACATTTCAAACATGAAAAACGTCATTTTATACTCAACATGAAAAACCAAAATTCCAAAAGTATAAAACATACAAAAATGCTTACCAAAGAGAGGAAATGTGTCGTGCTCAGAGCCCTCCTCCCGCCCTGTGGTGCAACAGATGTCCCTTTCTCCAAAACTGTACTCAATGGGACCGTAACGTTGCAACCACACACTATATGACCTGCTGTGAGAAAAAATCAAGTTAGTACATTTCAAACATGAAAAACGTCATTTTATACTCAACATGAAAAACCAAAATTCCAAAAGTATAAAACATACAAAAATGCTTACCAAAGAGAGGAAATGTGTCGCGCTCAGAGCCCTCCTCCCGCCCTGTGGTGCAACAGATGTCCCTTTCTCCAAAACTGTACTCAATGGGACCGTAACGTTGCAACCACACACAAGTTGACCTGCTGTGAGAAAAAATCAAGTTAGTACATTTCAAACATGAAAAACGTCATTTTATACTCAACATGAAAAACCAAAATTCCAAAAGTATAAAACATACAAAAATGCTTACCAAAGAGAGGAAATGTGTCGCGCTCAGCACCCTCCTCCCGCCCTGTGGTGCAACAGATGTCCCTTTCTCCACAACTGTACTCAATGGGACCGTAACGTTGCAACCACACACTATATGACCTGCTGTGAGAAAAAATCAAGTTAGTACATTTCAAACATGAAAAACGTCATTTTATACTCAACATGAAAAACCAAAATTCCAAAAGTATAAAACATACAAAAATGCTTACCAAAGAGAGGAAATGTGTCGCGCTCAGAGCCCTCCTCCCGCCCTGTGGTGCAACAGATGTCCCTTTCTCCAAAACTGTACTCAATGGGACCGTAACGTTGCAACCACACACAAGTTGACCTGCTGTGAGAAAAAATCAAGTTAGTACATTTCAAACATGAAAAACGTCATTTTATACTCAACATGAAAAACCAAAATAAGTATAAAACATACAAAAATGCTTACCAAAGAGATGAAATGTGTCGCGCTCAGCACCCTCCTCCCGCCCTGTGGTGCAACAGATGTCCCTTTCTCCAAAACTGTACTCAATGGGACCGTAACGTTGCAACCACACACAAGTTGACCTGCTGTGAGAAAAAATCAAGTTAGTACATTTCAAACATGAAAAACGTCATTTTATACTCAACATGAAAAACCAAAATTCCAAAAGTATAAAACATACAAAAATGCTTACCAAAGAGAGGAAATGTGTCGCGCTCAGCTCCCTCCTTCCGCCCTGTGGTGCAACAGATGTCCCTTTCTCCAAAACTGTACTCAATGGGACCGTAACGTTGCAACCACACACTATATGACCTGCTGTGAGAAAAAATCAAGTTAGTACATTTCAAACATGAAAAACGTCATTTTATACTCAACATGAAAAACCAAAATTCCAAAAGTATAAAACATACAAAAATGCTTACCAAAGAGAGGAAATGTGTCGCGCTCAGAGCCCTCCTCCCGCCCTGTGGTGCAACAGATGTCCCTTTCTCCAAAACTGTACTCAATGGGACCGTAACGTTGCAACCACACACAAGTTGACCTGCTGTGAGAAAAAATCAAGTTAGTACATTTCAAACATGAAAAACGTCATTTTATGCTCAACATGAAATACCAAAATTCCAAAAGTATAAAACATACAAAAATGCTTACCAAAGAGAGGAAATGTGTCGCGCTCAGCACCCTCCTCCCGCCCTGTGGTGCAACAGATGTCCCTTTCTCCACAACTGTACTCAATGGGACCGTAACGTTGCAACCACACACTATATGACCTGCTGTGAGAAAAAATCAAGTTAGTACATTTCAAACATGAAAAACGTCATTTTATACTCAACATGAAATACCAAAATTCCAAAAGTATAAAACATACAAAAATGCTTACCAAAGAGAGGAAATGTGTCGCGCTCAGCACCCTCCTCCCGCCCTGTGGTGCAACAGATGTCCCTTTCTCCAAAACTGTACTCAATGGGACCGTAACGTTGCAACCACACACTATATGACCTGCTGTGAGAAAAAATCAAGTTAGTACATTTCAAACATGAAAAACGTCATTTTATACTCAACATGAAATACCAAAATTCCAAAAGTATAAAACATACAAAAATGCTTACCAAAGAGAGGAAATGTGTCGCGCTCAGCACCCTCCTCCCGCCCTGTGGTGCAACAGATGTCCCTTTCTCCAAAACTGTACTCAATGGGACCGTAACGTTGCAACCACACACTATATGACCTGCTGTGAGAAAAAATCAAGTTAGTACATTTCAAACATGAAAAACGTCATTTCATACTCAACATGAAAAACCAAAATTCCAAAAGTATAAAACATACAAAAATGCTTACCAAAGAGAGGAAATGTGTCGTGCTCAGCACCCTCCTCCCGCCCTGTGGTGCAACAGATGTCCCTGTCTCCAAAACTGTACTCAATGGGACCGTAACGTTGCAACCACACACAAGTTGACCTGCTGTGAGAAAAAATCAAGTTAGTACATTTCAAACATGAAAAACGTCATTTTATACTCAACATGAAAAACCAAAATTCCAAAAGTATAAAACATACAAAAATGCTTACCAAAGAGAGGAAATGTGTCGGGCTCAGCACCCTCCTCCCGCCCTGTGGTGCAACAGATGTCCCTTTCTCCAAAACTGTACTCAATGGGACCGTAACGTTGCAACCACACACAAGTTGACCTGCTGTGAGAAAAAATCAAGTTAGTACATTTCAAACATGAAAAACGTCATTTTATACTCAACATGAAAAACCAAAATTCCAAAAGTATGAAACATACAAAAATGCTTACCAAAGAGTGGAAATGTGTCGCGCTCAGAGCCCTCCTCCCGCCCTGTGGTGCAACAGATGTCCCTTTCTCCAAAACTGTACTCAATGGGACCGTAACGTTGCAACCACACACAAGTTGACCTGCTGTGAGAAAAAATCAAGTTAGTACATTTCAAACATGAAAAACGTCATTTTATACTCAACATGAAAAACCAAAATAAGTATAAAACATACAAAAATGCTTACCAAAGAGAGGAAATGTGTCGCGCTCAGCACCCTCCTCCCGCCCTGTGGTGCAACAGATGTCCCTTTCTCCAAAACTGTACTCAATGGGACCGTAACGTTGCAACCACACACAAAATGACTTGCTGTGAGAAAAAATCAAGTTAGTACATTTCAAACATGAAAAACGTCATTTTATACTCAACATGAAAAACCAAAATAAGTATAAAACATACAAAAATGCTTACCAAAGAGAGGAAATGTGTCGCGCTCAGCACCCTCCTCCCGCCCTGTGGTGCAACAGATGTCCCTTTCTCCAAAACTGTACTCAATGGGACCGTAACGTTGCAACCACACACAAAATGACTTGCTGTGAGAAAAAATCAAGTTAGTACATTTCAAACATGAAAAACGTCATTTTATACTCAACATGAAAAACCAAAATTCCAAAAGTATAAAACATACAAAAATGCTTACCAAAGAGAGGAAATGTGTCGCGCTCAGCACCCTCCTCCCGCCCTGTGGTGCAACAGATGTCCCTTTCTCCAAAACTGTACTCAATGGGACCGTAACGTTGCAACCACACACAAGTTGACCTGCTGTGAGAAAAAATCAAGTTAGTACATTTCAAACATGAAAAACGTCATTTTATACTCAACATGAAAAACCAAAATTCCAAAAGTATAAAACATACAAAAATGCTTACCAAAGAGAGGAAATGTGTCGTGCTCAGCACCCTCCTCCCGCCCTGTGGTGCAACAGATGTCCCTGTCTCCAAAACTGTACTCAATGGGACCGTAACGTTGCAACCACACACAAGTTGACCTGCTGTGAGAAAAAATCAAGTTAGTACATTTCAAACATGAAAAACGTCATTTTATACTCAACATGAAAAACCAAAATTCCAAAAGTATAAAACATACAAAAATGCTTACCAAAGAGAGGAAATGTGTCGGGCTCAGCACCCTCCTCCCGCCCTGTGGTGCAACAGATGTCCCTTTCTCCAAAACTGTACTCAATGGGACCGTAACGTTGCAACCACACACAAGTTGACCTGCTGTGAGAAAAAATCAAGTTAGTACATTTCAAACATGAAAAACGTCATTTTATACTCAACATGAAAAACCAAAATTCCAAAAGTATGAAACATACAAAAATGCTTACCAAAGAGTGGAAATGTGTCGCGCTCAGAGCCCTCCTCCCGCCCTGTGGTGCAACAGATGTCCCTTTCTCCAAAACTGTACTCAATGGGACCGTAACGTTGCAACCACACACAAGTTGACCTGCTGTGAGAAAAAATCAAGTTAGTACATTTCAAACATGAAAAACGTCATTTTATACTCAACATGAAAAACCAAAATAAGTATAAAACATACAAAAATGCTTACCAAAGAGAGGAAATGTGTCGCGCTCAGCACCCTCCTCCCGCCCTGTGGTGCAACAGATGTCCCTTTCTCCAAAACTGTACTCAATGGGACCGTAACGTTGCAACCACACACAAAATGACTTGCTGTGAGAAAAAATCAAGTTAGTACATTTCAAACATGAAAAACGTCATTTTATACTCAACATGAAAAACCAAAATTCCAAAAGTATAAAACATACAAAAATGCTTACCAAAGAGAGGAAATGTGTCGCGCTCAGCACCCTCCTCCCGCCCTGTGGTGCAACAGATGTCCCTTTCTCCAAAACTGTACTCAATGGGACCGTAACGTTGCAACCACACACAAGTTGACCTGCTGTGAGAAAAAATCAAGTTAGTACATTTCAAACATGAAAAACGTCATTTTATACTCAACATGAAAAACCAAAATTCCAAAAGTATAAAACATACAAAAATGCTTACCAAAGAGAGGAAATGTGTCGCGCTCAGCACCCTCCTCCCGCCCTGTGGTGCAACAGATGTCCCTTTCTCCAAAACTGTACTCAATGGGACCGTAACGTTGCAACCACACACAAGTTGACCTGCTGTGAGAAAAAATCAAGTTAGTACATTTCAAACATGAAAAACGTCATTTTATACTCAACATGAAAAACCAAATTCCAAAAGTATAAAACATACAAAAATGCTTACCAAAGAGAGGAAATGTGTCGCGCTCAGAGCCCTCCTCCCGCCCTGTGGTGCAACAGATGTCCCTTTCTCCAAAACTGTACTCAGTGGGACCGTAACGTTGCAACCACACACTATATGACCTGCTGTGAGAAAAAATCAAGTTAGTACATTTCAAACATGAAAAACGTCATTTTATACTCAACATGAAATACCAAAATTCCAAAAGCATAAAACATACAAAAATGCTTACCAAAGAGAGGAAATGTGTCGCGCTCAGCACCCTCCTCCCGCCCTCTGGTGCAACAGATGTCCCTTTCTCCAAAACTGTACTCAATGGGACCGTAACGTTGCAACCACACACAAGTTGACCTGCTGTGAGAAAAAATCAAGTTAGTACATTTCAAACATGAAAAACGTCATTTTATACTCAACATGAAAAACCAAAATTCCAAAAGTATAAAACATACAAAATGCTTACCAAAGAGAGGAAATGTGTCGCGCTCAGCACCCTCCTCCCGCCCTGTGGTGCAACAGATGTCCCTTTCTCCAAAACTGTACTCAATGGGACCGTAACGTTGCAACCACACACAAGTTGACCTGCTGTGAGAAAAAATCAAGTTAGTACATTTCAAACATGAAAAACGTCATTTTATACTCAACATGAAAAACCAAAATTCCAAAAGTATAAAACATACAAAAATGCTTACCAAAGAGAGGAAATGTGTCGCGCTCAGCACCCTCCTCCCGCCCTGTGGTGCAACAGATGTCCCTTTCTCCAAAACTGTACTCAATGGGACCGTAACGTTGCAACCACACACAAGTTGACCTGCTGTGAGAAAAAATCAAGTTAGTACATTTCAAACATGAAAAACGTCATTTTATACTCAACATGAAAAACCAAATTCCAAAAGTATAAAACATACAAAAATGCTTACCAAAGAGAGGAAATGTGTCGCGCTCAGAGCCCTCCTCCCGCCCTGTGGTGCAACAGATGTCCCTTTCTCCAAAACTGTACTCAATGGGACCGTAACGTTGCAACCACACACTATATGACCTGCTGTGAGAAAAAATCAAGTTAGTACATTTCAAACATGAAGAACGTCATTTTATACTCAACATGAAAAAACCAAAATTCCAAAAGTATAAAACATACAAAAATGCTTACCAAAGAGAGGAAATGTGTCGCGCTCAGAGCCCTCCTCCCGCCCTGTGGTGCAACAGATGTCCCTTTCTCCAAAACTGTACTCAATGGGACCGTAACGTTGCAACCACACACTATATGACCTGCTGTGAGAAAAAATCAAGTTAGTACATTTCAAACATGAAAAACGTCATTTTATACTCAACATGAAATACCAAAATTCCAAAAGTATAAAACATACAAAAATGCTTACCAAAGAGAGGAAATGTGTTGCGCTCAGCACCCTCCTCCCGCCCTGTGGTGCAACAGATGTCCCTTTCTCCAAAACTGTACTCAATGGGACCGTAACGTTGCAACCACACACAAGTTGACCTGCTGTGAGAAAAAATCAAGTTAGTACATTTCAAACATGAAAAACGTCATTTTATACTCAACATGAAAAACCAAAATTCCAAAAGTATAAAACATACAAAAATGCTTACCAAAGAGAGGAAATGTGTCGCGCTCAGAGCCCTCCTCCCGCCCTGTGGTGCAACAGATGTCCCTTTCTCCAAAACTGTACTGAATGGGACCGTAACGTTGCAACCACACACTATATGACCTGCTGTGAGAAAAAATCAAGTTAGTACATTTCAAACATGGAAAACTTCATTTCATACTCAACATGAAAAACCAAAATTCCAAAAGTATAAAACATACAAAAATGCTTACCAAAGAGAGGAAATGTGTCGCACTCAGCACCCTCCTCCCGCCCTGTGGTGCAACAGATATCCCTTTCTCCAAAACTGTACTCAATGGGACCGTAACGTTGCAACCACACACAAGTTGACCTGCTGTGAGAAAAAATCAAGTTAGTACATTTCAAACATGAAAAACGTCATTTTATACTCAACATGAAAAACCAAAATTCCAAAAGTATAAAACATACAATAATGCTTACCAAAGAGAGGAAATGTGTCGCGCTCAGCACCCTCCTCCCGCCCTGTGGTGCAACAGATGTCCCTTTCTCCAAAACTGTACTCAATGGGACCGTAACGTTGCAACCACACACTATATGACCTGCTGTGAGAAAAAATCAAGTTAATACATTTCAAACATGAAAAACGTCATTTTATACTCAACATGAAAAACCAAAATTCCAAAAGTATAAAACATACAAAAATGCTTACCAAAGAGAGGAAATGTGTCGCGCTCAGAGCCCTCCTCCCGCCCTGTGGTGCAACAGATGTCCCTTTCTCCAAAACTGTACTCAATGGGACCGTAACATTGCAACCACACACAAGTTGACCTGCTGTGAGAAAAAATCAAGTTAGTACATTTCAAACATGAAAAACGTCATTTTATACTCAACATGAAATACCAAAATTCCAAAAGTATAAAACATACAAAAATGCTTACCAAAGAGAGGAAATGTGTCGCGCTCAGCACCCTCCTCCCGCCCTGTGATGCAACAGATGTCCCTTTCTCCAAAACTGTACTCAATGGGACCGTAACGTTGCAACCACACACTATATGACCTGCTGTGAGAAAAAATCAAGTTAGTACATTTCAAACATGAAAAACGTCATTTTATACTCAACATGAAATACCAAAATTCCAAAAGTATAAAACACACAAAAATGCTTACCAAAGAGAGGAAATGTGTCGCGCTCAGCACCCTCCTCCCGCCCTCTGGTGCAACAGATGTCCCTTTCTCCACAACTGTACTCAATGGGACCGTAACGTTGCAACCACACACTATATGACCTGCTGTGAGAAAAAATCAAGTTAGTACATTTCAAACATGAAAAACGTCATTTTATACTCGACATGAAATACCAAAATTCCAAAAGTATAAAACATACAAAAATGCTTACCAAAGAGAGGAAATGTGTCGCGCTCAGCACCCTCCTCCCGCCCTGTGGTGCAACAGATGTCCCTTTCTCCAAAACTGTACTCAATGGGACCGTAACGTTGCAACCACGCACAAGTTGACCTGCTGTGAGAAAAAATCAAGTTAGTACATTTCAAACATGAAAAACGTCATTTTATACTCAACATGAAAAACCAAAATTCCAAAAGTATAAAACATACAAAAATGCTTACCAAAGAGAGGAAATGTGTCGCGCTCAGAGCCCTCCTCCCGCTCTGTGGTGCAACAGATGTCCCTTTCTCCAAAACTGTACTCAATGGGACCGTATCGTTGCAACCACACACTATATGACCTGCTGTGAGAAAAAATCAAGTTAGTACATTTCAAACATGAAAAACGTCATTTTATACTCAACATGAAATACCAAAATTCCAAAAGTATAAAACATACAAAAATGCTTACCAAAGAGAGGAAATGTGTCGCGCTCAGCACCCTCCTCCCGCCCTGTGGTGCAACAGATGTCCCTTTCTCCAAAACTGTACTCAATGGGACCGTAACGTTGCAACCACACACTATATGACCTGCTGTGAGAAAAAATCAAGTTAGTACATTTCAAACATGAAAAACGTCATTTTATACTCAACATGAAATACCAAAATTCCAAAAGTATAAAACATACAAAAATGCTTACCAAAGAGAGGAAATGTGTCGCGCTCAGCACCCTCCTCCCGCCCTGTGGTGCAACAGATGTCCCTTTCTCCAAAACTGTACTCAATGGGACCGTAACGTTGCAACCACACACAAGTTGACCTGCTGTGAGAAAAAATCAAGTTAGTACATTTCAAACATGAAAAACGTCATTTCATACTCAACATGAAAAACCAAAATTCCAAAAGTATAAAACATACAAAAATGCTTACCAAAGAGAGGAAATGTGTCGTGCTCAGCACCCTCCTCCCGCCCTGTGGTGCAACAGATGTCCCTTTCTCCAAAACTGTACTCATTGGGACCGTAACGTTGCAACCACACACAAGTTGACCTGCTGTGAGAAAAAATCAAGTTAGTACATTTCAAACATGAAAAACGTCATTTTATACTCAACATGAAAAACCAAAATTCCAAAAGTATAAAACATACAAAAATGCTTACCAAAGAGAGGAAATGTGTCGCGATCAGAGCCCTCCTCCCGCCCTGTGGTGCAACAGATGTCCCTTTCTCCAAAACTGTACTCAATGGGACCGTAACGTTGCAACCACACACAAGTTGACCTGCTGTGAGAAAAAATCAAGTTAGTACGTTTCAAACATGAAAAACGTCATTTTATACTCAACATGAAAAACCAAAATTCCAAAAGTATAAAACATACAAAAATGCATACCAAAGAGAGGAAATGTGTCGCGCTCAGCACCCTCCTCCCGCCCTGTGGTGCAACAGATGTCCCTTTCTCCAAAACTGTACTCAATGGGACCGTAACGTTGCAACCACACACAAGTTGACCTGCTGTGAGAAAAAATCAAGTTAGTACATTTCAAACATGAAAAACGTCATTTTATACTCAACATGAAAAACCAAAATTCCAAAAGTATAAAACATACAAAAATGCTTACCAAAGAGAGGAAATGTGTCGCGCTCAGAGCCCTCCTCCCGCCCTGTGGTGCAACAGATGTCCCTTTCTCCAAAACTGTACTCAATGGGACCGTAACGTTGCAACCACACACAAGTTGACCTGCTGTGAGAAAAAATCAAGTTAGTACATTTCAAACATGAAGAACGTCATTTTATACTCAACATGAAAAACCAAAATTCCAAAAGTATAAAACATACAAAAATGCTTACCAAAGAGAGGAAATGTGTCGCGCTCAGCACCCTCCTCCCGCCCTGTGGTGCAACAGATGTCCCTTTCTCCAAAACTGTACTCAATGGGACCGTAACGTTGCAACCACACACTAGTTGACCTGCTGTGAGAAAAAATCAAGTTAGTACATTTCAAACATGAAAAACGTCATTTTATAATCAACATGAAAAACCAAAATTCCAAAAGTATAAAACATACAAAAATGCTTACCAAAGAGAGGAAATGTGTCGCACTCAGCACCCTCCTCCCGCCCTGTGGTGCAACAGATGTCCCTTTCTCCAAAACTGTACTCAATGGGACCGTAACGTTGCAACCACACACAAGTTGACCTGCTGTGAGAAAAAATCAAGTTAGTACATTTCAAACATGAAAAACGTCATTTTATACTCAACATGAAAAACCAAAATTCCAAAAGTATAAAACATACAAAAATGCTTACCAAAGAGAGGAAATGTGTCGCGCTCAGCACCCTCCTCCCGCCCTGTGGTGCAACAGATGTCCCTTTCTCCAAAACTGTACTCAATGGGACCGTAACGTTGCAACCACACACAAGTTGACCTGCTGTGAGAAAAAATCAAGTTAGTACATTTCAAACATGAAAAACGTCATTTTATAATCAACATGAAAAACCAAAATTCCAAAAGTATAAAACATACAAAAATGCTTACCAAAGAGAGGAAATGTGTCGCGCTCAGCACCCTCCTCCCGCCCTGTGGTGCAACAGATGTCCCTTTCTCCAAAACTGTACTCAATGGGACCGTAACGTTGCAACCACACACAAGTTGACCTGCTGTGAGAAAAAATCAAGTTAGTACATTTCAAACATGAAAAACGTCATTTTATACTCAACATGAAAAACCAAAATTCCAAAAGTATAAAACATACAAAAATGCTTACCAAAGAGAGGAAATGTGTCGCGCTCAGCACCCTCCTCCCGCCCTGTGGTGCAACAGATGTCCCTTTCTCCAAAACTGTACTCAATGGGACCGTAACGTTGCAACCACACACAAGTTGACCTGCTGTGAGAAAAAATCAAGTTAGTACATTTCAAACATGAAAAACGTCATTTTATACTCAACATGAAAAACCAAAATTCCAAAAGTATAAAACATACAAAAATGCTTACCAAAGAGAGGAAATGTGTCGCGCTCAGCACCCTCCTCCCGCCCTGTGGTGCAACAGATGTCCCTTTCTCCAAAACTGTACTCAATGGGACCGTAACGTTGCAACCACACACAAGTTGACCTGCTGTGAGAAAAAATCAAGTTAGTACATTTCAAACATGAAAAACGTCATTTTATACTCAACATGAAAAACCAAAATTCCAAAAGTATAAAACATACAAAAATGCTTACCAAAGAGAGGAAATGTGTCGCGCTCAGCACCCTCCTCCCGCCCTGTGGTGCAACAGATGTCCCTTTCTCCAAAACTGTACTCAATGGGACCGTAACGTTGCAACCACACACAAGTTGACCTGCTGTGAGAAAAAATCAAGTTAGTACATTTCAAACATGAAAAACGTCATTTTATACTCAACATGAAAAACCAAAATTCCAAAAGTATAAAACATACAAAAATGCTTACCAAAGAGAGGAAATGTGTCGCGCTCAGCACCCTCCTCCCGCCCTGTGGTGCAACAGATGTCCCTTTCTCCAAAACTGTACTCAATGGGACCGTAACGTTGCAACCACACACAAGTTGACCTGCTGTGAGAAAAAATCAAGTTAGTACATTTCAAACATGAAAAACGTCATTTTATACTCAACATGAAAAACCAAAATTCCAAAAGTATAAAACATACAAAAATGCTTACCAAAGAGAGGAAATGTGTCGCGCTCAGCACCCTCCTCCCGCCCTGTGGTGCAACAGATGTCCCTTTCTCCAAAACTGTACTCAATGGGACCGTAACGTTGCAACCACACACAAGTTGACCTGCTGTGAGAAAAAATCAAGTTAGTACATTTCAAACATGAAAAACGTCATTTTATACTCAACATGAAAAACCAAAATTCCAAAAGTATAAAACATACAAAAATGCTTACCAAAGAGAGGAAATGTGTCGCGCTCAGCACCCTCTTCCCGCCCTGTGGTGCAACAGATGTCCCTTTCTCCAAAACTGTACTCAATGGGACCGTAACGTTGCAACCACACACAAGTTGACCTGCTGTGAGAAAAAATCAAGTTAGTACATTTCAAACATGAAAAACGTCATTTTATACTCAACATGAAAAACCAAAATTCCAAAAGTATAAAACATACAAAAATGCTTACCAAAGAGAGGAAATGTGTCGCGCTCAGCACCCTCCTCCCGCCCTGTGGTGCAACAGATGTCCCTTTCTCCAAAACTGTACTCAATGGGACCGTAACGTTCCAACCACACACAAGTTGACCTGCTGTGAGAAAAAATCAAGTTAGTACATTTCAAACATGAAAAACGTCATTTTATACTCAACATGAAAAACCAAAATTCCAAAAGTATAAAACATACAAAAATGCTTACCAAAGAGAGGAAATGTGTCGCGCTCAGCACCCTCCTCCCGCCCTGTGGTGCAACAGATGTTCCTTTCTCCAAAACTGTACTCAATGGGACCGTAACGTTGCAACCACACACAAGTTGACCTGCTGTGAGAAAAAATCAAGTTAGTACATTTCAAACATGAAAAACGTCATTTCATACTCAACATGAAAAACCAAAATTCCAAAAGTATAAAACATACAAAAATGCTTACCAAAGAGAGGAAATGTGTCGCGCTCAGCACCCTCCTTCCGCCCTGTGGTGCAACAGATGTCCCTTTCTCCAAAACTGTACTCAATGGGACCGTAACGTTGCAACCACACACAAGTTGACCTGCTGTGAGAAAAAATCAAGTTAGTACATTTCAAACATGAAAAACGTCATTTTATACTCAACATGAAAAACCAAAATTCCAAAAGTATAAAACATACAAAAATGCTTACCAAAGAGAGGAAATGTGTCGCGCTCAGCACCCTCCTCCCGCCCTGTGGTGCAACAGATGTCCCTTTCTCCAAAACTGTACTCAATGGGACCGTAACGTTGCAACCACACACAAGTTGACCTGCTGTGAGAAAAAATCAAGTTAGTACATTTCAAACATGAGAAACGTCCTTTTATACTCAACATGAAAAACCAAAATTCCAAAAGTATAGAACATACAAAAATGCTTACCAAAGAGAGGAAATGTGTCGCGCTCAGCGCCCTCCTCCCGCCCTGTGGTGCAACAGATGTCCCTTTCTCCAAAACTGTACTCAATGGGACCGTAACGTTGCAACCACACACAAGTTGACCTGCTGTGAGAAAAAATCAAGTTAGTACATTTCAAACATGAAAAACGTCATTTTATACTCAACATGAAAAACCAAAATTCCAAAAGTATAAAACATACAAAAATGCTTACCAAAGAGAGGAAATGTGTCGCGCTCAGCACCCTCCTCCCGCCCTGTGGTGCAACAGATGTCCCTTTCTCCAAAACTGTACTCAATGGGACCGTAACGTTGCAACCACACACAAGTTGACCTGCTGTGAGAAAAAATCAAGTTAGTACATTTCAAACATGAAAAACGTCATTTTATACTCAACATGAAAAACCAAAATTCCAAAAGTATAAAACATACAAAAATGCTTACCAAAGAGAGGAAATGTGTCGCGCTCAGCACCCTCCTCCCGCCCTGTGGTGCAACAGATGTCCCTTTCTCCAAAACTGTACTCAATGGGACTGTAACGTTGCAACCACACACTATATGACCTGCTGTGAGAAAAAATCAAGTTAGTACATTTCAAACATGAAAAACGTCATTTTGTACTCAACATGAAATACCAAAATTCCAAAAATATAAAACATACAAAAATGCTTACCAAAGAGAGGAAATGTGTCGCGCTCAGCACCCTCCTCCCGCCCTGTGGTGCAACAGATGTCCCTTTCTCCAAAACTGTACTCAATGGGACCGTAACGTTGCAACCACACACTATATGACCTGCTGTGAGAAAAAATCAAGTTAGTACATTTCAAACATGAAAAACGTCATTTTATACTCAACATGAAAAACCAAAATTCCAAAAGTATAAAACATACAAAAATGCTTACCAAAGAGAGGAAATGTGTCGTGCTCAGCACCCTCCTCCCGGCCTGTGGTGCAACAGATGTCCCTTTCTCCAAAACTGTACTCAATGGGACCGTAACGTTGCAACCACACACAAGTTGACCTGCTGTGAGAAAAAATCAAGTTAGTACATTTCAAACATGAAAAACGTCATTTTATACTCAACATGAAAAACCAAAATTCCAAAAGTATAAAACATACAAAAATGCTTACCAAAGAGAGGAAATGTGTCGCGCTCAGCACCCTCCTCCCACCCTGTGGTGCAACAGATGTCCCTTTCTCCAAAACTGTACTCAATGGGACCGTAACGTTGCAACCACACACAAGTTGACCTGCTGTGAGAAAAAATCAAGTTAGTACATTTCAAACATGAAAAACGTCATTTTATACTCAACATGAAAAACCAAAATTCCAAAAGTATAAAACATACAAAAATGCTTACCAAAGAGAGGAAATGTGTCGTGCTCAGCACCCTCCTCCCGGCCTGTGGTGCAACAGATGTCCCTTTCTCCAAAACTGTACTCAATGGGACCGTAACGTTGCACCCACACACAAGTTGAACTACTGTGAGAAAAAATCAAGTTAGTACATTTCAAACATGAAAAACGTCATTTTATACTCAACATGAAAAACCAAAATTCCAAAAGTATAAAACATACAAAAATGCTTACCAAAGAGAGGAAATGTGTCGCGCTCAGCACCCTCCTCCCGCCCTGTGGTGCAACTGATGTCCCTTTCTCCAAAACTGTACTCAATGGGACCGTAACGTTGCAACCACACACAAGTTGACCTGCTGTGAGAAAAAATCAAGTTAGTACATTTCAAACATGAAAAACGTCATTTTATACTCAACATGAAAAACCAAAATTCCAAAAGTATAAAACATACAAAAATGCTTACCAAAGAGAGGAAATGTGTCGTGCTCAGCACCCTCCTCCCGGCCTGTGGTGCAACAGATGTCCCTTTCTCCAAAACTGTACTCAATGGGACCGTAACGTTGCAACCACACACAAGTTGACCTGCTGTGAGAAAAAATCAAGTTAGTACATTTCAAACATGAAAAACGTCATTTTATACTCAACATGAAAAACCAAAATTCCAAAAGTATAAAACATACAAAAATGCTTACCAAAGAGAGGAAATGTGTCGTGCTGAGCACCCTAATCCCGCCCTGTGGTGCAACAGATTTCCCTTTCTCCAAAACTGTACTCAATGGGACCGTAACGTTGCAACCACACACAAGTTGACCTGCTGTGAGAAAAAATCAAGTTAGTACATTTCAAACATGAAAAACGTCATTTTATACTCAACATGAAAAACCAAAATTCCAAAAGTATAAAACATACAAAAATGCTTACCAAAGAGAGGAAATGTGTCGCGCTCAGCACCCTCCTCCCGCCCTGTGGTGCAACAGATGTCCCTTTCTCCAAAACTGTACTCAATGGGACCGTAACGTTGCAACCACACACAAGTTGACCTGCTGTGAGAAAAAATCAAGTTAGTACATTTCAAACATGAAAAACGTCATTTTATACTCAACATGAAAAACCAAAATTCCAAAAGTATAAAACATACAAAAATGCTTACCAAAGAGAGGAAATGTGTCGCGCTCAGCACCCTCCTCCCGCCCTGTGGTGCAACAGATGTCCCTTTCTCCAAAACTGTACTCAATGGGACCGTAACGTTGCAACCACACACAAGTTGACCTGCTGTGAGAAAAAATCAAGTTAGTACATTTCAAACATGAAAAACGTCATTTTATACTCAACATGAAAAACCAAAATTCCAAAAGTATAAAACATACAAAAATGCTTACCAAAGAGAGGAAATGTGTCGTGCTCAGCACCCTCCTCCCGGCCTGTGGTGCAACAGATGTCCCTTTCTCCAAAACTGTACTCAATGGGACCGTAACGTTGCAACCACACACAAGTTGACCTACTGTGAGAAAAAATCAAGTTAGTACATTTCAAACATGAAAAACGTCATTTTATACTCAACATGAAAAACCAAAATTCCAAAAGTATAAAACATACAAAAATGCTTACCAAAGAGAGGAAATGTGTCGCGCTCAGCACCCTCCTCCCGCCCTGTGGTGCAACACATGTCCCTTTCTCCAAAACTGTACTCAATGGGACCGTAACGTTGCAACCACACACAAGTTGACCTGCTGTGAGAAAAAATCAAGTTAGTACATTTCAAACATGAAAAACGTCATTTTATACTCAACATGAAAAACCAAAATTCCAAAAGTATAAAACATACAAAAATGCTTACCAAAGAGAGGAAATGTGTCGTGCTCAGCACCCTCCTCCCGGCCTGTGGTGCAACAGATGTCCCTTTCTCCAAAACTGTACTCAATGGGACCGTAACGTTGCAACGACACACAAGTTGACCTGCTGTGAGAAAAAATCAAGTTAGTACATTTCAAACATGAAAAACGTCATTTTATACTCAACATGAAAAACCAAAATTCCAAAAGTATAAAACATACAAAAATGCTTACCAAAGAGAGGAAATGTGTCGTGCTGAGCACCCTCCTCCCGCCCTGTGGTGCAACAGATGTCCCTTTCTCCAAAACTGTACTCAATGGGACCGTAACGTTGCCACCACACACAAGTTGACCTGCTGTGAGAAAAAATCAAGTTAGTACATTTCAAACATGAATAACGTCATTTTATACTCAACATGAAAAACCAAAATTCCAAAAGTATAAAACATACAAAAATGCTTACCAAAGAGAGGAAATGTGTCGCGCTCAGCACCCTCCTCCCGCCCTGTGGTGCAACAGATGTCCCTTTCTCCAAAACTGTACTCAATGGGACCGTAACGTTGCAACCACACACAAGTTGACCTGCTGTGAGAAAAAATCAAGTTAGTACATTTCAAACATGAAAAACGTCATTTTATACTCAACATGAAAAACCAAAATTCCAAAAGTATAAAACATACAAAAATGCTTACCAAAGAGAGGAAATGTGTCGCGCTCAGCACCCTCCTCCCGCCCTGTGGTGCAACAGATGTCCCTTTCTCCAAAACTGTACTCAATGGGACCGTAACGTTGCAACCACACACAAGTTGACCTGCTGTGAGAAAAAATCAAGTTAGTACATTTCAAACATGAAAAACGTCATTCCATACTCAACATGAAAAACCAAAATTCCAAAAGTATAAAACATACAAAAATGCTTACCAAAGAGAGGAAATGTGTCGCGCTCAGCACCCTCCTCCCGCCCTGTGGTGCAACAGATGTCCCTTTCTCCAAAACTGTACTCAATGGGACCGTAACGTTGCAACCACACACAAGTTGACCTGCTGTGAGAAAAAATCAAGTTAGTACATTTCAAACATGAAAAACGTCATTTTATACTCAACATGAAAAACCAAAATTCCAAAAGTATAAAACATACAAAAATGCTTACCAAAGAGAGGAAATGTGTCGCGCTCAGCACCCTCCTCCCGCCCTGTGGTGCAACAGATGTCCCTTTCTCCAAAACTGTACTCAATGGGACCGTAACGTTGCAACCACACACAAGTTGACCTGCTGTGAGAAAAAATCAAGTTAGTACATTTCAAACATGAAAAACGTCATTTTATACTCAACATGAAATACCAAAATTCCAAAAGTATAAAACATACAAAAATGCTTACCAAAGAGAGAAAATGTGTCGCGCTCAGCACCCTGCTCCCGCCCTGTGGTGCAACAGATGTCCCTTTCTCCAAAACTGTACTCAATGGGACCGTAACGTTGCAACCACACACAAGTTGACCTGCTGTGAGAAAAAATCAAGTTAGTACATTTCAAACATGAAAAACGTCATTTTATACTCAACATGAAAAACCAAAATTCCAAAAGTATAAAACATACAAAAATGCTTACCAAAGAGAGGAAATGTGTCGCGCTCAGCACCCTCCTCCCGCCCTGTGGTGCAACAGATGTCCCTTTCTCCAAAACTGTACTCAATGTGACCATAACGTTGCAACCACACACAAGTTGACCTGCTGTGAGAAAAAATCAAGTTAGTACATTTCAAACATGAAAAATGTCATTTTATACTCAACATGAAAAACCAAAATTCCAAAAGTATAAAACATACAAAAATGCTTACCAAAGAGAGGAAATGTGTCGCGCTCAGCACCCTCCTCCCGCCCTGTGGTGCAACAGATGTCCCTTTCTCCAAAACTGTACTCAATGGGACCGTAACGTTGCAACCACACACAAGTTGACCTGCTGTGAGAAAAAATCAATTTAGTACATTTCAAACATGAAAAACGTCATTTTATACTCAACATGAAAAACCAAAATTCCAAAAGTATAAAACATACAAAAATGCTTACCAAAGAGAGGAAATGTGTCGCGCTCAGCACCCTCCTCCCGCCCTGTGGTGCAACAGATGTCCCTTTCTCCAAAACTGTACTCAATGGGACCGTAACGTTGCAACCACACACTATATGACCTGCTGTGAGAAAAAATCAAGTTAGTACATTTCAAACATGAAAAACGTCATTTTATACTCAACATGAAATACCAAAATTACAAAAGTATAAAACATACAAAAATGCTTACCAAAGAGAGGAAATGTGTCGCGCTCAGCACCCTCCTCCCGCCCTGTGGTGCAACAGATGTCCCTTTCTCCAAAACTGTACTCAATGGGACCGTAACGTTGCAACCACACACAAGTTGACCTGCTGTGAGAAAAAATCAAGTTAGTACATTTCAAACATGAAAAACGTCATTTTATACTCAACATGAAAAACCAAAATTCCAAAAGTATAAAACATACAAAAATGCTTATCAAAGAGAGGAAATGTGTCGCGCTCAGCACCCTCCTCCCGCCCTGTGGTGCAACAGATGTCCCTTTCTCCAAAACAGTACTCAATGGGACCATAACGTTGCAACCACACACAAGTTGACCTGCTGTGAGAAAAAATCAAGTTAGTACATTTCAAACATGAAAAACGTCATTTTATACTCAACATGAAAAACCAAAATTCCAAAAGTATAAAACATACAAAAATGCTTACCAAAGAGAGGAAATGTGTCGCGCTCAGCACCCTCCTCCCGCCCTGTGGTGCAACAGATGTCCCTTTCTCCAAAACTGTACTCAATGGGACCGTAACGTTGCAACCACACACAAGTTGACCTGCTGTGAGAAAAAATCAAGTTAGTACATTTCAAACATGAAAAACGTCATTTTATACTCAACATGAAAAACCAAAATTCCAAAAGTATAAAACATACAAAAATGCTTACCAAAGAGAGGAAATGTGTCGCGCTCAGCACCCTCCTCCCGCCCTGTGGTGCAACAGATGTCCCTTTCTCCAAAACTGTACTCAATAGGACCGTAACGTTGCAACCACACACAAGTTGACCTGCTGTGAGAAAAAATCAAGTTAGTACATTTCAAACATGAAAAACGTCATTTTATACTCAACATGAAAAACCAAAATTCCAAAAGTATAAAACATACAAAAATGCTTACCAAAGAGAGGAAATGTGTCGTGCTCAGCACCCTCCTCCCGGCCTGTGGTGCAACAGATGTCCCTTTCTCCAAAACTGTACTCAATGGGACCGTAACGTTGCAACCACACACAAGTTGACCTGCTGTGAGAAAAAATCAAGTTAGTACATTTCAAACATGAAAAACGTCATTTTATACTCAACATGAAATACCAAAATTCCAAAAGTATAAAACATACAAAAATGCTTACCAAAGAGAGGAAATGTGTCGCGCTCAGCACCCTCCTCCCGCCCTGTGGTGCAACAGATGTCCCTTTCTCCAAAACTGTACTCAATGGGACCGTAACGTTGCAACCACACACAAGTTGACCTGCTGTGAGAAAAAATCAAGTTAGTACATTTCAAACATGAAAAACGTCATTTTATACTCAACATGAAAAACCAAAATTCCAAAAGTATAAAACATACAAAAATGCTTACCAAAGAGAGGAAATGTGTCGCGCTCAGCACCCTCCTCCCGCCCTGTGGTGCAACAGATGTCCCTTTCTCCAAAACTGTACTCAATGGGACCGTAACGTTGCAACCACACACAAGTTGACCTGCTGTGAGAAAAAATCAAGTTAGTACATTTCAAACATGAAAAACGTCATTTTATACTCAACATGAAAAACCAAAATTCCAAAAGTATAAAACATACAAAAATGCTTACCAAAGAGAGGAAATGTGTCGTGCTCAGCACCCTCCTCCCGGCCTGTGGTGCAACAGATGTCAATTTCTCCAAAACTGTACTCAATGGGACCGTAACGTTGCAACCACGCACAAGTTGACCTGCTGTGAGAAAAAATCAAGTTAGTACATTTCAAACATGAAAAACGTCATTTTATACTCAACATGAAAAACCAAAATTCCAAAAGTATAAAACATACAAAAATGCTTACCAAAGAGAGGAAATGTGTCGCGCTCTGCACCCTCCTCCCGCCCTGTGGTGCAACAGATGTCCCTTTCTCCAAAACTGTACTCAAGGGACCGTAACGTTGCAACCACACACAAGTTGACCTGCTGTGAGAAAAAATCAAGTTAGTACATTTCAAACATGAAAAACGTCATTTTATACTCAACATGAAAAACCAAAATTCCAAAAGTATAAAACATACAAAAATGCTTACCAAAGAGAGGAAATGTGTCGCGCTCAGCACCCTCCTCCCGCCCTGTGGTGCAACAGATGTCCCTTTCTCCAAAAGTGTACTCAATGGGACCGTAACGTTGCAACCACACACAAGTTGACCTGCTGTGAGAAAAAATCAAGTTAGTACATTTCAAACATGAAAAACGTCATTTTATACTCAACATGAAAAACCAAAATTCCAAAAGTATAAAACATACAAAAATGCTTACCAAAGAGAGGAAATGTGTCGCGCTCAGCACCCTCCTCCCGCCCTGTGGTGCAACAGATGTCCCTTTCTCCAAAACTGTACTCAATGGGACCGTAACGTTGCAACCACACACAAGTTGACCTGCTGTGAGGAAAAATCAAGTTAGTACATTTCAAACATGAAAAACGTCATTTTATACTCAACATGAAAAACCAAAATTCCAAAAGTATAAAACATACAAAAATGCTTACCAAAGAGAGGAAATGTGTCGTGCTCAGCACCCTTCTCCCGGCCTGTGGTGCAACAGATGTCCTTTTCTCCAAAACTGTACTCAATGGGACCGTAACGTTGCAACCACACACAAGTTGACCTGCTGTGAGAAAAAATCAAGTTAGTACATTTCAAACATGAAAAACGTCATTTTATACTCAACATAAAAAACCAAAATTCCAAAAGTATAAAACATACAAAAATGCTTACCAAAGAGAGGAAATGTGTCGCGCTCAGCACCCTCCTCCCGCCCTGTGGTGCAACAGATGTCCCTTTCTCCAAAACTGTACTCAATAGGACCGTAACGTTGCAACCACACACAAGTTGACCTGCTGTGAGAAAAAATCAAGTTAGTACATTTCAAACATGAAAAACGTCATTTTATACTCAACATGAAAAACCAAAATTCCAAAAGTATAAAACATACAAAAATGCTTACCAAAGAGAGGAAATGTGTCGTGCTCAGCACCCTCCTCCCGGCCTGTGGTGCAACAGATGTCCCTTTCTCCAAAACTGTACTCAATGGGACCGTAACGTTGCAACCACACACAAGTTGACCTGCTGTGAGAAAAAATCAAGTTAGTACATTTCAAACATGAAAAACGTCATTTTATACTCAACATGAAATACCAAAATTCCAAAAGTATAAAACATACAAAAATGCTTACCAAAGAGAGGAAATGTGTCGCGCTCAGCACCCTCCTCCCGCCCTGTGGTGCAACAGATGTCCCTTTCTCCAAAACTGTACTCAATGGGACCGTAACGTTGCAACCACACACAAGTTGACCTGCTGTGAGAAAAAATCAAGTTAGTACAATTCAAACATGAAAAACGTCATTTTATACTCAACATGAAAAACCAAAATTCCAAAAGTATAAAACATACAAAAATGCTTACCAAAGAGAGGAAATGTGTCGCGCTCAGCACCCTCCTCCCGCCCTGTGGTGCAACAGATGTCCCTTTCTCCAAAACTGTACTCAATGGGACCGTAACGTTGCAACCACACACAAGTTGACCTGCTGTGAGAAAAAATCAAGTTAGTACATTTCAAACATGAAAAACGTCATTTTATACTCAACATGAAAAACCAAAATTCCAAAAGTATAAAACATACAAAAATGCTTACCAAAGAGAGGAAATGTGTCGCGCTCAGCACCCTCCTCCCGCCCTGTGGTGCAACAGATGTCCCTTTCTCCAAAACTGTACTCAAGGGACCGTAACGTTGCAACCACACACAAGTTGACCTGCTGTGAGATAAAATCAAGTTAGTACATTTCAAACATGAAAAACGTCATTTTATACTCAACATGAAAAACCAAAATTCCAAAAGTATAAAACATACAAAAATGCTTACCAAAGAGAGGAAATGTGTCGCGCTCAGAGCCCTCCTCCCGCCCTGTGGTGCAACAGATGTCCCTTTCTCCAAAACTGTACTCAATGGGACCGTAACGTTGCAACCACACACAAGTTGACCTGCTGTGAGAAGAAATCAAGTTAGTACATTTCAAACATGAAAAACGTCATTTTATACTCAACATGAAAAACCAAAATTCCAAAAGTATAAAACATACAAAAATGCTTACCAAAGAGAGGAAATGTGTCGCGCTCAGCACCCTCCTCCCGCCCTGTGGTGCAACAGATGTCCCTTTCTCCAAAACTGTACTCAATGGGACCGTAACGTTGCAACCACACACAAGTTGACCTGCTGTGAGAAAAAATCAAGTTAGTACATTTCAAACATGAAAAACGTCATTTTATACTCAACATGAAAAACCAAACTTCCAAAAGAATAAAACATACAAAAATGGCTACCAAAGAGAGGAAATGTGTCGCGCTCAGCACCCTCCTCCCGCCCTGTGGTGCAACAGATGTCCCTTTCTCCAAAACTGTACTCAATGGGACCGTAACGTTGCAACCACACACAAGTTGACCTGCTGTGAGAAAAAATCAAGTTAGTACATTTCAAACATGAAAAACGTCATTCTATACTCAACATGAAAAACCAAAATTCCAAAAGTATAAAACATACAAAAATGCTTACCAAAGAGAGGAAATGTGTCGCGCTCAGCACCCTCCTCCCGCCCTGTGGTGCAACAGATGTCCCTTTCTCCAAAACTGTGCTCAATGGGACCGTAACGTTGCAACCACACACAAGTTGACCTGCTGTGAGAAAAAATCAAGTTAGTACATTTCAAACATGAAAAACGTCATTTTCTACTCAACATGAAAAACCAAAATTCCAAAAGTATAAAACATACAAAAATGCTTACCAAAGAGAGGAAATGTGTCGCGCTCAGCACCCTCCTCCCGGCCTGTGGTGCAACAGATGTCCTTTTCTCCAAAACTGTACTCAATGGGACCGTAACGTTGCAACCACACACAAGTTGACCTGCTGTGAGAAAAAATCAAGTTAGTACATTTCAAACATGAAAAACGTCATTTTATACTCAACATGAAAAACCAAAATTCCAAAAGTATAAAACATACAAAAATGCTTACCAAAGAGAGGAAATGCGTCGCGCTGAGCACCCTCCTCCCGCCCTGTGGTGCAACAGATGTCCCTTTCTCCAAAACTGTACTCAATAGGACCGTAACGTTGCAACCACACACAAGTTGACCTGCTGTGAGAAAAAATCAAGTTAGTACATTTCAAACATGAAAAACGTCATTTTATACTCAACATGAAAAACCAAAATTCCAAAAGTATAAAACATACAAAAATGCTTACCAAAGAGAGGAAATGTGTCGTGCTCAGCACCCTCCTCCCGGCCTGTGGTGCAACAGATGTCCCTTTCTCCAAAACTGTACTCAATGGGACCGTAACGTTGCAACCACACACAAGTTGACCTGCTGTGAGAAAAAATCAAGTTAGTACATTTCAAACATGAAAAACGTCATTTTATACTCAACATGAAATACCAAAATTCCAAAAGTATAAAACATACAAAAATGCTTACCAAAGAGAGGAAATGTGTCGCGCTCAGCACCCTCCTCCCGCCCTGTGGTGCAACAGATGTCCCTTTCTCCAAAACTGTACTCAATGGGACCGTAACGTTGCAACCACACACAAGTTGACCTGCTGTGAGAAAAAATTAAGTTAGTACATTTCAAACATGAAAAACGTCATTTTATACTCAACATGAAAAACCAAAATTCCAAAAGTATAAAACATACAAAAATGCTTACCAAAGAGAGGAAATGTGTCGCGCTCAGCACCCTCCTCCCGCCCTGTGGTGCAACAGATGTCCCTTTCTCCAAAACTGTACTCAATGGGACCGTAACGTTGCAACCACACACAAGTTGACCTGCTGTGAGAAAAAATCAAGTTAGTACATTTCAAACATGAAAAACGTCATTTTATACTCAACATGAAAAACCAAAATTCCAAAAGTATAAAACATACAAAAATGCTTACCAAAGAGTGGAAATGTGTCGTGCTCAGCACCCTCCTCCCGGCCTGTGGTGCAACAGATGTCCCTTTCTCCAAAACTGTACTCAATGGGACCGTAACGTTGCAACCACGCACAAGTTGACCTGCTGTGAGAAAAAATCAAGTTAGTACATTTCAAACATGAAAAACGTCATTTTATACTCAACATGAAAAACCAAAATTCCAAAAGTATAAAACATACAAAAACGCTTACCAAAGAGAGGAAATGTGTCGCGCTCAGCACCCTCCTCCCGCCCTGTGGTGCAACAGATGTCCCTTTCTCCAAAACTGTACTCAATGGGACCGTAACGTTGCAACCACACACAAGTTGACCTGCTGTGAGAAAAAATCAAGTTAGTACATTTCAAACATGAAAAACGTCATTTTATACTCAACATGAAAAACCAAAATTCCAAAAGTATAAAACATACAAAAATGCTTACCAAAGAGAGGAAATGTGTCGCGCTCAGCACCCTCCTCCCGCAGTGTGGTGCAACAGATGTCCCTTTCTCCAAAACTGTACTCAATGGGACCGTAACGTTGCAACCACACACAAGTTGACCTGCTGTGAGAAAAAATCAAGTTAGTACATTTCAAACATAAAAAACGTCATTTTATACTCAACATGAAAAACGAAAATTCCAAAAGTATAAAACATACAAAAATGCATACCAAAGAGAGGAAATGTGTCGCGCTCAGCACCCTCCTCCCGCCCTGTGGTGCAACAGATGTCCCTTTCTCCAAAACTGTACTCAATGGGACCGTAACGTTGCAACCACACACAAGTTGACCTGCTGTGAGAAAAAATCAAGTTAGTACATTTCAAACATGAAAAACGTCATTTTATACTCAACATGAAAAACCAAAATTCCAAAAGTATAAAACATACAAAAATGCTTACCAAACAGAGGAAATGTGTCGCGCTCAGCACCCTCCTCCCGCCCTGTTGTGCAACAGATGTCCCTTTCTCCAAAACTGTACTCAATGGGACCGTAACGTTGCAACCACACACAAGTTGACCTGCTGTGAGAAAAAATCAAGTTAGTACATTTCAAACATGAAAATCGTCATTTTATACTCAACATGAAAAACCAAAATTCCAAAAGTATAAAACATACAAAAATGCTTACCAAAGAGAGGAAATGTGTCGCGCTCAGCACCCTCCTCCCGCCCTGTGGTGCAACAGATGTCCCTTTCTCCAAAACTGTACTCAAGGGACCGTAACGTTGCAACCACACACAAGTTGACCTGTTGTGAGAAAAAATCAAGTTAGTACATTTCAAACATGAAAAACGTCATTTTATACTCAACATGAAAAACCAAAATTCCAAAAGTATAAAACATACAAAAATGCTTACCAAAGAGAGGAAATGTGTCGCGCTCAGAGCCCTCCTCCCGCCCTGTGGTGCAACAGATGTCCCTTTCTCCAAAACTGTACTCAATGGGACCGTAACGTTGCAACCACACACAAGTTGACCTGCTGTGAGAAAAAATCAAGTTAGTACATTTCAAACATGAAAAACGTCATTTTATACTCAACATGAAAAACCAAAATTCCAAAAGTATAAAACATACAAAAATGCTTACCAAAGAGAGGAAATGTGTCGCGCTCAGCACCCTCCTCCCGCCCTGTGGTGCAACAGATGTCCCTTTCTCCAAAACTGTACTCAATGGGACCGTAACGTTGCAACCACACACAAGTTGACCTGCTGTGAGAAAAAATCAAGTTAGTACATTTCAAACATGAAAAACGTCATTTTATACTCAACATGAAAAACCAAAATTCCAAAAGTATAAAACATACAAAAATGCTTACCAAAGAGAGGAAATGTGTCGCGCTCAGCACCCTCCTCCCGCCCTGTGGTGCAACAGATGTCCCTTTCTCCAAAACTGTACTCAATGGGACCGTAACGTTGCAACCACACACAAGTTGACCTGCTGTGAGAAAAAATCAAGTTAGTACATTTCAAACATGAAAAACGTCATTTTATACTCAACATGAAAAACCAAAATTCCAAAAGTATAAAACATACAAAAATGCTTACCAAAGAGAGGAAATGTGTCGCGCTCAGCACCCTCCTCCCGCCCTGTGGTGCAACAGATGTCCCTTTCTCCAAAACTGTACTCAATGGGACCGTAACGTTGCAACCACACACAAGTTGACCTGCTGCGAGAAAAAATCAAGTTAGTACATTTCAAACATGAAAAACGTCATTTTATACTCAACATGAAAAACGAAAATTCCAAAAGTATAAAACATACAAAAATGCTTACCAAAGAGAGGAAATGTGTCGCGCTCAGCACCCTCCTCCCGCCCTGTGGTGCAACAGATGTCCCTTTCTCCAAAACTGTACTCAATGGGACCGTAACGTTGCAACCACACACAAGTTGACCTGCTGTGAGAAAAAATCAAGTTAGTACATTTCAAACATGAAAAACGTCATTTTATACTCAACATGAAAAACCAAAATTCCAAAAGTATAAAACATACAAAAATGCTTACCAAAGAGAGGAAATGTGTCGCGCTCAGCACCCTCCTCCCGCCCTGTGGTGCAACAGATGTCCCTTTCTCCAAAACTGTACTCAATGGGACCGTAACGTTGCAACCACACACAAGTTGACCTGCTGTGAGAAAAAATCAAGTTAGTACATTTCAAACATGAAAAACGTCATTTTATACTCAACATGAAAAACCAAAATTCCAAAAGTATAAAACATACAAAAATGCTTACCAAAGAGAGGAAATGTGTCGCGCTCAGAGCCCTCCTCCCGCCCTGTGGTGCAACAGATGTCCCTTTCTCCAAAACTGTACTCAATGGGACCGTAACGTTGCAACCTCACACAAGTTGACCTGCTGTGAGAAAAAATCAAGTTAGTACATTTCAAACATGAAAAACGTCATTTTATACTCAACATGAAAAACCAAAATTCCAAAAGTATAAAACATACAAAAATGCTTACCAAAGAGAGGAAATGTGTCGCGCTCAGCACCCTCCTCCCGCCCTGTGGTGCAACAGATGTCCCTTTCTCCAAAACTGTACTCAATGGGACCGTAACGTTGCAACCACACACAAGTTGACCTGCTGTGAGAAAAAATCAAGTTAGTACATTTCAAACATGAAAAACGTCATTTTATACTCAATATGAAAAACCAAAATTCCAAAAGTATAAAACATACAAAAATGCTTACCAAAGAGAGGAAATGTGTCGCGCTCAGCACCCTCCTCCCGCCCTGTGGTGCAACAGATGTCCCTTTCTCCAAAACTGTACTCAATGGGAACGTAACGTTGCAACCACACACTAGTTGACCTGCTGTGAGAAAAAATCAAGTTAGTACATTTCAAACATGAAAAACGTCATTTTATACTCAACATGAAAAACCAAAATTCCAAAAGTATAAAACATACAAAAATGCTTACCAAAGAGAGGAAATGTATCGTGCTCAGCACCCTCCACCCGCCCTGTGGTGCAACAGATGTCCCTTTCTCCAAAACTGTACTCAATGGGACCGTAACGTTGCAACCACACACTATATGACCTGCTGTGAGAAAAAATCAAGTTAGTACATTTCAAACATGAAAAACGTCATTTTATACTCAACATGAAAAACCAAAATTAAAAAGTATAAAACATACAAAAATGCTTAACAAAGAGAGGAAATGTGTCGCGCTCAGCACCCTCCTCCCGCCCTGTGGTGCAACAGATGTCCCTTTCTCCAAAACTGTACTCAATGGGACCGTAACGTTGCAACCACACACAAGTTGACCTGCTGTGAGAAAAAATCAAGTTAGTACATTTCAAACATGAAAAACGTCATTTTATACTCAACATGAAAAACCAAAATTCCAAAAGTATAAAACATACAAAAATGCTTACCAAAGAGAGGAAATGTGTCGCGCTCAGCACCCTCCTCCCGCCCTGTGGTGCAACAGATGTCCCTTTCTCCAAAACTGTGCTCAATGGGACCGTAACGTTGCAACCACACACAAGTTGACCTGCTGTGAGAAAAAATCGAGTTAGTACATTTCAAACATGAAAAACGTCATTTTATACTCAACATGAAAAACCAAAATTCCAAAAGTATAAAACATACAAAAATGCTTACCAAAGAGAGGAAATGTGTCGCGCTCAGCACCCTCCTCCCGCCCTGTGGTGCAACAGATGTCCCTTTCTCCAAAACTGTACTCAATGGGACCGTAACGTTGCAACCACACACTATATGACCTGCTGTGAGAAAAAATCAAGTTAGTACATTTCAAACATGAAAAACGTCATTTTATACTCAACATGAAAAACCAAAATTCCAAAAGTATAAAACATACAAAAATGCTTACCAAAGAGAGGAAATGTGTCGCGCTCAGCACCCTCCTCCCGCCCTGTGGTGCAACAGATGTCCCTTTCTCCAAAACTGTACTCAATGGGACCGTAACGTTGCAACCACACACTATATGACCTGCTGTGAGAAAAAATCAAGTTAGTACATTTCAAACATGAAAAACGTCATTTTATACTCAACATGAAAAACCAAAATTCCAAAAGTATAAAACATACAAAAATGCTTACCAAAGAGAGGAAATGTGTCACGCTCAGCACCCTCCTCCCGCCCTGTGGTGCAACAGATGTCCCTTTCTCCAAAACTGTACTCAATGGGACCGTAACGTTGCAACCACACACAAGTTGACCTGCCGTGAGAAAAAATCAAGTTAGTACATTTCAAACATGAAAAACGTCATTTTATACTCAACATGAAAAACCAAAATTCCAAAAGTATAAAACATACAAAAATGCGTACCAAAGAGAGGAAATGTGCCGCGCTCAGCACCCTCCTCCCGCCCTGTGGTGCAACAGATGTCCCTTTCTCCAAAACTGTACTCAATGGGACCGTAACGTTGCAATCACACACTAGTTGACCTGCTGTGAGAAAAAATCAAGTTAGTACATTTCAAACATGAAAAACGTCATTTTATACTCAACATGAAAAACCAAAATTCCAAAAGTATAAAACATACAAAAATGCTTACCAAAGAGAGGAAATGTATCGTGCTCAGCACCCTCCTCCCGCCCTGTGGTGCAACAGATGTCCCTTTCTCCAAAACTGTACTCAATGGGACCGTAACGTTGCAACCACACACTATATGACCTGCTGTGAGAAAAAATCAAGTTAGTACATTTCAAACATGAAAAACGTCATTTTATACTCAACATGAAAAACCAAAATTCCAAATGTATAAAACATACAAAAATGCTTACCAAAGAGAGGAAATGTGTCGCGCTCAGCACCCTCCTCCCGCCCTGTGGTGCAACAGATGTCCCTTTCTCCAAAACTGTACTCAATGGGACCGTAACGTTGCAACCACACACAAGTTGACATGCTGTGAGAAAAAATCAAGTTAGTACATTTCAAACATGAAAAACGTCATTTTATACTCAACATGTAAAACCAAAATTCCAAAAGTATAAAACATACAAAAATGCTTACCAAAGAGAGGAAATGTGTCGCGCTCAGCACCCTCCTCCCGCCCTGTGGTGCAACAGATGTCCCTTTCTCCAAAACTGTACTCAATGGGAACGTAACGTTGCAACCACACACTAGTTGACCTGCTGTGGGAAAAAATCAAGTTAGTACATTTCAAACATGAAAAACGTCATTTTATACTCAACATGAAAAACCAAAATTCCAAAAGTATAAAACATACAAAAATGCTTACCAAAGAGAGGAAATGTATCGTGCTCAGCACCCTCCTCCCGCCCTGTGGTGCAACAGATGTCCCTTTCTCCAAAACTGTACTCAATGGGACCGTAACGTTGCAACCACACACTATATGACCTGCTGTGAGAAAAAATCAAGTTAGTACATTTCAAACATGAAAAACGTCATTTTATACTCAACATGAAAAACCAAAATTCCAAAAGTATAAAACATACAAAAATGCTTACCAAAGAGAGGAAATGTGTCGCGCTCAGCACCCTCCTCCCGCCCTGTGGTGCAACAGATGTCCCTTTCTCCAAAACTGTACTCAATGGGACCGTAACGTTGCGACCACACACAAGTTGACCTGCTGTGAGAAAAAATCAAGTTAGTACATTTCAAACATGAAAAACGTCATTTTATACTCAACATGAAAAACCAAAATTCCAAAAGTATAAAACATACAAAAATGCTTACCAAAGAGAGGAAATGTGTCGCGCTCAGCACCCTCCTCCCGCCCTGTGGTGCAACAGATGTCCCTTTCTCCAAAACTGTACTCAATGGGACCGTAACGTTGCAACCACACACAAGTTGACCTGCTGTGAGAAAAAATCAAGTTAGTACATTTCAAACATGAAAAACGTCATTTTATACTCAACATGAAAAACCAAAATTCCAAAAGTATAAAACATACAAAAATGCTTACCAAAGAGAGGAAATGTGTCGCGCTCAGCACCCTCCTCCCGCCCTGTGGTGCAACAGATGTCCCTTTCTCCAAAACTGTACTCAATGGGACCGTAACGTTGCAACCACACACAAGTTGACCTGCTGTGAGAAAAAATCAAGTTAGTACATTTCAAACATGAAAAACGTCATTTTATACTCAACATGAAAAACCAAAATTCAAAAAGTATAAAACATACAAAAATGCTTACCAAAGAGAGGAAATGTATCGTGCTCAGCACCCTCCTCCCGCCCTGTGGTGCAAGAGATGTCCCTTTCTCCAAAACTGTACTCAATGGGACCGTAACGTTGCAACCACACACTATATGACCTGCTGTGAGAAAAAATCAAGTTAGTACATTTCAAACATGAAAAACGTCATTTTATACTCAACATGAAAAACCAAAATTCCAAAAGTATAAAACATACAAAAATGCTTACCAAAGAGAGGAAATGTGTCGCGCTCAGCACCCTCCTCCCGCCCTGTGGTGCAACAGATGTCCCTTTCTCCAAAACTGTACTCAATGGGACCGTAACGTTGCGACCACACACAAGTTGACCTGCTGTGAGAAAAAATCAAGTTAGTACATTTCAAACATGAAAAACGTCATTTTATACTCAACATGAAAAACCAAAATTCCAAAAGTATAAAACATACAAAAATGCTTACCAAAGAGAGGAAATGTGTCGCGCTCAGCACCCTCCTCCCGCCCTGTGGTGCAACAGATGTCCCTTTCTCCAAAACTGTACTCAATGGGACCGTAACGTTGCAACCACACACAAGTTGACCTGCTGTGAGAAAAAATCAAGTTAGTACATTTCAAACATGAAAAACGTCATTTTATACTCAACATGAAAAACCAAAATTCCAAAAGTATAAAACATACAAAAATGCTTACCAAAGAGAGGAAATGTGTCGCGCTCAGCACCCTCCTCCCGCCCTGTGGTGCAACAGATGTCCCTTTCTCCAAAACTGTACTCAATGGGACCGTAACGTTGCAACCACACACTATATGACCTGCTGTGAGAAAAAATCAAGTTAGTACATTTCAAACATGAAAAACGTCATTTTATACTCAACATGAAAAACCAAAATTCCAAAAGTATAAAACATACAAAAATGCTTACCAAAGAGAGGAAATGTGTCGCGCTCAGCACCCTCCTCCCGCCCTGTGGTGCAACAGATGTCCCTTTCTCCAAAACTGTACTCAATGGGACCGTAACGTTGCAACCACACACAAGTTGACCTGCTGTGAGAAAAAATCAAGTTAGTACATTTCAAACATGAAAAACAACATCTTATACTCAACATGAAAAACCAAAATTCCAAAAGTATAAAACATACAAAAATGCTTACCAAAGAGAGGAAATGTGTCGCGCTCAGCACCCTCCTCCCGCCCTGTGGTGCAACAGATGTCCCTTTCTCCAAAACTGTACTCAATGGGACCGTAACGTTGCAACCACACACTATATGACCTGCTGTGAGAAAAAATCAAGTTAGTACATTTCAAACATGAAAAACGTCATTTTATACTCAACATGAAAAACCAAAATTCCAAAAGTATAAAACATACAAAAATGCTTACCAAAGAGAGGAAATGTGTCGCGCTCAGCACCCTTCTCCCGCCCTGTGGTGCAACAGATGTCCCTTTCTCCAAAACTGTACTCAATGGGACCGTAACGTTGCAACCACACACAAGTTGACCTGCTGTGAGAAAAAATCAAGTTAGTACATTTCAAACATGAAAAACGTCATTTTATACTCAACATGAAAAACGAAAATTCCAAAAGTATAAAACATACAAAAATGCTTACCAAAGAGGGGAAATGTGATGCGCTCAGCACCCTCCTCCCGCCCTGTGGTGCAACAGATGTCCCTTTCTCCAAAACTGTACTCAATGGGACCGTAACGTTGCAACCACACACTATATGACCTGCTGTGAGAAAAAATCAAGTTAGTACATTTCAAACATGAAAAACGTCATTTTATACTCAACATGAAAAACCAAAATTCCAAAAGTATAAAACATACAAAAATGCTTACCAAAGAGAGGAAATGTGTCGCGCTCAGCACCCTCCTCCCGCCCTGTGGTGCAACAGATGTCCCTTTCTCCAAAACTGTACTCAATGGGACCGTAACGTTGCAACCACACACTATATGACCTGCTGTGAGAAAAAATCAAGTTAGTACATTTCAAACATGAAAAACGTCATTTTATACTCAACATGAAAAACCAAAATTCCAAAAGTATAAAACATACAAAAATGCTTACCAAAGAGAGGAAATGTGTCGCGCTCAGCACCCTTCTCCCGCCCTGTGGTGCAACAGATGTCCCTTTCTCCAAAACTGTACTCAATGGGACCGTAACGTTGCAACCACACACAAGTTGACCTGCTGTGAGAAAAAATCAAGTTAGTACATTTCAAACATGAAAAACGTCATTTTATACTCAACATGAAAAACGAAAATTCCAAAAGTATAAAACATACAAAAATGCTTACCAAAGAGGGGAAATGTGACGCGCTCAGCACCCTCCTCCCGCCCTGTGGTGCAACAGATGTCCCTTTCTCCAAAACTGTACTCAATGGGACCGTAACATTGCAACCACACACTATATGACCTGCTGTGAGAAAAAATCAAGTTAGTACATTTCAAACATGAAAAACGTCATTTTATACTCAACATGAAAAACCAAAATTCCAAAAGTATAAAACATACAAAAATGCTTACCAAAGAGAGGAAATGTGTCGCGCTCAGCACCCTCCTCCCGCCCTGTGGTGCAACAGATGTCCCTTTCTCCAAAACTGTACTCAATGGGACCGTAACGTTGCAACCTCACACTCTATGACCTGCTGTGAGAAAAAATCAAGTTAGTACATTTCAAACATGAAAAACGTCATTTTATACTCAACATGAAAAACCAAAATTCCAAAAGTATAAAACATACAAAAATGCTTACCAAAGAGAGGAAATGTGTCGCGCTCAGCACCCTCCTCCCGCCCTGTGGTGCAACAGATGTCCCTTTCTCCAAAACTGTACTCAATGGGACCGTAACGTTGCAACCACACACAAGTTGGCCTGCTGTGAGAAAAAATCAAGTTAGTACATTTCAAACATGAAAAACGTCATTTTATACTCAACATGAAAAACCAAAATTCCAAAAGTATAAAACATACAAAAATGCTTACCAAAGAGAGGAAATGTGTCGTACTCAGCACCCTCCTCCCGCCCTGTGGTGCAACAGATGTCCCTTTCTCCAAAACTGTACTCAATGGGACCGTAACGTTGCAACCACACACAAGTTGACCCACTGTGAGAAAAAATCAAGTTAGTACATTTCAAACATGAAAAACGTCATTTTATACTCAACATGAAAAACCAAAATTCCAAAAGTATAAAACATACAAAAATGCTTACCAAAGAGAGGAAATGTGTCGCGCTCAACACCCTCCTCCCGCCCTGTGGTGCAACAGATGTCCCTTTCTCCAAAACTGTACTCAATGGGACCGTAATGTTGCAACCACACACTATATGACCTGCTGTGAGAAAAAATCAAGTTAGTACATTTCAAACATGAAAAACGTCATTTTATACTCAACATGAAAAACCAAAATTCCAAAAGTATAAAACATACAAAAATGCTTACCAAAGAGGGGAAATGTGTCGTGCTCAGCACCCTCCTCCCGCCCTGTGGTGCAACAGATGTCCCTTTCTCCAAAACTGTACTCAATGGGACCGTAACGTTGCAACCACACACAAGTTGACCCGCTGTGAGGAAAAACCAAGTTAGTACATTTCAAACATGAAAAACGTCATTTTATACTCAACATGAAAAACCAAAATTCCAAAAGTATAAAACATACAAAAATGCTTACCAAAGAGAGGAAATGTGTCGCACTCAGCACCCTCCTCCCGCCCTGTGGTGCAACAGATGTCCCTTTCTCCAAAACTGTACTCAATGGGACCGTAACGTTGCAACCACACACTATATGACCTGCTGTGAGAAAAAATCAAGTTAGTACATTTCAAACATGAAAAACGTCATTTTATACTCAACATGAAAAACCAAAATTCCAAAAGTATAAAACATACAAAAATGCTTACCAAAGAGAGGAAATTTGTCGCGCTCAGCACCCTCCTCCCGCCCTGTGGTGCAACAGATGTCCCTTTCTCCAAAACTGTACTCAATGGGACCGTAACGTTGCAACCACACACTATATGACCTGCTGTGAGAAAAAATCAAGTTAGTACATTTCAAACATGAAAAACGTCATTTTATACTCAACATGAAAAACCAAAATTCCAAAAGTATAAAACATACAAAAATGCTTACCAAAGAGAGGAAATGTGTCGCGCTCAGCACCCTTCTCCCGCCCTGTGGTGCAACAGATGTCCCTTTCTCCAAAACTGTACTCAATGGGACCGTAACGTTGCAACCACACACAAGTTGACCTGCTGTGAGAAAAAATCAAGTTAGTACATTTCAAACATGAAAAACGTCATTTTATACTCAACATGAAAAACGAAAATTCCAAAAGTATAAAACATACAAAAATGCTTACCAAAGAGGGGAAATGTGACGCGCTCAGCACCCTCCTCCCGCCCTGTGGTGCAACAGATGTCCCTTTCTCCAAAACTGTACTCAATGGGACCGTAACATTGCAACCACACACTATATGACCTGCTGTGAGAAAAAATCAAGTTAGTACATTTCAAACATGAAAAACGTCATTTTATACTCAACATGAAAAACCAAAATTCCAAAAGTATAAAACATACAAAAATGCTTACCAAAGAGAGGAAATGTGTCGCGCTCAGCACCCTCCTCCCGCCCTGTGGTGCAACAGATGTCCCTTTCTCCAAAACTGTACTCAATGGGACCGTAACGTTGCAACCTCACACTCTATGACCTGCTGTGAGAAAAAATCAAGTTAGTACATTTCAAACATGAAAAACGTCATTTTATACTCAACATGAAAAACCAAAATTCCAAAAGTATAAAACATACAAAAATGCTTACCAAAGAGAGGAAATGTGTCGCGCTCAGCACCCTCCTCCCGCCCTGTGGTGCAACAGATGTCCCTTTCTCCAAAACTGTACTCAATGGGACCGTAACGTTGCAACCACACACAAGTTGACCTGCTGTGAGAAAAAATCAAGTTAGTACATTTCAAACATGAAAAACGTCATTTTATACTCAACATGAAAAACCAAAATTCCAAAAGTATAAAACATACAAAAATGCTTACCAAAGAGAGGAAATGTGTCGTACTCAGCACCCTCCTCCCGCCCTGTGGTGCAACAGATGTCCCTTTCTCCAAAACTGTACTCAATGGGACCGTAACGTTGCAACCACACACAAGTTGACCCACTGTGAGAAAAAATCAAGTTAGTACATTTCAAACATGAAAAACGTCATTTTATACTCAACATGAAAAACCAAAATTCCAAAAGTATAAAACATACAAAAATGCTTACCAAAGAGAGGAAATGTGTCGCGCTCAACACCCTCCTCCCGCCCTGTGGTGCAACAGATGTCCCTTTCTCCAAAACTGTACTCAATGGGACCGTAATGTTGCAACCACACACTATATGACCTGCTGTGAGAAAAAATCAAGTTAGTACATTTCAAACATGAAAAACGTCATTTTATACTCAACATGAAAAACCAAAATTCCAAAAGTATAAAACATACAAAAATGCTTACCAAAGAGGGGAAATGTGTCGTGCTCAGCACCCTCCTCCCGCCCTGTGGTGCAACAGATGTCCCTTTCTCCAAAACTGTACTCAATGGGACCGTAACGTTGCAACCACACACAAGTTGACCCGCTGTGAGGAAAAACCAAGTTAGTACATTTCAAACATGAAAAACGTCATTTTATACTCAACATGAAAAACCAAAATTCCAAAAGTATAAAACATACAAAAATGCTTACCAAAGAGAGGAAATGTGTCGCACTCAGCACCCTCCTCCCGCCCTGTGGTGCAACAGATGTCCCTTTCTCCAAAACTGTACTCAATGGGACCGTAACGTTGCAACCACACACTATATGACCTGCTGTGAGAAAAAATCAAGTTAGTACATTTCAAACATGAAAAACGTCATTTTATACTCAACATGAAAAACCAAAATTCCAAAAGTATAAAACATACAAAAATGCTTACCAAAGAGAGGAAATGTGTCGCACTCAGCACCCTCCTCCCGCCCTGTGGTGCAACAGATGTCCCTTTCTCCAAAACTGTACTCAATGGGACCGTAACGTTGCAACCACACACAAGTTGACCTGCTGTGAGAAAAAATCAAGTTAGTACATTTCAAACATGAAAAACGTCATTTTATACTCAACATGAAAAACCAAAATTCCAAAAGTATAAAACATACAAAAATGCTTACCAAAGAGAGGAAATGTGTCGCGCTCAGCACCCTCCTCCCGCCCTGTGGTGCAACAGATGTCCCTTTCTCCAAAACTGTACTCAATGGGACCGTAACGTTGCAACCACACACTATATGACCTGCTGTGAGAAAAAATCAAGTTAGTACATTTCAAACATGAAAAACGTCATTTTATACTCAACATGAAAAACCAAAATTCCAAAAGTATAAAACATACAAAAATGCTTACCAAAGAGAGGAAATGTGTCGCGCTCAGCACCCTCCTCCCGCCCTGTGGTGCAACAGATGTCCCTTTCTCCAAAACTGTGCTCAATGGGACCGTAACGTTGCAACCACACACAAGTTGACATGCTGTGAGAAAAAATCAAGTTAGTACATTTCAAACATGAAAAACGTCATTTTATACTCAACATGAAAAACCAAAATTCCAAAAGTATAAAACATAAAAAATGCTTACCAAAGAGAGGAAATGTGTCGCGCTCAGCACCCTCCTCCCGCCCTGTGGTGCAACAGATGTCCCTTTCTCCAAAACTGTACTCAATGGGACCGTAACGTTGCAACCACACAGTAGTTGACCTGCTGTGAGAAAAAATCAAGTTAGTACATTTCAAACATGAAAAACGTCATTTTATACTCAACATGAAAAACCAAAATTCCAAAAGTATAAAACATACAAAAATGCTTACCAAAGAGAGGAAATGTGTCGCGCTCAGCACCCTCCTCCCGCCCTGTGGTGCAACAGATGTCCCTTTCTCCAAAACTGGACTCAATGGGACCGTAACGTTGCAACCACACACTAGTTGACCTGCTGTGAGAAAAAATCAAGTTAGTACATTTCAAACATGAAAAACGTCATTTTATACTCAACATGAAAAACCAAAATTCCAAAAGTATAAAACATACAAAAATGCTTACCAAAGAGAGGAAATGTGTCGTGCTCAGCACCCTCTTCCCGCCCTGTGGTGCAACAGATCTCCCTTTCTCCAAAACTGTACTCAATGGGACCGTAACGTTGCAACCACACACAAGTTGACCTGCTGTGAGAAAAAATCAAGTTAGTACATTTCAAACATGAAAAACGTCATTTTATACTCAACATGAAAAACCAAAATTCCAAAAGTATAAAACATACAAAAATGCTTACCAAAGAGAGGAAATGTGTCGTGCTCAGCACCCTCCTCCCGCCCTGTGGTGCAACAGATGTCCGTTTCTCCAAAACTGTACTCAATGGGACCGAAACGTTGCAACCACACACTAGTTGACCTGCTGTGAGAAAAAATCAAGTTAGTACATTTCAAACATGAAAAACGTCATTTTATACTCAACATGAAAAACCAAAATTCCAAAAGTATAAAACATACAAAAATGCTTACCAAAGAGAGGAAATGTGTCGTGCTCAGCACCCTCCTCCCGCCCTGTGGTGCAACAGATGTCCCTTTCACCAAAACTGTACTCAATGGGACCGTAACGTTGCAACCACACACTGTATGACCTGCTGTGAGAAAAAATCAAGTTAGTACATTTCAAACATGAAAAACGTCATTTTATACTCAACATGAAAAACCAAAATTCCAAAAGTATAAAACATACAAAAATGCTTACCAAAGAGAGGAAATGTGTCGTGCTCAGCACCCTCCTCCCGCCCTGTGGTGCAACAGATGTCCCTTTCTCCAAAACTGTACTCAATGGGACCGTAACGTTGCAACCACACACTATATGACCTGCTGCGAGAAAAAATCAAGTTAGTACATTTCAAACATGAAAAACGTCATTTTATACTCAACATGAAAAACCAAGATTCAAAAAGTATAAAACATACAAAAATGCTTACCAAAGAGTGGAAATGTGTCGCGCTCAGCACCCTCCTCCCGCCCTGTGGTGCAACAGATGTCCCTTTCACCAAAACTGTACTCAATGGGACCGTAACGTTGCAACCACACACTATATGACCTGCTGTGAGAAAAAATCAAGTTAGTACATTTCAAACATGAAAAACGTCATTTTATACTCAACATGAAAAACCAAAATTCCAAAAGTATAAAACATACAAAAATGCTTACCAAAGAGAGGAAATGTGTCGTGCTCAGCACCCTCCTCCCGCCCTGTGGTGCAACAGATGTCCCTTTCTCCAAAACTGTACTCAATGGGACCGTAACGTTGCAACCACACACTAGTTGACCTGCTGTGAGAAAAAATCAAGTTAGTACATTTCAAACATGAAAAACGTCATTTTATACTCAACATGAAAAACCAAAATTCCAAAAGTATAAAACATACAAAAATGCTTACCAAAGAGAGGAAATGTGTCGCGCTCAGCACCCTCCTCCCGCACTGTGGTGCAACAGATGTCCCTTTCTCCAAAACTGTACTCAATGGGACCGTAACGTTGCAACCACACACTAGTTGACCTGCTGTGAGAAAAAATCAAGTTAGTACATTTCAAACATGAAAAACGTCATTTTATACTCAACATGAAAAACCAAAATTCCAAAAGTATAAAACATACAAAAATGCTTACCAAAGAGAGGAAATGTGTCGTGCTCAGCACCCTCCTCCCGCCCTGTGGTGCAACAGATGTCCCTTTCTCCAAAACTGTACTCAATGGGACCGTAACGTTGCAACCACACACTAGTTGACCTGCTGTGAGAAAAAAACAAGTTAGTACATTCCAAACATGAAACACGTCATTTTATACTCAACATGAAAAACCAAAATTCCAAAAGTATAAAACACACAAAAATGCTTACCAAAGAGAGGAAATGTGTCGCGCTCAGCACCCTCCTCCCGCCCTGTGGTGCAACAGATGTCCCTTTCTCCAAAACTGTACTCAATGGGACCGTAACGTTGCAACCACACACTATATGACCTGCTGTGAGAAAAAATCAAGTTAGTACATTTCAAACATGAAAAACGTCATTTTATACTCAACATGAAAAACCAAAATTCCAAAAGTATAAAACATACAAAAATGCTTACCAAAGAGAGGAAATGTGTCGTGCTCAGCACCCTCCTCCCGCCCTGTGGTGCAACAGATGTCCCTTTCTCCAAAACTGTACTCAATGGGACCGTAACGTTGCAACCACACACTATATGACCTGCTGTGAGAAAAAATCAAGTTAGTACATTTCAAACATGAAAAACGTCATTTTATACTCAACATGAAAAACCAAAATTCCAAAAGTATAAAACATACAAAAATGCTTACCAAAGAGAAGAAATGTGTCGTGCTCAGCACCCTCCTCCCGCCCTGTGGTGCAACAGATGTCCCTTTCTCCAAAACTGTACTCAATGGGACCGTAACGTTGCAACCACACACTATATGACCAGCTGTGAGAAAAAATCAAGTTAGTACATTTCAAACATGAAAAACGTCATTTTATACTCAACATGAAAAAGCAAAATTCCAAAACTATAAAACATACAAAAATGCTTACCAAAGAGAGGAAATGTGTCGTGCTCAGCACCCTCCTCCCGCCCTGTGGTGCAACAGATGTCCCTTTCTCCAAAACTGTACTCAATGGGACCGTAACGTTGCAACCACACACTATATGACCTGCTGTGAGAAAAAATCAAGTTAGTACATTTCAAACATGAAAAACGTCATTTTATACTCAACATGAAAAACCAAAATTCCAAAAGTATAAAACATACAAAAATGCTTACCAAAGAGAGGAAATGTGTCGTGCTCAGCACCCTCCTCCCGCCCTGTGGTGCAACCGATGTCCCTTTCTCCAAAACTGTACTCAATGGGACCGTAACGTTGCAACCACACACTAGTTGACCTGCTGTGAGAAAAAATCAAGTTAGTACATTTCAAACATGAAACACGTCATTTTATACTCAACATGAAAAACCAAAATTCCAAAAGTATAAAACATACAAAAATGCTTACCAAAGAGAGGAAATGTGTCGCGCTCAGCACCCTCCTCCCGCCCTGTGGTGCAACAGATGTCCCTTTCTCCAAAACTGTACTCAATGGGACCGTAACGTTGCAACCACACACTAGTTGACCTGCTGTGAGAAAAAATCAAGTTAGTACATTTCAAACATGAAAAACGTCATTTTATACTCAACATGAAAAACCAAAATTCCAAAAGTATAAAACATACAAAAATGCTTACCAAAGAGAGGAAATGTGTCGTGCTCAGCACCCTCCTCCCGCCCTGTGGTGCAACAGATGTCCCTTTCTCCAAAACTGTACTCAATGGGACCGTAACGTTGCAACCACACACTATATGACCTGCTGTGAGAAAAAATCAAGTTAGTACATTTCAAACATGAAAAACGTCATTTTATACTCAACATGAAAAACCAAAATTCCAAAAGTATAAAACATACAAAAATGCTTACCAAAGAGATTAAATGTGTCGTGCTCAGCACCCTCCTCCCGCCCTGTGGTGCAACAGATGTCCCTTTCTCCAAAACTGTACTCAATGGGACCGTAACGTTGCAACCACACACTATATGACCTGCTGTGAGAAAAAATCAAGTTAGTACATTTCAAACATGAAAAACGTCATTTTATACTCAACATGAAAAACCAAAATTCCAAAAGTATAAAACATACCAAAATGCTTACCAAAGAGAGGAAATGTGTCGTGCTCAGCACCCTCCCCCCGCCCTGTGGTGCAACAGATGTCCCTTTCTCCAAAACTGTACTCAATGGGACCGTAACGTTGCAACCACACACTATATGACCTGCTGTGAGAAAAAATCAAGTTAGTACATTTCAAACATGAAAAACGTCATTTTATGCTCAACATGAAAAACCAAAATTCCAAAAGTATAAAACATACAAAAATGCTTACCAAAGAGAGGAAATGTGTCGTGCTCAGCACCCTCCTCCCGCCCTGTGGTGCAACAGTTGTCCCTTTCTCCAAAACTGTACTCAATGGGACCGTAACGTTGCAACCACACACTATATGACCTGCTGTGAGAAAAAAACAAGTTAGTACATTTCAAACATGAAAAACGTCATTTTATACTCAACATGAAAAACCAAAATTCCAAAAGTATAAAACATACAAAAATGCTTACCAAAGAGAGGAAATGTGTCGTGCTCAGCACCCTCCTCCCGCCCTGTGGTGCAACAGATGTCCCTTTCTCCAAAACTGTACTCAATGGGACCGTAACGTTGCAACCACACACTAGTTGACCTGCTGTGAGAAAAAATCAAGTTAGTACATTTCAAACATGAAAAACGTCATTTTATACTCAACATGAAAAACCAAAATTCCAAAAGTATAAAACATACAAAAATGCTTACCAAAGAGAGGAAATGTGTCGTGCTCAGCACCCTCCTCCCGCCCTGTGGTGCAACAGATGTCCCTTTCTCCAAAACTGTACTCAATGGGACCGTAACGTTGCAACCACACACTATATGACCTGCTGCGAGAAAAAATCAAGTTAGTACATTTCAAACATGAAAAACGTCATTTTATACTCAACATGAAAAACCAAAATTCAAAAAGTATAAAACATACAAAAATGCTTACCAAAGAGAGGAAATGTGTCGCGCTCAGCACCCCCCTCCCGCCCTGTGGTGCAACAGATGTCCCTTTCACCAAAACTGTACTCAATGGGACCGTAACGTTGCAACCACACACTGTATGACCTGCTGTGAGAAAAAATCAAGTTAGTACATTTCAAACATGAAAAACGTCATTTTATACTCAACATGAAATACCAAAATTCCAAAAGTATAAAACATACAAAAATGCTTACCAAAGAGAGGAAATGTGTCGTGCTCAGCACCCTCCTCCCGCCTTGTGGTGCAACAGATGTCCCTTTCTCCAAAACTGTACTCAATGGGACCGTAACGTTGCAACCACACACTAGTTGACCTGCTGTGAGAAAAAATCAAGTTAGTACATTTAAAACATGAAAAACGTCATTTTATACTCAACATGAAAAACCAAAATTCCAAAAGTATAAAACATACAAAAATGCTTACCAAAGAGAGGAAATGTGTCGTGCTCAGCACCCTCCTCCCGCCCTGTGGTGCAACAGATGTCCCTTTCTCCAAAACTGTACTCAATGGGACCGTAACGTTGCAACCACACACTATATGACCTGCTGTGAGAAAAAATCAAGTTAGTATATTTCAAACATGAAAAACGTCATTTTATACTCAACATGAAAAACCAAAATTCCAAAAGTATAAAACATACAAAAATGCTTACCAAAGAGAGGAAATGTGTCGTGCTCAGCACCCTCCTCCCGCCCTGTGGTGCAACAGATGTCCCTTTCTCCAAACTGTACTCAATGGGACCGTTACGTTGCAACCACACACTATATGACCTGCTGTGAGAAAAAATCAAGTTAGTACATTTCAAACATGAAAAACGTCATTTTATACTCAACATGAAAAACCAAAATTCCAAAAGTATAAAACATACAAAAATGCTTACCAAAGAGAGGAAGTGTGTCGTGCTCAGCACCCTCCTCCCGCCCTGTGGTGCAACAGATGTCCCTTTCTCCAAAACTGTACTCAATGGGACCGTAACGTTGCAACCACACACTAGTTGACCTGCTGTGAGAAAAAATCAAGTTAATACATTTCAAACATGAAAAACGTCATTTTATACTCAACATGAAAAACCAAAATTCCAAAAGTATAAAACATACAAAAATGCTTACCAAAGAGAGGAAATGTGTCGCGCTCAGCACCCTCCTCCCGCCCTATGGTGCAACAGATGTCCCTTTCTCCAAAACTGTACTCAATGGGACCGTAACGTTGCAACCACACACTAGTTGACCTGCTGTGAGAAAAAATCAAGTTAGTACATTTCAAACATGAAAAACGTCATTTTATACTCAACATGAAAAACCAAAATTCCAAAAGTATAAAACGTACAAAAATGCTTACCAAAGAGAGGAAATGTGTCGTGCTCAGCACCCTCCTCCCGCCCAGTGGTGCAACAGATGTCCCTTTCTCCAAAACTGTACTCAATGGGACCGTAACTTTGCAACCACACACTATATGACCTGCTGTAAGAAAAAATCAAGTTAGTACATTTCAAACATGAAAAACGTCATTTTATACTCAACATGAAAAACCAAAATTCCAAAAGTATAAAACATACAAAAATGCTTACCATAGAGAGGAAATGTGTCGCGCTCAGCACCCTCCTCCTGCCCTGTGGTGCAACAGATGTCCCTTTCTCCAAATTGTACTCAATGGGACCGTAACGTTGCAACCACACACTATATGACCTGCTGTGAGAAAAAATCAAGTTAGTACATTTCAAACATGAAAAACGTCATTTTATACTCAACATGAAAAACCAAAATTCCAAAAGTATAAAACATACAAAAATGCTTACCAAAGAGAGGAAATGTGTCGTGCTCAGCACCCTCCTCCCGCCCTGTGGTGCAACAGATGTCCCTTTCTCCAAAACTGTACTCAATGGGACCGTAACGTTGCAACCACACACTATATGACCTGCTGTGAGAGAAAATCAAGTTAGTACATTTCAAACATTAAAAACGTCATTTTATACTAAACATGAAAAACCAAAATTCCAAAAGTATAAAACATACAAAAATGCTTACCAAAGAGAGGAAATGTGTCGTGCTCAGCACCCTCCTCCCGCCCTGTGGTGCAACAGATGTCCCTTTCTCCAAAACGGTACTCAATGGGACCGTAACTTTGCAACCACACACTATATGACCTGCTGTGAGAAAAAATCAAGTTAGTACATTTCAAACATGAAAAACGTCATTTTATACTCAACATGAAAAACCAAAATTCCAAAAGTATAAAACATACAAAAATGCTTACCAAAGAGAGGAAATGTGTCGTGCTCAGCACCTTCCTCCCGCCCTGTGGCGCAACAGATGTCCCTTTCTCCAAATCCGTACTCAATGGGACCGTAACGTTGCAACCACACACTATATGACCTGCTGTGAGAAAAAATCAAGTTAGTACATTTCAAACATGAAAAACGTCATTTTATACTCAACATGAAAAACCAAAATTCCAAAAGTATAAAACATACAAAAATGCTTACCAAAGAGAGGAAATGTGTCGTGCTCAGCACCCTCCTCCCGCCCTGTGGTGCACAGATGTCCCTTTCTCCAAAACTGTACTCAATGGGACCGTAACGTTGCAACCACACACTAGTTGACCTGCTGTGAGAAAAAATCAAGTTAGTACATTTCAAACATGAATAACGTCATTTTATACTCAACATGAAATACAAAAATTCCAAAAGTATAAAACATACAAAAATGCTTACCAAAGAGAGGAAATGTGTCGTGCTCAGCACCCTCCTCCCGCCCTGTGGTGCAACAGATGTCCCTTTCTCCAAAACGGTACTCAATGGGACCGTAACTTTGCAACCACACACTATATGACCTGCTGTGAGAAAAAATCAAGTTAGTACATTTCAAACATGAAAAACGTCATTTTATACTCAACATGAAAAACCAAAATTCCAAAAGTATAAAACATACAAAAATGCTTACCAAAGAGAGGAAATGTGTCGTGCTCAGCACCCTCCTCCCGCCCTGTGGCGCAACAGATGTCCCTTTCTCCAAATCCGTACTCAATGGGACCGTAACGTTGCAACCACACACTATATGACCTGCTGTGAGAAAAAATCAAGTTAGTACATTTCAAACATGAAAAACGTCATTTTATACTCAACATGAAAAACCAAAATTCCAAAAGTATAAAACATACAAAAATGCTTACCAAAGAGAGGAAATGTGTCGTGCTCAGCACCCTCCTCCCGCCCTGTGGTGCACAGATGTCCCTTTCTCCAAAACTGTACTCAATGGGACCGTAACGTTGCAACCACACACTAGTTGACCTGCTGTGAGAAAAAATCAAGTTAGTACATTTCAAACATGAATAACGTCATTTTATACTCAACATGAAATACCAAAATTCCAAAAGTATAAAACATACAAAAATGCTTACCAAAGAGAGGAAATGTGTCGTGCTCAGCACCCTCCTCCCGCACTGTGGTGCAACAGATGTCCCTTTCTGCAAAAATGTACTCAATGGGACTGTAATGTTGCAACCACACACAAGTTGACCTGCTGCGAGCAAAAATCAAGTTAGTACATTTCAAACATGAAAAAGGTCATTTTATACTCAACATGAAAAACCAAAATTCCAAGAGTATAAAACATACAAAAATGCTTACCAAAGAGAGGAAATGTGTCGTGCTCAGCACCCTCCTCCCGCCCTGTGGTGCAACAACTGTCCCTTTCTCCAAAAATGTACTCAATGGGACCGTAACGTTGCAACCACACACTAGTTGACCTGCTGTGAGAAAAAATCAAGTTAGTACATTTTAAACATGAAAAAGGCCATTTTATACTCAACATGAAATACCAAAATTCCAAATGTATAAAACATACTAAAATGCTTACCAAAGAGAGGAAATGTGTCGTGCTCAGCACCCTCCTCCCGCCCTGTGGTGCAACAGATGTCCCTTTCTCCAAAACTGTACTCAATGGGACCGTAACGTTGCAACCACACACTATATGACCTGCTGTGAGAAAAAATCAAGTTAGTACATTTCAAACATGAAAAACGTCATTTTATACTCAACATGAAAAACCAAATTTCCAAAAGTATAAAACATACAAAAATGCTTACCAATGAGAGGAAATGTGTCGTGCTCAGCACCCTCCTCCCGCCCTGTGGTGCAACAGATGTCCCTTTCTCCAAAACTGTACTCAATGGGACCGTAACGTTGCAACCACACACTATATGACCTGCTGTGAGAAAAAATCAAGTTAGTACATTTCAAACATGAAAAACGTCATTTTATACTCAACATGAAAAACCAAAATTCGAAAAGTATAAAACATACAAAAATGCTTACCAAAGAGAGGAAATGTGTCGTGCTCAGCACCCTCCTCCCGCCCTGTGGTGCAACAGATGTCCCTTTCTCCAAAACTGTTCTCAATGGGACCGTAACGTTGCAACCACACACAAGTTGACCTGCTGCGAGCAACAATCAAGTTAGTACATTTCAAACATGAAAGAGGTCATTTTATACTCAACATGAAAAACCAAAATTCCAAAAGTATAAAACATACAAAAATGCTTACCAAAGAGAGGAAATGTGTCGTCCTCAGCACCCTCCTCCCGCCCTGTGGTGCAACAGATGTCCCTTTCTCCAAGACTGTACTCAATGGGACCGTAACGTTGCAACCACACACTATGTGACCTGCTGTGAGAAAAAATCAAGTTAGTGCATTTCAAACATGAAAAACGTCATTTTATACTCAACATGAAAAACCAAAATTCCAAAAGTATAAAACATACAAAAATGCTTACCAAAGAGAGGAAATGTGTCGTGCTCAGCACCCTCCTCCCGCCCTGTGGTGCAACAGATGTCCCTTTCTCCAAAACTGTACTCAATGGGACCGTAACGTTGCAACAACACACTAGTTGACCTGCTGTGAGAAAAAATCAAGTTAGTACATTTCAAACATGAAAAACGTCATTTTATACTCAACATGAAATACCAAAATTCCAAAAGTATAAAACATACAAAAATGCTTACCAAAGAGAGGAAATGTGTCGTGCTCAGCACCCTCCTCCCGCCCTGTGGTGCAACAGATGTCCCTTTCTCCAAAACTGTACTCAATGGGACCGTAACGTTGCAACCACACACTATATGACCTGCTGTGAGAAAAAATCAAGTTAGTACATTTCAAACATGAAAAACGTCATTTTATACTCAACATGAAAAACCAAAATTCCAAAAGTATAAAACATACAAAAATGCTTACCAAAGAGAGGAAATGTGTCGTGCTCAGCACCCTCCTCCCGCCCTGTGGTGCAACAGATGTCCCTTTCTCCAAAACTGTACTCAATGGGACCGTAACGTTGCAACCACACACTATATGACCTGCTGTGAGAAAAAATCAAGTTAGTACATTTCAAACAAGAAAAACGTCATTTTATACTCAACATGAAAAACCAAAATTCCAAAAGTATAAAACATACAAAAATGCTTACCAAAGAGAGGAAATGTGTCGTGCTCAGCACCCTCCTCCCGCCCTGTGGTGCAACAGATGTCCCTTTCTCCAAAACTGTACTCAATGGGACCGTAACGTTGCAACCACACACTAGTTGACCTGCTGTGAGAAAAAATCAAGTTAGTACATTTCAAACATGGAAAATGTCATTTTATACTCAACATGAAATACCAAAATTCCAAAAGTATAAAACATACAAAAATGCTTACCAAAGAGAGAAAATGGTTCGTGCTCAGCACCCTCCTCCCGCCCTGTGGTGCAACAGATGTCCCTTTCTCCGAAACTGTACTCAATGGGACCGTAACGTTGCAACCACACACTAGTTGACCTGCTGCGAGGAAAAATCAAGTTAGTACATTTCAAACATGAAAAACGTCATTTTATACTCAACATGAAAAACCAAAATTCCAAAAGTACAAAAACATACAAAAATGCTTACCAAAGAGAGGAAATGTGTCGTGCTCGGCACCCTCCTCCCGCCCTGTGGTGCAACAGATGTCGCTTTCTCCAAAACTGTACTCAATGGGACCGTAACGTTGCAACCACACACTAGTTGACCTGCTGTGAGAAAAAATCAAGTTAGTACATTTCAAACATGAAAAACGTCATTTTATACTCAACATGAAAAACCAAAATTCCAAAAGTATAAAACATACAAAAATGCTTACCAAAGAGAGGAAATGTGTCGTGCTCAGCACCCTCCTCCCGCCCTGTGGTGCAACAGATGTCCCTTTCTGCAAAACTGTACTCAATGGGACCGTAACGTTGCAACCACACACAAGTTGACCTGCTGCGAGCAAAAATCAAGTTAGTACATTTCAAACATGAAAGAGGTCATTTTATACTCAACATGAAAAACCAAAATTCCAAAAGTATAAAACATACAAAAATGCTTACCAAAGAGAGGAAATGTGTCGTGCTCAGCACCCTCCTCCCACCCTGTGGTGCAACAGATGTCCCTTTCTCCAAAACTGTACTCAATGGGACCGTAACGTTGCAACCACACACTAGTTGACCTGCTGTGAGAAAAAATCAAGTTAGTACATTTCAAACATGAAAAACGTCATTTTATACTCAACATGAAGAACCAAAATTCCAAAAGTATAAATCATACAAAAATGCTTACCAAAGAGAGGAAATGTGTCGCGCTCAGCACCCTCCTCCCGCCCTGTGGTGCAACAGATGTCCCTTTCTCCAAAACTGTACTCAATGGGACCGTAACGTTGCAACCACACACAAGTTGACCTGCTGTGAGAAAAAATCAAGTTAGTACATTTCAAACATGAAAAACGTCATTTTATACTCAACATGAAAAACCAAAATTCCAAAAGTATAAAACATACAAAAATGCTTACCAAAGAGAGGAAATGTGTCGTGCTCAGCACCCTCCTCCCGCCCTGTGGTGCAACAGATGTCCCTTTCTCCAAAACTGTACTCAATGGGACCGTAACGTTGCAACCACACACTAGTTGACCTGCTGTGAGAAAAAATCAAGTTAGTACATTTCAAACATGAAAAACGTCATTTTATACTCAACATGAAAAACCAAAATTCCAAAAGAATAAAACATACAAAAATGCTTACCAAAGAGAGGAAATGTGTCGCGCTCAGCACCCTCCTCCCGCCCTGTGGTTCAACAGATGTCCCTTTCTCCAAAACTGTACTCAATGGGACCGTAACGTTGCAACCACACACAAGTTGACCTGCTGCGAGCAAAAATCAAGTTAGTACATTTCAAACATGAAAGAGGTCATTTTATACTCAACATGATAAACCAAAATTCCAAAAGTATAAAACATACAAAAATGCTTACCAAAGAGAGGAAATGTGTCGTGCTCAGCACCCTCCTCCCGCCCTGTGGTGCAACAGATGTCCCTTTCTCCAAAACTGTACTCAGTGGGACCGTAACGTTGCAACCACACACTATATGACCTGCTGTGAGAAAAAATCAAGTTAGTACATTTCAAACATGAAAAACGTCATTTTATACTCAACATGAAAAACCAAAATTCCAAAAGTATAAAACATACAAAAATGCTTACCAAAGAGAGGAAATGTGTCGTGCTCAGCACCCTCCTCCCGCCCTGTGGTGCAACAGATGTCCCTTTCTCCAAAACTGTACTCAATGGGACCGTAACGTTGCAACCACACACTAGTTGACCTGCTGTGAGAAAAAATCAAGTTAGTACATTTCAAACATGAAAAACGTCATTTTATACTCAACATGAAAAACCAAAATTCCAAAAGTATAAAACATACAAAAATGCTTACAAAAGAGAGGAAATGTGTCGTGCTCAGCACCCTCCTCCCGCCCTGTGGTGCAACAGATGTCCCTTTCTCCAAAACTGTACTCAATGGGACCGTAACGTTGCAACCACACACTAGTTGACCTGCTGTGAGAAAAAATCAAGTTAGTACATTTCAAACATGAAAAAAGTCATTTTATACTCAACATAAAAACCAAAATTCCAAAAGTATAAAACATAAAATAATGCTTACCAAAGAGAGGAAATGTGTCCCGCTCAGCACCCTCCTCCCGCCCTGTGGTGCAACAGATGTCCCTTTCTCCAAAACTGTACTCAATGGGACCGTAACGTTGCAACCACACACTAGTTGACCTGCTGTGAGAAAAAATCAAGTTAGTACATTCCAAACATGAAAAACGTCATTTTATACTCAACATGAAAAACCAAAATTCCAAAAGTATAAAACATACAAAAATGCTTACCAAAGAGAGGAAATGTGTCGTGCTCAGCACCCTCCTCCCGCCCTGTGGTGCAACAGATGTCCCTTTCTCCAAAACTGTACTCAATGGGACCGTAACGTTGCAACCACAGACTAGTTGACCTGCTGTGAGAAAAAATCAAGTTAGTACATTTCAAACATGAAAAACGTCATTTTATACTCAACATGAAGAACCAAAATTCCAAAAGTATAAAACATACAAAAATGCTTACCAAAGAGAGGAAATGTGTCGCGCTCAGCACCCTCCTCCCGCCCTGTGGTGCAACAGATGTCCCTTTCTCCAAAACTGTACTCAATGGGACCGTAACGTTGCAACCACACACAAGTTGACCTACTGTGAGAAAAAATCAAGTTAGTACATTTCAAACATGAAAGAGGTCATTTTATACTCAACATGAAAAACCAAAATTCCAAAAGTATAAAACATACAAAAATGCTTACCAAAGAGAGGAAATGTGTCGCGCTCAGCACCCTCCTCCCGCCCTGTGGTGCAACAGATGTCCCTTTCTCCAAAACTGTACTCAATGGGACCGTAACGTTGCAACCACACACAAGTTGACCTGCTGCGAGCAAAAATCAAGTTAGTACATTTCAAACATGAAAGAGGTCATTTTATACTCAACATCAAAATCCAAAATTCCAAAAGTATAAAACATACAAAAATGCTTACAAAAGAGAGGAAATGTGTCGTGCTCAGCACCCTCCTCCCGCCCTGTGGTGCAACAGATGTCCCTTTCTCCATAACTGTACTCAATGGGACCGTAACGTTGCAACAACACACAAGTTGACCTACTGTGAGAAAAAATCAAGTTAGTACATTTCAAACATGAAAAACGTCATTTTATACTCAACATGAAAAACCAAAATTCCAAAAGTATAAAACATACAAAAATGCTTACCAAAGAGAGGAAATGTGTCGTGCTCAGCACCCTCCTCCCGCCCTGTGGTGCAACAGATGTCCCTTTCTCCAAAACTGTACTCAATGGGACCGTAACGTTGCAACCACACACAAGTTGACCTACCGTGAGAAAAAATCAAGTTAGTACATTTCAAACATGAAAAACGTCATTTTATACTCAATATGAAAAACCAAAATTCCAAAAGTATAAAACATACAAAAGAGAGGAAATGTGTCGCGCTCAGCACCCTCCTCCCGCCCTGTGGTGCAACAGATGTCCCTTTCTCCAAAACTGTACTCAATGGGACCGTAACGTTGCAACCACACACTAGTTGACCTGCTGTGAGAAAAAATCAAGTTAGTACATTTCAAACATGAAAAAAGTCATTTTATACTCAACATAAAAACCAAAATTCCAAAAGTATAAAACATAAAATAATGCTTACCAAAGAGAGGAAATGTGTCCCGCTCAGCACCCTCCTCCCGCCCTGTGGTGCAACAGATGTCCCTTTCTCCAAAACTGTACTCAATGGGACCGTAACGTTGCAACCACACACTAGTTGACCTGCTGTGAGAAAAAATCAAGTTAGTACATTCCAAACATGAAAAACGTCATTTTATACTCAACATGAAAAACCAAAATTCCAAAAGTATAAAACATACAAAAATGCTTACCAAAGAGAGGAAATGTGTCGTGCTCAGCACCCTCCTCCCGCCCTGTGGTGCAACAGATGTCCCTTTCTCCAAAACTGTACTCAATGGGACCGTAACGTTGCAACCACAGACTAGTTGACCTGCTGTGAGAAAAAATCAAGTTAGTACATTTCAAACATGAAAAACGTCATTTTATACTCAACATGAAGAACCAAAATTCCAAAAGTATAAAACATACAAAAATGCTTACCAAAGAGAGGAAATGTGTCGCGCTCAGCACCCTCCTCCCGCCCTGTGGTGCAACAGATGTCCCTTTCTCCAAAACTGTACTCAATGGGACCGTAACGTTGCAACCACACACAAGTTGACCTGCTGTGAGAAAAAATCAAGTTAGTACATTTCAAACATGATAAACGTCATTTTATACTCAACATGAAAAACCAAAATTCCAAAAGTATAAAACATACAAAAATGCTTACGAAAGAGAGGAAATGTGTCGTGCTCAGCACCCTCCTCCCGCCCTGTGGTGCAACAGATGTCCCTTTCTCCAAAACTGTACTCAATGGGACCGTAACGTTGCAACCACACACTATATGACCTGCTGTGAGAGAAAATCAAGTTAGTACATTTCAAACATGAAAAACGTCATTTTATACTCAACATGAAAAACCAAAATTCCAAAAGTATAAAACATACAAAAATGCTTACCAAAGAGAGGAAATGTGTCGCGCTCAGCACCCTCCTCCCGCCCTGTGGTGCAACAGATGTCCCTTTCTCCAAAACTGTACTCAATGGGACCGTAACGTTGCAACCACACACAAGTTGACCTACTGTGAGAAAAAATCAAGTTAGTACATTTCAAACATGAAAGAGGTCATTTTATACTCAACATGAAAAACAAAAATTCCAAAAGTATAAAACATACAAAAATGCTTACCAAAGAGAGGAAATGTGTCGCGCTCAGCACCCTCCTCCCGCCCTGTGGTGCAACAGATGTCCCTTTCTCCAAAACTGTACTCAATGGGACCGTAACGTTGCAACCACACACAAGTTGACCTGCTGCGAGCAAAAATCAAGTTAGTACATTTCAAACATGAAAGAGGTCATTTTATACTCAACATCAAAAACCAAAATTCCAAAAGTATAAAACATACAAAAATGCTTACAAAAGAGAGGAAATGTGTCGTGCTCAGCACCCTCCTCCCGCCCTGTGGTGCAACAGATGTCCCTTTCTCCAAAACTGTACTCAATGGGACCGTAACGTTGCAACCACACACAAGTTGACCTACTGTGAGAAAAAATCAAGTTAGTACATTTCAAACATGAAAAACGTCATTTTATACTCAACATGAAAAACCAAAATTCCAAAAGTACAAAACATACAAAAATGCTTACCAAAGAGAGGAAATGTGTCGTGCTCAGCACCCTCCTCCCGCCCTGTGGTGCAACAGATGTCCCTTTCTCCAAAACTGTACTCAATGGGACCGTAACGTTGCAACCACACACAAGTTGACCTACCGTGAGAAAAAATCAAGTTAGTACATTTCAAACATGAAAAACGTCATTTTATACTCAACATGAAAAACCAAAATTCCAAAAGTATAAAACATACAAAAGAGAGGAAATGTGTCGTGCTCAGCACCCTCCTCCCGCCCTGTGGTGCAACAGATGTCCCTTTCTCCAAAACTGTACTCAATGGGACCGTAACGTTGCAACCACACACAAGTCGACCTACTGTGAGAAAAAATCAAGTTAGTACATTTCAAACATGAAAAACGTCATTTTATACTCAACATGAAAAACCAAAATTCCAAAAGTATAAAACATACAAAAATGCTTACCAAAGAGAGGAAATGTGTCGTGCTCAGCACCCTCCTCCCGCCCTGTGGTGCAACAGATGTCCCTTTCTCCAAAACTGTACTCAATGGGACCGTAACGTTGCAACCACACACAAGTTGACCTGCTGCGAGCAAAAATCAAGTTAGTACATTTCAAACATGAAAGAGGTCATTTTATACTCAACATGAAAAACCAAAATTCCAAAAGTATAAAACATACAAAAATGCTTACAAAAGAGTGGAAATGTGTCGTGCTCAGCACCCTCCTCCCGCCCTGTGGTGCAACAGATGTCCCTTTCTCCAAAACTGTACTCAATGGGACCGTAACGTTGCAACCACACACAAGTTGACCTGCTGCGAGCAAAAATCAAGTTAGTACATTTCAAACATGAAAGAGGTCATTTTATACTCAACATGAAAAACCAAAATTCCAAAAGTATAAAACATACAAAAATGCTTACAAAAGAGAGGAAATGTGTCGTGCTCAGCACCCTCCTCCCGCCCTGTGGTGCAACAGATGTCCCTTTCTCCAAAACTGTACTCAATGGGACCGTAACGTTGCAACCACACACAAGTTGACCTACTGTGAGAAAAAATCAAGTTAGTACATTTCAAACATGAAAAACGTCATTTTATACTCAACATGAAAAACCAATATTCCAAAAGTATAAAACATACAAAAATGCTTACCAAAGAGAGGAAATGTGTCGTGCTCAGCACCCTCCTCCCGCCCTGTGGTGCAACAGATGTCCCTTTCTCCAAAACTGTACTCAATGGGACCGTAACGTTGCAACCACACACAAGTTGACCTACCGTGAGAAAAAATCAAGTTAGTACATTTCAAACATGAAAAACGTCATTTTATACTCAACATGAAAAACCAAAATTCCAAAAGTATAAAACATACAAAAGAGAGGAAATGTGTCGTGCTCAGCACCCTCCTCCCGCCCTGTGGTGCAACAGATGTCCCTTTCTCCAAAACTGTACTCAATGGGACCGTAACGTTGCAACCACACACAAGTTGACCTACTGTGAGAAAAAATCAAGTTAGTACATTTCAAACATGAAAAACGTCATTTTATACTCAACATGAAAAACCAAAATTCCAAAAGTATAAAACATACAAAAATGCTTACCAAAGAGAGGAAATGTGTCGTGCTCAGCACCCTCCTCCCGCCCTGTGGTGCAACAGATGTCCCTTTCTCCAAAACTGTACTCAATGGGACCGTAACGTTGCAACCACACACAAGTTGACCTGCTGCGAGCAAAAATCAAGTTAGTACATTTCAAACATGAAAGAGGTCATTTTATACTCAACATGAAAAACCAAAATTCCAAAAGTATAAAACATACAAAAATGCTTACAAAAGAGAGGAAATGTGTCGTGCTCAGCACCCTCCTCCCGCCCTGTGGTGCAACAGATGTCCCTTTCTCCAAAACTGTACTCAATGGGACCGTAACGTTGCAACCACACACAAGTTGACCTGCTGTGAGAAAAAATCAAGTTAGTACATTTCAAACATGAAAAACGTCATTTTATACTCAACATGAAAAACCAAAATTCCAAAAGTATAAAACATACAAAAATGCTTACCAAAGAGAGGAAATGTGTAGTGCTCAGCACCCTCCTCCCGCCCTGTGGTGCAACAGATGTCCCTTTCTCCAAAACTGTACTCAATGGGACCGTAACGTTGCAACCACACACTAGTTGACCTGCTGTGAGAAAAAATCAAGTTAGTACATTTCAAACATGAAAAACGTCATTTTATACTCAACATGAAAAACCAAAATTCCAAAAGTATAAAACATACAAAAATGCTTACCAAAGAGAGGAAATGTGTCGCGCTCAGCACCCTCCTCCCGCCCTGTGGTGCAACAGATGTCCCTTTCTCCAAAACTGTACTCAATGGGACCGTAACGTTGCAACCACACACAAGTTGACCTACTGTGAGAAAAAATCAAGTTAGTACATTTCAAACATGAAAGAGGTCATTTTATACTCAACATGAAAAACCAAAATTCCAAAAGTATAAAACATACAAAAATGCTTACAAAAGAGAGTAAATGTGTCGCGCTCAGCACCCTCCTCCCGCCCTGTGGTGCAACAGATGTCCCTTTCTCCAAAACTGTACTCAATGGGACCGTACCGTTGCAACCACACACAAGTTGACCTGCTGCGTGCAAAAATCAAGTTAGTACATTTCAAAGATGAAAGAGGTCATTTTATACTCGACATGAAAAACCAAAATTCCAAAAGTATAAAACATACAAAAATGCTTACAAAAGAGAGGAAATGTGTCGCGCTCAGCACCCTCCTCCCGCCCTGTGGTGCAACAGATGTCCCTTTCTCCAAAACTGTACTCAATGGGACCGTAACGTTGCAACCACACACAAGTTGACCTACTGTGAGAAAAAATCAAGTTAGAACATTTCAAACATGAAAAACGTCATTTTATACTCAACATGAAAAACCAAAATTCCAAAAGTATAAAACATACAAAAATGCTTACCAAAGAGAGGAAATGTGTCGCGCTCAGCACCCTCCTCCCGCCCTGTGGTGCAACAGATGTCCCTTTCTCCAAAACTGTACTCAATGGGACCGTAACGTTGCAACCACACACAAGTTGACCTGCTGCGAGCAAAAATCAAGTTAGTACATTTCAAACATGAAAAACGTCATTTTATACTCAACATGAAAAACCAAAATTCCAAAAGTATAAAACATACAAAAATGCTTACAAAAGAGAGGAAATGTGTCGCGCTCAGCACCCTCCTCCCGCCCTGTGGTGCAACAGATGTCCCTTTCTCCAAAACTGTACTCAATGGGACCGTAACGTTGCAACCACACACAAGTTGACCTACTGTGAGAAAAAATCAAGTTAGTACATTTCAAACATGAAAAACGTCATTTTATATTCAACATGAAAAACCAAAATTCCAAAAGTATAAAACATACAAAAATGCTTACCAAAGAGAGGAAATGTGTCGTGCTCAGCACCCTCCTCCCGCCCTGTGGTGCAACAGATGTCCCTTTCTCCAAAACTGTACTCAATGGGACCGTAACGTTGCAACCACACACAAGTTGACCTACTGTTGGAAAAAATCAAGTTAGTACATTTCAAACATGAAGAACGTCATTTTATACTCAACATGAAAAACCAAAATTCCAAAAGTATAAAACATACAAAAATGCTTACCAAAGAGAGGAAATGTGTCGTGCTCAGCACCCTCCTCCCGCCCTGTGGTGCAACAGATGTCCCTTTCTCCAAAACTGTACTCAATGGGACCGTAACGTTGCAACCACACACAAGTTGACCTACTGTGAGAAAAAATCAAGTTAGTACATTTCAAACATGAAAAACGTCATTTTATACTCAACATGAAAAACCAAAATTCCAAAAGTATAAAACATACAAAAATGCTTACCAAAGAGAGGAAATGTGTCGTGCTCAGCACCCTCCTCCCGCCCTGTGGTGCAACAGATGTCCCTTTCTCCAAAACTGTACTCAATGGGACCGTAACGTTGCAACCACACACAAGTTGACCTGCTGCGAGCAAAAATCAAGTTAGTACATTTCAAACATGAAAGAGGTCATTTTATACTCAACATGAAAAACCAAAATTCCAAAAGTATAAAACATACAAAAATGCTTACAAAAGAGAGGAAATGTGTCGTGCTCAGCACCCTCCTCCCGCCCTGTGGTGCAACAGATGTCCCTTTTTTCCAAAACTGTACTCAATGGGACCGTAACGTTGCAACCACACACAAGTTGACCTGCTGTGAGAAAAAATCAAGTTAGTACATTTCAAACATGAAAAACGTCATTTTATACTCAACATGAAAAACCAAAATTCCAAAAGTATAAAACATACAAAAATGCTTACCAAAGAGAGGAAATGTGTCGTGCTCAGCACCCTCCTCCCGCCCTGTGGTGCAACAGATGTCCCTTTCTCCAAAACTGTACTCAATGGGACCGTAACGTTGCAACCACACACAAGTTGACCTGCTGCGAGCAAAAATCAAGTTAGTACATTTCAAACATGAAAGAGGTCATTTTATACTCAACATGAAAAACCAAAATTCCAAAAGTATAAAACATAAAAAAATGCTTACAAAAGAGAGGAAATGTGTCGTGCTCAGCACCCTCCTCCCGCCCTGTGGTGCAACAGATGTCCCTTTCTCCAAAACTGTACTCAATGGGACCGTAACGTTGCAACCACACACAAGTTGACCTACTGTGAGAAAAAATCAAGTTAGTACATTTCAAACATGAAAAACGTCATTTTATACTCAACATGAAAAACCAAAATTCCAAAAGTATAGAACATACAAAAATGCTTACCATAGAGAGGAAATGTGTCGTGCTCAGCACCCTCCTCCCGCCCTGTGGTGCAACAGATGTCCCTTTCTCCAAAACTGTACTCAATGGGACCGTAACGTTGCAACCACACACAAGTTGACCTACCGTGAGAAAAAATCAAGTTAGTACATTTCAAACATGAAAAACGTCATTTTATACTCAACATGAAAAACCAAAATTCCAAAAGTATAAAACATACAAAAGAGAGGAAATGTGTCGTGCTCAGCACCTTCCTCCCGCCCTGTGGTACAACAGATGTCCCTTTCTCCAAAACTGTACTCAATGGGACCGCAACGTTGCAACCACACACAAGTTGACCTACTGTGAGAAAAAATCAAGTTAGTACATTTCAAACATGAAAAACGTCATTTTATACTCAACATGAAAAACCAAAATTCCAAAAGTATAAAACATACAAAAATGCTTACCAAAGAGAGGAAATGTGTCGTGCTCAGCACCCTCCTCCCGCCCTGTGGTGCAACAGATGTCCCTTTCTCCAAAACTGTACTCAATGGGACCGTAACGTTGCAACCACACACAAGTTGACCTGCTGCGAGCAAAAATCAAGTTAGTACATTTCAAACATGAAAGAGGTCATTTTATACTCAACATGAAAAACCAAAATTCCAAAAGTATAAAACATACAAAAATGCTTACAAAAGAGAGGAAATGTGTCGTGCTCAGCACCCTCCTCCCGCCCTGTGGTGCAACAGATGTCCCTTTCTCCAAAACTGTACTCAATGGGACCGTAACGTTGCAACCACACACAAGTTGACCTGCTGTGAGAAAAAATCAAGTTAGTACATTTCAAACATGAAAAACGTCATTTTATACTCAACATGAAAAACCAAAATTCCAAAAGTATAAAACATACAAAAATGCTTACCAAAGAGAGGAAATGTGTCGTGCTCAGCACCCTCCTCCCGCCCTGTGGTGCAACAGATGTCCCTTTCTCCAAAACTATACTCAATGGGACCGTAACGTTGCAGCCACACACAAGTTGACCTACTGTGAGAAAAAATCAAGTTAGTACATTTCAAACATGAAAGAGGTCATTTTATACTCAACATGAAAAACCAAAATTCCAAAAGTATAAAACATACAAAAATATTTACAAAAGAGAGGAAATGTGTCGTGCTCAGCACCCTCCTCCCGCCCTGTGGTGCAACAGATGTCCCTTTCTCCAAAACTGTACTCAATGGGACCGTAACGTTGCAACCACACACAAGTTGACCTGCTGTGAGAAAAAATCAAGTTAGTACATTTCAAACATAAAAAACGTCATTTTATACTCAACATGAAAAACCAAAATTCCAAAAGTATAAAACATACAAAAATGCTTACCAAAGAGAGGAAATGTGTCGTGCTCAGCACCCTCCTCCCGCCCTGTGGTGCAACAGATGTCCCTTTCTCCAAAACTGTACTCAATGGGACCGTAACGTTGCAACCACACACAAGTTGACCTGCTGCGAGCAAAAATCAAGTTAGTACATTTCAAACATGAAAGAGGTCATTTTATACTCAACATGAAAAACCAAAACTCCAAAAGTATAAAACATAAAAAAATGCTTACAAAAGAGAGGAAATGTGTCGTGCTCAGCACCCTCCTCTCGCCCTGTGGTGCAACAGATGTCCCTTTCTCCAAAACTGTACTCAATGGGACCGTAACGTTGCAACCACACACAAGTTGACCTACTGAGAGAAAAAATCAAGTTAGTACATTTCAAACATGAAAAACGTCATTTTATACTCAACATGAAAAACCAAAATTCCAAAAGTATAAAACATACAAAAATGCTTACCAAAGAGAGGAAATGTGTCGTGCTCAGCACCCTCCTCCCGCCCTGTGGTGCAACAGATGTCCCTTTCTCCAAAACTGTACTCAATGGGACCGTAACGTTGCAACCACACACAAGTAGACCTACCGTGAGAAAAAATCAAGTTAGTACACTTCAAACATGAAAAACGTCATTTTATACTCAACATGAAAAACCAAAATTCCAAAAGTATAAAACATACAAAAGAGAGGAAATGTGTCGCGCTCAGCACCCTCCTCCCGCCCTGTGGTGCAACAGATGTCCCTTTCTCCAAAACTGTACTCAATGGGACCGCAACGTTGCAACCACACACAAGTTGACCTACTGTGAGAAAAAATCAAGTTAGTACATTTCAAACATGAAAAACGTCATTTTATACTCAACATGAAAAACCAAAATTCCAAAAGTATAAAACATACATAATGCTTACCAAAGAGAGGAAATGTGTCGTGCTCAGCACCCTCCTCCCGCCCTGTGGTGCAACAGATGTCCCTTTCTCCAAAACTGTACTCAATGGGACCGTAACGTTGCAACCACACACAAGTTGACCTGCTGCGAGCAAAAATCAAGTTAGTACATTTCAAACATGAAAGAGGTCATTTTATACTCAACATGAAAAACCAAAATTCCAAAAGTATAAAACATACAAAAATGCTTACAAAAGAGAGGAAATGTGTCGTGCTCAGCACCCTCCTCCCGCCCTGTGGTGCAACAGATGTCCCTTTCTCCAAAACTGTACTCAATGGGACCGTAACGTTGCAACCACACACAAGTTGACCTGCTGTGAGAAAAAATCAAGTTAGTACATTTCAAACATGAAAAACGTCATTTTATACTCAACATGAAAAACCAAAATTCCAAAAGTATAAAACATACAAAAATGCTTACCAAAGAGAGGAAATGTGTCGTGCTCAGCACCCTCCTCCCGCCCTGTGGTGCAACAGATGTCCCTTTCTCCAAAACTGTACTCAATGGGACCGTAACGTTGCAACCACACACAAGTTGACCTACTGTGAGAAAAAATCAAGTTAGTACATTTCAAACATGAAAGAGGTCATTTTATACTCAACATGAAAAACCAAAATTCCAAAAGTATAAAACATACAAAAATGCTTACAAAAGAGAGGAAATGTGTCGCGCTCAGCACCCTCCTCCCGCCCTGTGGTGCAACAGATGTCACTTTCTCCAAAACTGTACTCAATGGGACCGTAACGTTGCAACCACACACAAGTTGACCTGCTGCGTGCAAAAATCAAGTTAGTACATTTCAAAGATGAAAGAGGTCATTTTATACTCGACATGAAAAACCAAAATTCCAAAAGTATAAAACATACAAAAATGCTTACAAAAGAGAGGAAATGTGTCGCGCTCAGCACCCTCCTCCCGCCCTGTGGTGCAACAGATGTCCCTTTCTCCAAAACTGTACTCAATGGGACCGTAACGTTGCAACCACACACAAGTTGACCTACTGTGAGAAAAAATCACGTTAGTACATTTCAAACATGAAAAACGTCATTTTATACTCAACATGAAAAACCAAAATTCCAAAAGTATAAAACATACAAAAATGCTTACCAAAGAGAGGAAATGTGTCGCGCTCAGCACCCTCCTCCCGCCCTGTGGTGCAACAGAAGTCCCTTTCTCCAAAACTGTACTCAATGGGACCGTAACGTTGCAACCACACACAAGTTGACCTGCTGCGAGCAAAAATCAAGTTAGTACATTTCAAACATGAAAAACGTCATTTTATACTCAACATGAAAAACCAAAATTCCAAAAGTATAAAACATACAAAAATGCTTACAAAAGAGAGGAAATGTGTCGCGCTCAGCACCCTCCTCCCGCCCTGTGGTGCAACAGATGTCCCTTACTCCAAAACTGTACTCAATGGGACCGTAACGTTGCAACCACACACAAGTTGACCTACTGTGAGAAAAAATCAAGTTAGTACATTTCAAACAAGAAAAACGTCATTTTATACTCAACATGAAAAACCAAAATTCCAAAAGTATAAAACATACAAAAATGCTTACCAAAGAGAGGAAATGTGTCGTGCTCAGCACCCTCCTCCCGCCCTGTGGTGCAACAGATGTCCCTTTCTCCAAAACTGTACTCAATGGGACCGTAACGTTGCAACCACACACAAGTTGACCTACTGTGAGAAAAAATCAAGTTAGTACATTTCAAACATGAAGAACGTCATTTTATACTCAACATGAAAAACCAAAATTCCAAAAGTATAAAACATACAAAAATGCTTACAAAAGAGACGAAATGTGTCGTGCTCAGCACCCTCCTCCCGCCCTGTGGTGCAACAGATGTCCCTTTCTCCAAAACTGTACTCAATGGGACCGTAACGTTGCAACCACACACAAGTTGACCTACTGTGAGAAAAAATCAAGTTAGTACATTTCAAACATGAAAAACGTCATTTTATACTCAACATGAAAAACCAAAATTCCAAAAGTATAAAACATACAAAAATGCTTACCAAAGAGAGGAAATGTGTCGTGCTCAGCAATCTCCTCCCGCCCTGTGGTGCAACAGATGTCCCTTTCTCCAAAACTGTACTCAATGGGACCGTAACGTTGCAACCACACACAAGTTGACCTGCTGCGAGCAAAAATCAAGTTAGTACATTTCAAACATGAAAGAGGTCATTTTATACTCAACATGAAAAACCAAAATTCCAAAAGTATAAAACATACAAAAATGCTTACAAAAGAGAGGAAATGTGTCGTGCTCAGCACCCTCCTCCCGCCCTGTGGTGCAACAGATGTCCCTTTCTCCAAAACTGTACTCAATGGGACCGTAACGTTGCAACCACACACAAGTTGACCTGCTGTGAGAAAAAATCAAGTTAGTACATTTCAAACATGAAAAACGTCATTTTATACTCAACATTAAAAACCAAAATTCCAAAAGTATAAAACATACAAAAATGCTTACCAAAGAGAGGAAATGTGTCATGCTCAGCACCCTCCTCCCGCCCTGTGGTGCAACAGATGTCCCTTTCTCCAAAACTGTACTCAATGGGACCGTAACGTTGCAACCACACACTAGTTGACCTGCTGTGAGAAAAAATCAAGTTAGTACATTTCAAACATGAAAAACGTCATTTTATACTCAACATGAAAAACCAAAATTCCAAAAGTATAAAACATACAAAAATGCTTACAAAAGAGAGGAAATGTGTCGCGCTCAGCACCCTCCTCCCGCCCTGTGGTGCAACAGATGTCCCTTTCTCCAAAACTGTACTCAATGGGACCGTAACGTTGCAACCACACACAAGTTGACCTGCTGCGAGCAAAAATCAAGTTAGTACATTTCAAACATGAAAGAGGTCATTTTATACTCAACATGAAAAACCAAAATTCCAAAAGTATAAATCATACAAAAATGCTTACAAAAGAGAGGAAATGTGTCGTGCTCAGCACCCTCCTCCCGCCCTGTGGTGCAACAGATGTCCCTTTCTCCAAAAATGTACTCAATGGGACCGCAACGTTGCAACCACACACAAGTTGACCTACTGTGAGAAAAAATCAAGTTAGTGCATTTCAAACATGAAAAACGTCATTTTATACTCAACATGAAAAACCAAAATTCCAAAAGTATAAAACATACAAAAATGCTTACCAAAGAGAGGAAATGTGTCGCGCTCAGCACCCTCCTCCCGCCCTGTGGTGCAACAGATGTCCCTTTCTCCAAAACTGTACTCAATGGGACCGTAACGTTGCAACCACACACAAGTTGACCTGCTGCGAGCAAAAATCAAGTTAGTACATTTCAAACATGAAAGAGGTCATTTTGTACTCAACATGAAAAACCAAAATTCCAAAAGTATAAAACATACAAAAATGCTTACAAAAGAGAGGAAATGTGTCGTGCTCAGCACTCTCCTCCCGCCCTGTGGTGCAACAGATGTCCCTTTCTCCAAAAATGTACTCAATGGGACCGTAACGTTGCAACCACACACAAGTTGACCTACTGTGAGAAAAAATCAAGTTAGTACATTTCAACCATGAAAAACGTCATTTTATACTCAACATGAAATACCAAAATTCCAAAAGTATAAAACATACAAAAATGCTTACCAAAGATAGGAAATGTGTTGCGCTCAGCACCCTCCTCCCGCCCTGTGATGCAACAGATGTCCCTTTCTCCAAAACTGTACTCAATGGGACCGTAACGTTGCAACCACACACTATATGACCTGCTTTGAGAAAAAATCAAGTTAGTACATTTCAAACATGAAAAACGTCATTTTATACTCAACATGAAAAACCAAAATTCCAAAAGTATAAAACATACAAAAATGCTTACCAAAGAGAGGAAATGTGTCGCGCTCAGCACCCTCCTCCCGCCCTGTGGTGCAACAGATGTCCCTTTCTCCAAAACTGTACTCAATGGGACCGTAACGTTGCAACCACACACAAGTTGACCTACTGTGAGAAAAAATCAAGTTAGTACATTTCAAACATGAAAAACGTCATTTTATACTCAACATGAAAAACCAAAATTCCAAAAGTATAAAACATACAAAAATGCTTACCAAAGAGAGGAAATGTGTCGTGCTCAGCACCCTCCTCCCGCCCTGTGGTGCAACAGATGTCCCTTTCTCCAAAACTGTACTCAATGGGACCGTAACGTTGCAACCACACACTAGTTGACCTGCTGCGAGGAAAAATCAAGTTAGTACATTTCAAACATGAAAAACGTCATTTTATACTCAACATGAAAAACCAAAATTCCAAAAGTATAAAACATACAAAAATGCTTACCAAAGAGAGGAAATGTGTCGCGCTCAGCACCCTCCTCCCGCCCTGTGGTGCAACAGATGTCCCTTTCTCCAAAACTGTACTCAATATAACTGTAACGTTGCAACCACACACAAGTTGACCTACTGTGAGAAAAAATCAAGTTAGAACATTTCAAACATGAAAAACGTCATTTTATACTCAACATGAAAAACCAAAATTCCAAAAGTATAAAATATACAAAAATGCTTACCAAAGAGAGGAACTGTGTCGCGTTCAGCACCCTCCTCCCGCCCTGTGGTGCAACAGATGTCCCTTTCTCCAAAACTGTACTCAATGGGACCGTAACGTTGCAACCACACACAAGTTGACCTACTGTGAGAAAAAAATCAAGTTAGTACATTTCAAACATGAAAAACGTCATTTTATACTCAACATGAAAAACCAAACTTCCAAAAGTATAAAACATACAAAAATGCTTACCAAAGAGAGGAAATGTGTCGCGCTCAGCACCCTCCTCCCGCCCTGTGGTGCAACAGATGTCCCTTTCTCCAAAACTGTACTCAATTGGACCGTAACGTTGCAACCACACACAAGTTGACCTACTGTGAGAAAAAATCAAGTTAGTACATTTCAAACATGAAAAACGTCATTTTATACTCAACATGAAAAACCAAAATTCCAAAAGTATAAAACATATAAAAATGCTTACCAAAGAGAGGAAATGTGTCGTGCTCAGCACCCTCCTCCCGCCCTGTGGTGCAACAGATGTCCCTTTCTCCAAAACTGTACTCAATGGGACCGTAACGTTGCAACCACACACTAGTTGACCTGCTGCGAGGAAAAATCAATTTAGTACATTTCAAACATGAAAAACGTCATTTTATACTCAACATGAAAAACCAAAATTCCAAAAGTATAAAACATACAAAAATGCTTACCAAAGAGAGGAAATGTGTCGCGCTCAGCACCCTCCTCCCGCCCTGTGGTGCAACAGATGTCCCTTTCTCCAAAACTGTACTCAATATAACCGTAACGTTGCAACCACACACAAGTTGACCTACTGTGAGAAAAAATCAAGTTAGAACATTTCAAACATGAAAAACGTCATTTTATACTCAACATGAAAAACCAAAATTCCAAAAGTATAAAATATACAAAAATGCATACCAAAGAGAGGAAATGTGTCGCGTTCAGCACCCTCCTCCCGCCCTGTGGTGCAACAGATGTCCCTTTCTCCAAAACTGTACTCAATGGGACCGTAACGTTGCAACCACACACAAGTTGACCTACTGTGAGAAAAAATCAAGTTAGTACATTTCAAACATGAAAAACTTCATTTTATACTCAACATGAAAAACCAAAATTCCAAAAGTATAAAACATACAAATATGCTTACCAAAGAGAGGAAATGTGTCGCGCTCAGCACCCTCCTCCCGCCCTGTGGTGCAACAGATGTCCCTTTCTCCAAAACTGTACTCAATGGGACCGTAACGTTGCAACCACACACTAGTTGACCTGCTGTGAGAAAAAATCAAGTTAGTACATTTCAAACATGAAAAACGTCATTTTACACTCAACATGAAAAACCAAAATTCCAAAAGTATAAAACATACAAAAATGCTTACCAAAGAGAGGAAATGTGTCGCGTTCAGCACCCTCCTCCCGCCCTGTGGTGCATCAGATGTCCCTTTCTCCAAAACTGTACTCAATGGGACCGTAACGTTGCAACCACACACAAGTTGACCTACTGTGAGAAAAAATCAAGTTAGTACATTTCAAACATGAAAAACGTCATTTTATACTCAACATGAAAAACCAAAATTCCAAAAGTATAAAACATACAAAAATGCTTACCAAAGAGAGGAAATGTGTCGCGCTCAGCACCCTCCTCCCGCCCTGTGGTGCAACAGATGTCCCTTTCTCCAAAACTGTACTCAATGGGACCGTAACGTTGCAACCACACACAAGTTGACCTACTGTGAGAAAAAATCAAGTTAGTACATTTCAAACATGAAAAACGTCATTTTATACTCAACATGAAAAACCAAAATTCCAAAAGTATAAAACATACAAAAATGCTTACCAAAGAGAGGAAATGTGTCGCGCTCAGCACCCTCCTCCCGCCCTGTGGTGCAACAGATGTCCCTTTCTCCAAAACTGTACTCAATATGACCGTAACGTTGCAACCACACACAAGTTGACCTACTGTGAGAAAAAATCAAGTTAGTACATTTCAAACATGAAAAACGTCATTTTATACTCAACATGAAAAACCAAAATTCCAAAAGTATAAAACATACAACAATGCTTACCAAAGAGAGGAAATGTGTCGCGCTCAGCACCCTCCTCCCGCCCTGTGGTGCAACAGATGACCCTTTCTCCAAAACTGTACTCAATGGGACCGTAACGTTGCAACCACACACTAGTTGACCTGCTGTGAGAAAAAATCAAGTTAGTACATTTCAAACATGAATAACGTCATTTTATACTCAACATGAAAAACCAAAATTCCAAAAGTATAAAACATACAAAAATGCTTACCAAAGAGAGGAAATGTGTCGCGTTCAGCACCCTCCTCCCGCCCTGTGGTGCAACAGATGTCCCTTTCTCCAAAACTGTACTCAATGGGACCGTAACGTTGCAACCACACACAAGTTGACCTACTGTGAGAAAAAATCAAGTTAGTACATTTCAAACATGAAAAACGTCATTTTATACTCAACATGAAAAACCAAAATTCCAAAAGTATAAAACATACAAAAATGCTTACCAAAGAGAGGAAATGTGTCGCGCTCAGCACCCTCCTCCCGCCCTGTGGTGCAACAGATGTCCCTTTCTCCAAAACTGTACTCAATGGGACCGTAACGTTGCAACCACACACTATATGACCTGCTGTGAGAAAAAATCAAGTTAGTACATTTCAAACATGAAAAACGTCATTTTATACTCAACATGAAATACCAAAATTCCAAAAGTATAAAACATACAAAAATGCTTACCAAAGAGAGGAAATGTGTCGCGCTCAGCACCCTCCTCCCGCCCTGTGGTGCAACAGATGTCCCTTTCTCCAAAACTGTACTCAATGGGACCGTAACGTTGCAACCACACACTATATGACCTGCTGTGAGAAAAAATCAAGTTAGTACATTTCAAACATGAAAAACGTCATTTTATACTCAACATGAAATACCAAAATTCCAAAAGTATAAAACATACAAAAATGCTTACCAAAGAGAGGAAATGTGTCGCGCTCAGCACCCTCCTCCCGCCATGTGGTGCAACAGATGTCCCTTTCTCCAAAACTGTACTCAATGGGACCGTAACGTTGCAACCACACACTATATGACCTGCTGTGAGAAAAAATCAAGTTAGTACATTTCAAACATGAAAAACGTCATTTTATACTCAACATGAAAAACCAAAAATCCAAAAGTATAAAACATACAAAAAAGCTTACCAAAGAGAGGAAATGTGTCGCGCTCAGCACACTCCTCCCGCCCTGTGGTGCAACAGATGTCCCTTTCTCCAAAACTGTACTCAATGGGACCGTAACGTTGCAACCACACACAAGTTGACCTACTGTGAGAAAAAATCAAGTTAATACATTTCAAACATGAAAAACGTCATTTTATACTCAACATGAAAAACCAAAATTCCAAAAGTATAAAACATACAAAAATGCTTACCAAAGAGAGGAAATGTGTCGTGCTCAGCACCCTCCTCCCGCCCTGTGGTGCAACAGATGTCCCTTTCTCCAAAACTGTACTCAATGGGACCGTAACGTTGCAACCACACACTAGTTGACCTGCTGCGAGGAAAAATCAAGTTAGTACATTTCAAACATGAAAAACGTCATTTTATACTCAACATGAAAAACCAAAATTCCAAAATTATAAAACATACAAAAATGCTTACCAAAGAGAGGAAATGTGTCGCGCTCAGCACCCTCCTCCCGCCCTGTGGTGCAACAAATGTCCCTTTCTCCAAAACTGGACTCAATATGACCGTAACGTTGCAACCACACACAAGTTGACCTACTGTGAGAAAAAATCAAGTTAGTACATTTCAAACATGAAAAACGTCATTATATACTCAACATGAAAAACCAAAATTCCAAAAGTATAAAATATACAAAAATGCTTACCAAAGAGAGGAAATGTGTCGCGTTCAGCACCCTCCTCCCGCCCTGTGGTGCAACAGATGTCCCTTTCTCCAAAACTGTACTCAATGGGACCGTAACGTTGCAACCACACACTATATGACCTGCTGTGAGAAAAAATCAAGTTAGTACATTTCAAACATGAAAAACGTCATTTTAAACTCAACATGAAATACCAAAATTCCAAAAGTATAAAACATACAAAAATGCTTACCAAAGAGAGGAAATGTGTCGCGCTCAGCACCCTCCTCCCGCCCTGTGGTGCAACAGATGTCCCTTTCTCCAAAACTGTACTCAATGGGACCGTAACGTTGCAACCACACACTATATGACCTGCTGTGAGAAAAAATCAAGTTAGTACATTTCAAACATGAAAAACGTCATTTTATACTCAACATGAAATACCAAAATTCCAAAAGTATAAAACATACAAAAATGCTTACCAAAGAGAGGAAATGTGTCGCGCTCAGCACCCTCCTCCCGCCCTGTGGTGCAACAGATGTCCCTTTCTCCAAAACTGTACTCAATGGGACCGTAACGTTGCAACCACACACTATATGACCTGCTGTGAGAAAAAATCAAGTTAGTACATTTCAAACATGAAAAACGTCATTTTATACTCAACATGAAAAACCAAAAATCCAAAAGTATAAAACATACAAAAAAGCTTACCAAAGAGAGGAAATGTGTCGCGCTCAGCACACTCTTCCCGCCCTGTGGTGCAACAGATGTCCCTTTCTCCAAAACTGTACTCAATGGGACCGTAACGTTGCAACCACACACAAGTTGACCTACTGTGAGAAAAAATCAAGTTAGTACATTTCAAACATGAAAAACGTCATTTTATACTCAACATGAAAAACCAAAATTCCAAAAGTATAAAACATACAAAAATGCTTACCAAAGAGAGGAAATGTGTCGCGCTCAGCATCCTCCTCCTGCCCTGTGGTGCAACAGATGTCCCTTTCTCCAAAACTGTACTCAATGGGACCGTAACGTTGCAACCACACACTAGTTGACCTGCTGTGAGAAAAAATCAAGTTAGTACATTTCAAACATGAAAAACGTCATTTTATACTCAACATGAAAAACCAAAATTCCAAAAGTATAAAACATACAAAAATGCTTACCAAAGAGAGGAAATGTGTCGCGTTCAGCACCCTCCTCCCGCCCTGTGGTGCAACAGATGTCCCTTTCTCCGAAACTGTACTCAATGGGACCGTAACGTTGCAACCACACACAAGTTGACCTACTGTGAGAAAAAATCAAGTTAGTACATTTCAAACATGAAAAACGTCATTTTATACTCAACATGAAAAACCAAAATTCCAAAAGTATAAAACATAGAAAAATGCTTACCAAAGAGAGGAAATGTGTCGCGCTCAGCACCCTCCTCCCGCCCTGTGGTGCAACAGATGTCCCTTTCTCCAAAACTGTACTCAATGGGACCGTAACGTTGCAACCACACACAAGTTGACCTACTGTGAGAAAAAATCAAGTTAGTACATTTCAAACATGAAAAACGTCATTTTATACTCAACATGAAAAACCAAAATTCCAAGAGTATAAAACATACAAAAATGCTTACCAAAGAGAGGAAATGTGTCGCGCTCAGCACCCTCCTCCCGCCCTGTGGTGCAACAGATGTCCCTTTCTCCAAAACTGTACTCAATGGGACCGTAACGTTGCAACCACACACAACTTGACCTACTGTGAGAAAAAATCAAGTTAGTACATTTCAAACATGAAAAACGTCATTTTATACTCAACATGAAAAACCAAAATTCCAAAAGTATAAAACATACAAAAATGCTTACCAAAGAGAGGAAATGTGTCGCGCTCAGCACCCTCCTCCCGCTCTGTGGTGCAACAGATGTCCCTTTCTCCAAAACTGTTCTCAATGGGACCGTAACGTTGCAACCACACACTAGTTGACCTGCTGTGAGAAAAAATCAAGTTAGTACATTTCAAACATGAAAAACGTCATTTTATACTCAACATGAAAAACCAAAATTCCAAAAGTATAAAACATACAAAAATGCTTACCAAAGAGAGGAAATGTGTCGCGCTCAGCAACCTCCTCCCGCTCTGTGGTGCAACAGATGTCCCTTTCTCCAAAACTGTACTCAATGGGACCGTAACGTTGCAACCACACACAAGTTGACCTACTGTGAGAAAAAATCAAGTTAGTACATTTCAAACATGAAAAACGTCATTTTATACTCAACATGAAAAACCAAAATTCCAAAAGTATAAAACATACAAAAATGCTTACCAAAGAGAGGAAATGTGTCGCGCTCACCACCCTCCTCCCGCCCTGTGGTGCAACAGATGTCCCTTTCTCCAAAACTGTACTCAATGGGACCGTAACGTTGCAACCACACACTAGTTGACCTGCTGTGAGAAAAAATCAAGTTAGTACATTTCAAACATGAAAAACGTCATTTTATACTCAACATGAAAAACCAAAATTCCAAAAGTATAAAACATACAAAAATGCTTACCAAAGAGAGGAAATGTGTCGCGTTCAGCACCCTCCTCCCGCCCTGTGGTGCAACAGATGTCCCTTTCTCCAAAACTGTACTCAATGGGACCGTAACGTTGCAACCACACACAAGTTGACCTACTGTGAGAAAAAATCAAGTTAGTACATTTCAAACATGAAAAACGTCATTTTATACTCAACATGAAAAACCAAAATTCCAAAAGTATAAAACATACAAAAATGCTTACCAAAGAGAGGAAATGTGTCGCGCTCAGCACCCTCCTCCCGCCCTGTGGTGCAACAGATGTCCCTTTCTCCAAAACTGTACTCAATGGGACCGTAACGTTGCAACCACACACAACTTGACCTACTGTGAGAAAAAATCAAGTTAGTACATTTCAAACATGAAAAACGTCATTTTATACTCAACATGAAAAACCAAAATTCCAAAAGTATAAAACATACAAAAATGCTTACCAAAGAGAGGAAATGTGTCGCGCTCAGCACCCTCCTCCCGCTCTGTGGTGCAACAGATGTCCCTTTCTCCAAAACTGTTCTCAATGGGACCGTAACGTTGCAACCACACACTAGTTGACCTGCTGTGAGAAAAAATCAAGTTAGTACATTTCAAACATGAAAAACGTCATTTTATACTCAACATGAAAAACCAAAATTCCAAAAGTATAAAACATACAAAAATGCTTACCAAAGAGAGGAAATGTGTCGCGCTCAGCAACCTCCTCCCGCTCTGTGGTGCAACAGATGTCCCTTTCTCCAAAACTGTTCTCAATGGGACCGTAACGTTGCAACCACACACAAGTTGACCTACTGTGAGAAAAAATCAAGTTAGTACATTTCAAACATGAAAAACGTCATTTTATACTCAACATGAAAAACCAAAATTCCAAAAGTATAAAACATACAAAAATGCTTACCAAAGAGAGGAAATGTGTCGCGCTCAGCACCCTCCTCCCGCCCTGTGGTGCAACAGATGTCCCTTTCTCCAAAACTGTACTCAATATGACCGTAACGTTGCAACCACACACAAGATGACCTACTGTGAGAAAAAATCAAGTTAGTACATTTCAAACATGAAAAACGTCATTTTATACTCAACATGAATAACCAAAATTCCAAAAGTATAAAACATACAAAAATGCTTACCAAAGAGAGGAAATGTGTCGCGTTCAGCACCCTCCTCCCGGCCTGTGGTGCAACAGATGTCCCTTTCTCCAAAACTGTACTCAATGGGACCGTAACGTTGCAACCACACACAAGTTGACCTACTGTGAGAAAAAATCAATTTAGTACATTTCAAACATGAAAAACGTCATTTTATACTCAACATGAAAAACCAAAATTCCAAAAGTATAAAACATACAAGAATGTTTACCAAAGAGAGGAAATGTGTCGCGCTCAGCACCCTCCTCCCGCCCTGTGGTGCAACAGATGTCCCTTTCTCCAAAACTGTACTCAATGGGACCGTAACGTTGCAACCACACACTAGTTGACCTGCTGTGAGAAAAAATCAAGTTAGTACATTTCAAACATGAAAAACGTCATTTTATACTCAACATGAAAAACCAAAATTCCAAAAGTATAAAACATACAAAAATGCTTACCAAAGAGAGGAAATGTGTCGCGCTCAGCACCCTCCTCCCGCCCTGTGGTGCAACAGATGTCCCTTTCTCCAAAACTGAACTCAATGGGACCGTAACGTTGCAACCACACACTAGTTGACCTGCTGTGAGAAAAAATCAAGTTAGTACATTTCAAACATGAAAAACGTCATTTTATACTCAACATGAAAAACCAAAATTCCAAAAGTATAAAACATACAAAAATGCTTACCAAAGAGAGGAAATGTGTCGCGCTCAGCACCCTCCTCCCGCCCTGTGGTGCAACAGATGTCCCTTTCTCCAAAACTGTACTCAATGGGACCGTAACGTTGCAACCACACACAAGTTGACCAACTGTGAGAAAAAATCAAGTTAGTACATTTCAAACATGAAAAACGTCATTTTATACTCAACATGAAAAACCAAAATTCCAAAAGTATAAAACATACAAAAATGCTTACCAAAGAGAGGAAATGTGTCGCGCTCAGCACCCTCCTCCCGCCCTGTGGTGCAACAGATGTCCCTTTCTCCAAAACTGTACTCAATGGGACCGTAACGTTGCAACCACACACTAGTTGACCTGCTGTGAGAAAAAATCAAGTTAGTACATTTCAAACATGAAAAACGTCATTTTATACTCAACATGAAAAACCAAAATTCCAAAAGTATAAAACATACAAAAATGCTTACCAAAGAGAGGAAATGTGTCGCGCTCAGCACCCTCCTCCCGCCCTGTGGTGCAACAGATGTCCCTTTCTCCAAAACTGAACTCAATGGGACCGTAACGTTGCAACCACACACTAGTTGACCTGCTGTGAGAAAAAATCAAGTTAGTACATTTCAAACATGAAAAACGTCATTTTATACTCAACATGAAAAACCAAAATTCCAAAAGTATAAAACATACAAAAATGCTTACCAACGAGAGGAAATGTGTCGCGCTCAGCACCCTCCTCCCGCCCTGTGGTGCAACAGATGTCCCTTTCTCCAAAACTGAACTCAATGGGACCGTAACGTTGCAACCACACACTAGTTGACCTGCTGTGAGAAAAAATCAAGTTAGTACATTTCAAACATGAAAAACGTCATTTTATACTCAACATGAAAAACCAAAATTCCAAAAGTATAAAACATACAAAAATGCTTACCAAAGAGAGGAAATGTGTCGCGCTCAGCACCCTCCTCCCGCCCTGTGGTGCAACAGATGTCCCTTTCTCCAAAACTGTACTCAATGGGACCGTAACGTTGCAACCACACACAAGTTGACCTACTGTGAGAAAAAATCAAGTTAGTACATTTCAAACATGAAAAACGTTATTTTATACTCAACATGAAAAACCAAAATTCCAAAAGTATAAAACATACAAAAATGCTTACCAAAGAGAGGAAATGTGTCGCGCTCAGCACCCTCCTCCCGCCCTGTGGTGCAACAGATGTCCCTTTCTCCAAAACTGTACTCAATGGGACCGTAACGTTGCAACCACACACTAGTTGACCTGCTGTGAGAAAAAATCAAGTTAGTACATTTCAAACATGAAAAACGTCATTTTATACTCAACATGAAAAACCAAAATTCCAAAAGTATAAAACATACAAAAATGCTTACCAAAGAGAGGAAATGTGTCGCGCTCAGCACCCTCCTCCCGCCCTGTGGTGCAACAGATGTCCCTTTCTCCAAAACTGTACTCAATGGGACCGTAACGTTGCAACCACACACTAGTTGACCTGCTGTGAGAAAAAATCAAGTTAGTACATTTCAAACATGAAAAACGTCATTTTATACTCAACATGAAAAACCAAAATTCCAAAAGTATAAAACGTACAAAAATGCTTACCAAAGAGAGGAAATGCGTCGCGCTCAGCACCCTCCTCCCGCCCTGTGGTGCAACAGATGTCCCTTTCTCCAAAACTGTACCCAATGGGACCGTAACGTTGCAACCACACACTAGTTGACCTGCTGTGAGAAAAAATCAAGTTAGTACATTTCAAACATGAAAAACGTCATTTTATACTCAACATGAAAAACCAAAATTCCAAAAGTATAAAACATACAATAATGCTTACCAATGAGAGGAAATGTGTCGCGCTCAGCACGCTCCTCCCGCCCTGTGGTGCAACAGATGTCCCTTTCTCCAAAACTGTACTCAATGGGACCGTAACGTTGCAACCACACACAAGTTGACCTACTGTGAGAAAAAATCAAGTTAGTACATTTCAAACATGAAAAACGTCATTTTATACTCAACATGAAAAACCAAAATTCCAAAAGTATAAAACATACAAAAATGCTTACCAAAGAGAGGAAATGTGTCGCGTTCAGCACCCTCCTCCCGCCCTGTGGTGCAACAGATGTCCCTTTCTCCAAAACTGTACTCAATGGGACCGTAACGTTGCAACCACACACAAGTTGACCTACTGTGAGAAAAAATCAAGTTAGTACATTTCAAACATGAAAAACGTCATTTTATACTCAACATGAAAAACCAAAATTCCAAAAGTATAAAACATACAAAAATGCTTACCAAAGAGAGGAAATGTGTCGCGCTCAGCACCCTCCTCCCGCCCTGTGGTGCAACAGATGTCCCTTTCTCCAAAACTGTACTCAATGGGACCGTAACGTTGCAACCACACACAAGTTGACCTACTGTGAGAAAAAATCAAGTTAGTACATTTCAAACATGAAAAACGTCATTTTATACTCAACATGAAAAACCAAAATTCCAAAAGTATAAAACATACAAAAATGCTTACCAAAGAGAGGAAATGTGTCGCGCTCAGCACCCTCCTCCCGCCCTGTGGTGCAACAGATGTCCCTTTCTCCAAAACTGTACTCAATATGACCGTAACGTTGCAACCACACACAAGTGACCTACTGTGAGAAAAAATCAAGTTAGTACATTTCAAACATGAAAAACGTCATTTTATACTCAACATGAAAAACCAAAATTCCAAAAGTATAAAACATACAAAAATGCTTACCAAAGAGAGGAAATGTGTCGCGCTCAGCACCCTCCTCCCGCCCTGTGGTGCAACAGATGTCCCTTTCTCCAAAACTGTACTCAATGGGACCGTAACGTTGCAATCACACACTAGTTGACCTGCTGTGAGAAAAAATCAAGTTAGTACATTTCAAACATGAAAAACGTCATTTTATACTCAACATGAAAAACCAAAATTCCAAAAGTATAAAACATACAAAAATGCTTACCAAAGAGAGGAAATGTGTCGCGCTCAGCACCCTCCTCCCGCTCTGTGGTGCAACAGATGTCCCTTTCTCCAAAACTGTTCTCAATGGGACCGTAACGTTGCAACCACACACAAGTTGACCTACTGTGAGAAAAAATCAAGTTAGTACATTTCAAACATGAAAAACGTCATTTTACACTCAACATGAAAAACCAAAATTCCAAAAGTATAAAACATACAAAAATGCTTACCAAAGAGAGGAAATGTGTCGCGCTCAGCACCCTCCTCCCGCCCTGTGGTGCAACAGATGTCCCTTTCTCCAAAAATGTACTCAATGGGACCGTAACGTTGCAACCACACACTATATGACCTGCTGTGAGAAAAAATCAAGTTAGTACATTTCAAACATGAAAAACGTCATTTTATACTCAACATGAAAAACCAAAATTCCAAAAGTATAAAACATACAAAAATGCTTACCAAAGAGAGGAAATGTGTCGCGCTCAGCGCCCTCCTCCCGCTCTGTGGTGCAACAGATGTCCCTTTCTCCAAAACTGTTCTCAATGGGACCGTAACGTTGCAACCACACACTAGTTGACCTGCTGTGAGAAAAAATCAAGTTAGTACATTTCAAACATGAAAAACGTCATTTTATACTCAACATGAAAAACCAAAATTCCAAAAGTATAAAACATACAAATATGCTTACCAAAGAGAGGAAATGTGTCGCACTCAGCACCCTCCTCCCGCTCTGTGGTGCAACAGATGTCCCTTTCTCCAAAACTGTTCTCAATGGGACCGTAACGTTGCAACCACACACAAGTTGACCTACTGTGAGAAAAAATCAAGTTAGTACATTTCAAACATGAAAAACGTCATTTTATACTCAACATGAAAAACCAAAATTCCAAAAGTATAAAACATACAAAAATGCTTACCAAAGAGAGGAAATGTGTCGCGCTCAGCACCCTCCTCCCGCCCTGTGGTGCAACAGATGTCCCTTTCTCCAAAACAGTACTCAATATGACCGTAACGTTGCAACCACACACAAGATAACCTACTGTGAGAAAAAATCAAGTTAGTACATTTCAAACATGAAAAACGTCATTTTATACTCAACATGAAAAACCAAAATTCCAAAAGTATAAAACATACAAAAATGCTTACCAAAGAGAGGAAATGTGTCGCGTTCAGCACCCTCCTCCCGGCCTGTGGTGCAACAGATGTCCCTTTCTCCAAAACTGTACTCAATGGGACCGTAACGTTGCAACCACACACAAGTTGACCTGCTGTGAGAAAAAATCAAGTTAGTACATTTCAAACATGAAAAACGTCATTTTATACTCAACATGAAAAACCAAAATTCCAAAAGTATAAAACATACAAAAATGCTTACCAAAGAGAGGAAATGTGTCGCGCTCAGCACCCTCCTCCCGCCCTGTGGTGCAACAGATGTCCCTTTCTCCAAAACTGTACTCAATGGGACCGTAACGTTGCAACCACACACAAGTTGACCTACTGTGAGAAAAAATCAAGTTAGTACATTTCAAACATGAAAAACGTCATTTTATACTCAACATGAAAAACCAAAATTCCAAAAGTATAAAACATACAAAAATGCTTACCAAAGAGAGGAAATGTGTCGCGCTCAGCACCCTCCTCCCGCCCTGTGGTGCAACGGATGTCCCTTTCTCCAAAACTGTACTCAATATGACCGTAACGTTGCAACCACACACAAGATGACCTACTGTGAAAAAAATCAAGTTAGTACATTTCAAACATGAAAAACGTCATTTTATACTCAACATGAAAAACCAAAATTCCAAAAGTATAAAACATACAAAAATGCTTACCAAAGAGAGGAAATGTGTCGCGTTCAGCACCCTCCTCCCGCCCTGTGGTGCAACAGATGTCCCTTTCTCCAAAACTGTACTCAATGGGACCGTAACGTTGCAACCACACACAAGTTGACCTACTGTGAGAAAAAATCAATTTAGTACATTTCAAACATGAAAAACGTCATTTTATACTCAACATGAAAAACCAAAATTCCAAAAGTATAAAACATACAAGAATGCTTACCAAAGAGAGGAAATGTGTCGCGCTCAGCACCCTCCTCCCGCCCTGTGGTGCAACAGATGTCCCTTTCTCCAAAACTGTACTCAATGGGACCGTAACGTTGCAACCACACACAACTTGACCTGCTGTGAGAAAAAATCAAGTTAGTACATTTCAAACATGAAAAACGTCATTTTATACTCAACATGAAAAACCAAAATTCCAAAAGTATAAAACATACAAAAATGCTTACCAAAGAGAGGAAATGTGTCGCGCTCAGCACCCTCCTCCCGCCCTGTGGTGCAACAGATGTCCCTTTCTCCAAAACTGAACTCAATGGGACCGTAACGTTGCAACCACACACTAGTTGACCTGCTGTGAGAAAAAATCAAGTTAGTACATTTCAAACATGAAAAACGTCATTTTATACTCAACATGAAAAACCAAAACTCCAAAAGTATAAAACATACAAAAATGCTTACCAAAGAGAGGAAATGTGTCGCGCTCAGCACCCTCCTCCCGCCCTGTGGTGCAACAGATGTCCCTTTCTCCAAAACTGTACTCAATGGGACCGTAACGTTGCAACCACACACAAGTTGACCTACTGTGAGAAAAAATCAAGTTAGTACATTTCAAACATGAAAAACGTCATTTTATACTCAACATGAAAAACCAAAATTCCAAAAGTATAAAACATACAAAAATGCTTACCAAAGAGAGGAAATGTGTCGCGCTCAGCACCCTCCTCCCGCCCTGTGGTGCAACAGATGTCCCTTTCTCCAAAACTGTACTCAATGGGACCGTAACGTTGCAACCACACACTAGTTGACCTGCTGTGAGAAAAAATCAAGTTAGTACATTTCAAACATGAAAAACGTCATTTTATACTCAACATGAAAAACCAAAATTCCAAAAGTATAAAACATACAAAAATGCTTACCAAAGAGAGGAAATGTGTCGCGCTCAGCACCCTCCTCCCGCCCTGTGGTGCAACAGATGTCCCTTTCTCCAAAACTGTACTCAATGGGACCGTAACGTTGCAACCACACACTAGTTGACCTGCTGTGAGAAAAAATCAAGTTAGTACATTTCAAACATGAAAAACGTCATTTTATACTCAACATGAAAAACCAAAATTCCAAAAGAATAAAACATACAAAAATGCTTACCAAAGAGAGGAAATGTGTCGCACTCAGCACCCTCCTCCCGCCCTGTGGTGCAACAGATGTCCCTTTCTCCAAAACTGTACTCAATGGGACCGTAACGTTGGAACCACACACTAGTTGACCTACTGTGAGAAAAAATCAAGTTAGTACATTTCAAACATGAAAAACGTCATTTTATACTCAACATGAAAAACCAAAATTCCAAAAGTATAAAACATACAAAAATGCTTACCAAAGAGAGGAAATGTGTCGCGCTCAGCACCCTCCTCCCGCCCTGTGGTGCAACAGATGTCCCTTTCTCCAAAACTGTACTCAATGGGACCGTAACGTTGCAACCACACTCTATATGACCTGCTGTGAGAAAAAATCAAGTTAGTACATGTCAAACATGAAGAACGTCATTTTGTACTCAACATGAGAAACCAAAGTTCCAAAAGTATAAAACATACAAAAATGCTTACCAAAGAGAGGAAATGTGTCGCGCTCAGCACCCTCCTCCCGCCCTGTGGTGCAACAGATGTCCCTTTCTCCAAAACTGTACTCAATGGGACCGTAACGTTGCAAACACACACAAGTTGACCTACTGTGAGAAAAAATCAAGTTAATACATTTCAAACATGAAAAACGTCATTTTATACTCAACATGAAAAACCAAAATTCCAAAAGTATAAAACATACAAAAATGCTTACCAAAGAGAGGAAATGTGTCGCGCTCAGCACCCTCCTCCCGGCCTGTGGTGCAACAGATGTCCCTTTCTCCAAAACTGTACTCAATGGGACCGTAACGTTGCAACCACACACTAGTTGACCTGCTGTGAGAAAAAATCAATTTAGTACATTTCAAACATGAAAAACGTCATTTTATACTCAACATGAAAAACCAAAATTCCAAAAGTATAAAACATACAAGAATGCTTACCAAAGAGAGGAAATGTGTCGCGCTCAGCACCCTCCTCCCGCCCTGTGGTGCAACAGATGTCCCTTTCTCCAAAACTGTACTCAATGGGACCGTAACGTTGCAACCACACACAACTTGACCTGCTGTGAGAAAAAATCAAGTTAGTACATTTCAAACATGAAAAACGTCATTTTATACTCAACATGAAAAACCAAAATTCCAAAAGTATAAAACATACAAAAATGCTTACCAAAGAGAGGAAATGTGTCGCGCTCAGCACCCTCCTCCCGCCCTGTGGTGCAACAGATGTCCCTTTCTCCAAAACTGAACTCAATGGGACCGTAACGTTGCAACCACACACTAGTTGACCTGCTGTGAGAAAAAATCAAGTTAGTACATTTCAAACATGAAAAACGTCATTTTATACTCAACATGAAAAACCAAAATTCCAAAAGTATAAAACATACAAAAATGCTTACCAAAGAGAGGAAATGTGTCGCGCTCAGCACCCTCCTCCCGCCCTGTGGTGCAACAGATGTCCCTTTCTCCAAAACTGTACTCAATGGGACCGTAACGTTGCAACCACACACAAGTTGACCTACTGTGAGAAAAAATCAAGTTAGTACATTTCAAACATGAAAAACGTCATTTTATACTCAACATGAAAAACCAAAATTCCAAAAGTATAAAACATACAAAAATGCTTACCAAAGAGAGGAAATGTGTCGCGCTCAGCACCCTCCTCCCGCCCTGTGGTGCAACAGATGTCCCTTTCTCCAAAACTGTACTCAATGGGACCGTAACGTTGCAACCACACACTAGTTGACCTGCTGTGAGAAAAAATCAAGTTAGTACATTTCAAACATGAAAAACGTCATTTTATACTCAACATGAAAAACCAAATTTCCAAAAGTATAAAACGTACAAAAATGCTTACCAAAGAGAGGAAATGTGTCGCGCTCAGCACCCTCCTCCCGCCCTGTGGTGCAACAGATGTCCCTTTCTCCAAAACTGTACTCAATGGGACCGTAACGTTGCAACCACACACTAGTTGACCTGCTGTGAGAAAAAATCAAGTTAGTACATTTCAAACATGAAAAACGTCATTTTATACTCAACATGAAAAACCAAAATTCCAAAAGTATAAAACATACAATAATGCTTACCAATGAGAGGAAATGTGTCGCGCTCAGCACGCTCCTCCCGGCCTGTGGTGCAACAGATGTCCCTTTCTCCAAAACTGTACTCAATGGGACCGTAACGTTGCAACCACACACTAGTTGACCTACTGTGAGAAAAAATCAAGTTAGTACATTTCAAACATGAAAAACGTCATTTTATACTCAACATGAAAAACCAAAATTCCAAAAGTATAAAACATACAAAAATGCTTACCAAAGAGAGGAAATGTGTCGCGCTCAGCACCCTCCTCCCGCCCTGTGGTGCAACAGATGTCCCTTTCTCCAAAACTGTACTCAATGGGACCGTAACGTTGCAACCACACACTATATGACCTGCTGTGAGAAAAAATCAAGTTAGTACATGTCAAACATGAAGAACGTCATTTTGTACTCAACATGATAAACCAAAGTTCCAAAAGTATAAAACATACAAAAATGCTTACCAAAGAGAGGAAATGTGTCGCGCTCAGCACCCTCCTCCCGCCCTGTGGTGCAACAGATGTCCCTTTCTCCAAAACTGTACTCAATGGGACCGTAACGTTGCAAACACACACAAGTTGACCTACTGTGAGAAAAAATCAAGTTAATACATTTCAAACATGAAAAACGTCATTTTATACTCAACATGAAAAACCAAAATTCCAAAAGTATAAAACATACAAAAATGCTTACCAAAGAGAGGAAATGTGTCGCGCTCAGCACCCTCCTCCCGGCCTGTGGTGCAACAGATGTCCCTTTCTCCAAAACTGTACTCAATGGGACCGTAACGTTGCAACCACACACTAGTTGACCTGCTGTGAGAAAAAATCAAGTTAGTACATTTCAAACATGAAAAACGTCATTTTATACTCAACATGAAAAACCAAAATTCCAAAAGTATAAAACATACAAAAATGCTTACCAAAGAGAGGAAATGTGTCGCGCTCAGCACCCTCCTCCCGCCCTGTGGTGCAACAGATGTCCCTTTCTCCAAAACTGTACTCAATGGGACCGTAACGTTGCAACCACACACAAGTTGACCTACTGTGAGAAAAAATCAAGTTAGTACATTTCAAACATGAAAAACGTCATTTTATACTCAACATGAAAAACCTAAATTCCAAAAGTATAAAACATACAAAAATGCTTACCAAAGAGAGGAAATGTGTCGCGCTCAGCACCCTCCTCCCGCCCTGTGGTGCAACAGATGTCCCTTTCTCCAAAACTGTACTCAATGGGACCGTAACGTTGCAACCACACACAAGTTGACCTACTGTGAGAAAAAATCAAGTTAGTACATTTCAAACATGAAAAACGTCATTTTATACTCAACATGAAAAACCAAAATTCCAAAAGTATAAAACATACAAAAATGCTTACCAAAGAGAGGAAATGTGTCGCGCTCAGCACCCTCCTCCCGCCCTGTGGTGCAACAGATGTCCCTTTCTCCAAAACTGTACTCAATGGGACCGTAACGTTGCAACCACACACTATATGACCTGCTGTGAGAGAAAATCAAGTTAGTACATGTCAAACATGAAGAACGTCATTTTGTACTCAACATGAGAAACCAAAATTCCAAAACTATAAAACATACAAAAATGCTTACCAAAGAGAGGAAATGTGTCGCGTTCAGCACCCTCCTCCCGCCCTGTGGTGCAACAGATGTCCCTTTCTCCAAAACTGTACTCAATGGGACCGTAACGTTGCAACCACACACTAGTTGACCTGCTGTGAGAAAAAATCAAGTTAGTACATTTCAAACATGAAAAACGTCATTTTATACTCAACATGAAAAACCAAAATTCCAAAAGTATAAAACATACAAAAATGCTTACCAAAGAGAGGAAATGTGTCGCGCTCAGCACCCTCCTCCCGCCCTGTGGTGCAACAGATGACCCTTTCTCCAAAACTGTACTCAATGGGACCGTAACGTTGCAACCACACACAAGTTGACCTACTGTGAGAAAAAATCAAGTTAGTACATTTCAAACATGAAAAACGTCATTTTATACTCAACATGAAAAACCAAAATTCCAAAAGTATAAAACATACAAAAATGCTTACCAAAGAGAGGAAATGTGTCGCGCTCAGCACCCTCCTCCCGCCCTGTGGTGCAACAGATGTCCCTTTCTCCAAAACTGTACTCAATGGGACCGTAACGTTGCAACCACACACTATATGACCTGCTGTGAGAAAAAATCAAGTTAGTACATGTCAAACATGAAGAACGTCATTTTGTACTCAACATGATAAACCAAAGTTCCAAAAGTATAAAACATACAAAAATGCTTACCAAAGAGAGGAAATGTGTCGCGCTCAGCACCCTCCTCCCGCCCTGTGGTGCAACAGATGTCCCTTTCTCCAAAACTGTACTCAATGGGACCGTAACGTTGCAAACACACACAAGTTGACCTACTGTGAGAAAAAATCAAGTTAATACATTTCAAACATGAAAAACGTCATTTTATACTCAACATGAAAAACCAAAATTCCAAAAGTATAAAACATACAAAAATGCTTACCAAAGAGAGGAAATGTGTCGCGCTCAGCACCCTCCTCCCGGCCTGTGGTGCAACAGATGTCCCTTTCTCCAAAACTGTACTCAATGGGACCGTAACGTTGCAACCACACACTAGTTGACCTGCTGTGAGAAAAAATCAAGTTAGTACATTTCAAACATGAAAAACGTCATTTTATACTCAACATGAAAAACCAAAATTCCAAAAGTATAAAACATACAAAAATGCTTACCAAAGAGAGGAAATGTGTCGCGCTCAGCACCCTCCTCCCGCCCTGTGGTGCAACAGATGTCCCTTTCTCCAAAACTGTACTCAATGGGACCGTAACGTTGCAACCACACACAAGTTGACCTACTGTGAGAAAAAATCAAGTTAGTACATTTCAAACATGAAAAACGTCATTTTATACTCAACATGAAAAACCTAAATTCCAAAAGTATAAAACATACAAAAATGCTTACCAAAGAGAGGAAATGTGTCGCGCTCAGCACCCTCCTCCCGCCCTGTGGTGCAACAGATGTCCCTTTCTCCAAAACTGTACTCAATGGGACCGTAACGTTGCAACCACACACAAGTTGACCTACTGTGAGAAAAAATCAAGTTAGTACATTTCAAACATGAAAAACGTCATTTTATACTCAACATGAAAAACCAAAATTCCAAAAGTATAAAACATACAAAAATGCTTACCAAAGAGAGGAAATGTGTCGCGCTCAGCACCCTCCTCCCGCCCTGTGGTGCAACAGATGTCCCTTTCTCCAAAACTGTACTCAATGGGACCGTAACGTTGCAACCACACACAAGTTGACCTACTGTGAGAAAAAATCAAGTTAGTACATTTCAAACATGAAAAACGTCATTTTATACTCAACATGAAAAACCAAAATTCCAAAAGTATAAAACATACAAAAATGCTTACCAAAGAGAGGAAATGTGTCGCGCTCAGCACCCTCCTCCCGCCCTGTGGTGCAACAGATGTCCCTTTCTCCAAAACTGTACTCAATGGGACCGTAACGTTGCAACCACACACTAGTTGACCTGCTGTGAGAAAAAATCAAGTTAGTACATTTCAAACATGAAAAACGTCATTTTATACTCAACATGAAAAACCAAAATTCCAAAAGTATAAAACATACAAAAATGCTTACCAAAGAGAGGAAATGTGTCGCGCTCAGCACCCTCCTCCCGCCCTGTGGTGCAACAGATGTCCCTTTCTCCAAAACTGTACTCAATGGGACCGTAACGTTGCAACCACACACTAGTTGACCTGCTGTGAGAAAAAATCAAGTTAGTACATTTCAAACATGAAAAACGTCATTTTATACTCAACATGAAAAACCAAAATTCCAAAAGAATAAAACATACAAAAATGCTTACCAAAGAGAGGAAATGTGTCGCACTCAGCACCCTCCTCCCGCCCTGTGGTGCAACAGATGTCCCTTTCTCCAAAACTGTACTCAATGGGACCGTAACGTTGGAACCACACACTAGTTGACCTACTGTGAGAAAAAATCAAGTTAGTACATTTCAAACATGAAAAACGTCATTTTATACTCAACATGAAAAACCAAAATTCCAAAAGTATAAAACATACAAAAATGCTTACCAAAGAGAGGAAATGTGTCGCGCTCAGCACCCTCCTCCCGCCCTGTGGTGCAACAGATGTCCCTTTCTCCAAAACTGTACTCAATGGGACCGTAACGTTGCAACCACACTCTATATGACCTGCTGTGAGAAAAAATCAAGTTAGTACATGTCAAACATGAAGAACGTCATTTTGTACTCAACATGAGAAACCAAAGTTCCAAAAGTATAAAACATACAAAAATGCTTACCAAAGAGAGGAAATGTGTCGCGCTCAGCACCCTCCTCCCGCCCTGTGGTGCAACAGATGTCCCTTTCTCCAAAACTGTACTCAATGGGACCGTAACGTTGCAAACACACACAAGTTGACCTACTGTGAGAAAAAATCAAGTTAATACATTTCAAACATGAAAAACGTCATTTTATACTCAACATGAAAAACCAAAATTCCAAAAGTATAAAACATACAAAAATGCTTACCAAAGAGAGGAAATGTGTCGCGCTCAGCACCCTCCTCCCGGCCTGTGGTGCAACAGATGTCCCTTTCTCCAAAACTGTACTCAATGGGACCGTAACGTTGCAACCACACACTAGTTGACCTGCTGTGAGAAAAAATCAATTTAGTACATTTCAAACATGAAAAACGTCATTTTATACTCAACATGAAAAACCAAAATTCCAAAAGTATAAAACATACAAGAATGCTTACCAAAGAGAGGAAATGTGTCGCGCTCAGCACCCTCCTCCCGCCCTGTGGTGCAACAGATGTCCCTTTCTCCAAAACTGTACTCAATGGGACCGTAACGTTGCAACCACACACAACTTGACCTGCTGTGAGAAAAAATCAAGTTAGTACATTTCAAACATGAAAAACGTCATTTTATACTCAACATGAAAAACCAAAATTCCAAAAGTATAAAACATACAAAAATGCTTACCAAAGAGAGGAAATGTGTCGCGCTCAGCACCCTCCTCCCGCCCTGTGGTGCAACAGATGTCCCTTTCTCCAAAACTGAACTCAATGGGACCGTAACGTTGCAACCACACACTAGTTGACCTGCTGTGAGAAAAAATCAAGTTAGTACATTTCAAACATGAAAAACGTCATTTTATACTCAACATGAAAAACCAAAATTCCAAAAGTATAAAACATACAAAAATGCTTACCAAAGAGAGGAAATGTGTCGCGCTCAGCACCCTCCTCCCGCCCTGTGGTGCAACAGATGTCCCTTTCTCCAAAACTGTACTCAATGGGACCGTAACGTTGCAACCACACACAAGTTGACCTACTGTGAGAAAAAATCAAGTTAGTACATTTCAAACATGAAAAACGTCATTTTATACTCAACATGAAAAACCAAAATTCCAAAAGTATAAAACATACAAAAATGCTTACCAAAGAGAGGAAATGTGTCGCGCTCAGCACCCTCCTCCCGCCCTGTGGTGCAACAGATGTCCCTTTCTCCAAAACTGTACTCAATGGGACCGTAACGTTGCAACCACACACTAGTTGACCTGCTGTGAGAAAAAATCAAGTTAGTACATTTCAAACATGAAAAACGTCATTTTATACTCAACATGAAAAACCAAATTTCCAAAAGTATAAAACGTACAAAAATGCTTACCAAAGAGAGGAAATGTGTCGCGCTCAGCACCCTCCTCCCGCCCTGTGGTGCAACAGATGTCCCTTTCTCCAAAACTGTACTCAATGGGACCGTAACGTTGCAACCACACACTAGTTGACCTGCTGTGAGAAAAAATCAAGTTAGTACATTTCAAACATGAAAAACGTCATTTTATACTCAACATGAAAAACCAAAATTCCAAAAGTATAAAACATACAATAATGCTTACCAATGAGAGGAAATGTGTCGCGCTCAGCACGCTCCTCCCGGCCTGTGGTGCAACAGATGTCCCTTTCTCCAAAACTGTACTCAATGGGACCGTAACGTTGCAACCACACACTAGTTGACCTACTGTGAGAAAAAATCAAGTTAGTACATTTCAAACATGAAAAACGTCATTTTATACTCAACATGAAAAACCAAAATTCCAAAAGTATAAAACATACAAAAATGCTTACCAAAGAGAGGAAATGTGTCGCGCTCAGCACCCTCCTCCCGCCCTGTGGTGCAACAGATGTCCCTTTCTCCAAAACTGTACTCAATGGGACCGTAACGTTGCAACCACACACTATATGACCTGCTGTGAGAAAAAATCAAGTTAGTACATGTCAAACATGAAGAACGTCATTTTGTACTCAACATGATAAACCAAAGTTCCAAAAGTATAAAACATACAAAAATGCTTACCAAAGAGAGGAAATGTGTCGCGCTCAGCACCCTCCTCCCGCCCTGTGGTGCAACAGATGTCCCTTTCTCCAAAACTGTACTCAATGGGACCGTAACGTTGCAAACACACACAAGTTGACCTACTGTGAGAAAAAATCAAGTTAATACATTTCAAACATGAAAAACGTCATTTTATACTCAACATGAAAAACCAAAATTCCAAAAGTATAAAACATACAAAAATGCTTACCAAAGAGAGGAAATGTGTCGCGCTCAGCACCCTCCTCCCGGCCTGTGGTGCAACAGATGTCCCTTTCTCCAAAACTGTACTCAATGGGACCGTAACGTTGCAACCACACACTAGTTGACCTGCTGTGAGAAAAAATCAAGTTAGTACATTTCAAACATGAAAAACGTCATTTTATACTCAACATGAAAAACCAAAATTCCAAAAGTATAAAACATACAAAAATGCTTACCAAAGAGAGGAAATGTGTCGCGCTCAGCACCCTCCTCCCGCCCTGTGGTGCAACAGATGTCCCTTTCTCCAAAACTGTACTCAATGGGACCGTAACGTTGCAACCACACACAAGTTGACCTACTGTGAGAAAAAATCAAGTTAGTACATTTCAAACATGAAAAACGTCATTTTATACTCAACATGAAAAACCTAAATTCCAAAAGTATAAAACATACAAAAATGCTTACCAAAGAGAGGAAATGTGTCGCGCTCAGCACCCTCCTCCCGCCCTGTGGTGCAACAGATGTCCCTTTCTCCAAAACTGTACTCAATGGGACCGTAACGTTGCAACCACACACAAGTTGACCTACTGTGAGAAAAAATCAAGTTAGTACATTTCAAACATGAAAAACGTCATTTTATACTCAACATGAAAAACCAAAATTCCAAAAGTATAAAACATACAAAAATGCTTACCAAAGAGAGGAAATGTGTCGCGCTCAGCACCCTCCTCCCGCCCTGTGGTGCAACAGATGTCCCTTTCTCCAAAACTGTACTCAATGGGACCGTAACGTTGCAACCACACACTATATGACCTGCTGTGAGAGAAAATCAAGTTAGTACATGTCAAACATGAAGAACGTCATTTTGTACTCAACATGAGAAACCAAAATTCCAAAACTATAAAACATACAAAAATGCTTACCAAAGAGAGGAAATGTGTCGCGTTCAGCACCCTCCTCCCGCCCTGTGGTGCAACAGATGTCCCTTTCTCCAAAACTGTACTCAATGGGACCGTAACGTTGCAACCACACACTAGTTGACCTGCTGTGAGAAAAAATCAAGTTAGTACATTTCAAACATGAAAAACGTCATTTTATACTCAACATGAAAAACCAAAATTCCAAAAGTATAAAACATACAAAAATGCTTACCAAAGAGAGGAAATGTGTCGCGCTCAGCACCCTCCTCCCGCCCTGTGGTGCAACAGATGACCCTTTCTCCAAAACTGTACTCAATGGGACCGTAACGTTGCAACCACACACAAGTTGACCTACTGTGAGAAAAAATCAAGTTAGTACATTTCAAACATGAAAAACGTCATTTTATACTCAACATGAAAAACCAAAATTCCAAAAGTATAAAACATACAAAAATGCTTACCAAAGAGAGGAAATGTGTCGCGCTCAGCACCCTCCTCCCGCCCTGTGGTGCAACAGATGTCCCTTTCTCCAAAACTGTACTCAATGGGACCGTAACGTTGCAACCACACACTATATGACCTGCTGTGAGAAAAAATCAAGTTAGTACATGTCAAACATGAAGAACGTCATTTTGTACTCAACATGATAAACCAAAGTTCCAAAAGTATAAAACATACAAAAATGCTTACCAAAGAGAGGAAATGTGTCGCGCTCAGCACCCTCCTCCCGCCCTGTGGTGCAACAGATGTCCCTTTCTCCAAAACTGTACTCAATGGGACCGTAACGTTGCAAACACACACAAGTTGACCTACTGTGAGAAAAAATCAAGTTAATACATTTCAAACATGAAAAACGTCATTTTATACTCAACATGAAAAACCAAAATTCCAAAAGTATAAAACATACAAAAATGCTTACCAAAGAGAGGAAATGTGTCGCGCTCAGCACCCTCCTCCCGGCCTGTGGTGCAACAGATGTCCCTTTCTCCAAAACTGTACTCAATGGGACCGTAACGTTGCAACCACACACTAGTTGACCTGCTGTGAGAAAAAATCAAGTTAGTACATTTCAAACATGAAAAACGTCATTTTATACTCAACATGAAAAACCAAAATTCCAAAAGTATAAAACATACAAAAATGCTTACCAAAGAGAGGAAATGTGTCGCGCTCAGCACCCTCCTCCCGCCCTGTGGTGCAACAGATGTCCCTTTCTCCAAAACTGTACTCAATGGGACCGTAACGTTGCAACCACACACAAGTTGACCTACTGTGAGAAAAAATCAAGTTAGTACATTTCAAACATGAAAAACGTCATTTTATACTCAACATGAAAAACCTAAATTCCAAAAGTATAAAACATACAAAAATGCTTACCAAAGAGAGGAAATGTGTCGCGCTCAGCACCCTCCTCCCGCCCTGTGGTGCAACAGATGTCCCTTTCTCCAAAACTGTACTCAATGGGACCGTAACGTTGCAACCACACACAAGTTGACCTACTGTGAGAAAAAATCAAGTTAGTACATTTCAAACATGAAAAACGTCATTTTATACTCAACATGAAAAACCAAAATTCCAAAAGTATAAAACATACAAAAATGCTTACCAAAGAGAGGAAATGTGTCGCGCTCAGCACCCTCCTCCCGCCCTGTGGTGCAACAGATGTCCCTTTCTCCAAAACTGTACTCAATGGGACCGTAACGTTGCAACCACACACAAGTTGACCTACTGTGAGAAAAAATCAAGTTAGTACATTTCAAACATGAAAAACGTCATTTTATACTCAACATGAAAAACCAAAATTCCAAAAGTATAAAACATACAAAAATGCTTACCAAAGAGAGGAAATGTGTCGCGCTCAGCACCCTCCTCCCGCCCTGTGGTGCAACAGATGTCCCTTTCTCCAAAACTGTACTCAATGGGACCGTAACGTTGCAACCACACACAAGTTGACCTACTGAGAGAAAAAATCAAGTTAGTACATTTCAAACATGAAAAACGTCATTTTATACTCAACATGAAAAACCTAAATTCCAAAAGTATAAAACATACAAAAATGCTTACCAAAGAGAGGAAATGTGTCGCGCTCAGCACCCTCCTCCCGCCCTGTGGTGCAACAGATGTCCCTTTCTCCAAAACTGTACTCAATGGGACCGTAACGTTGCAACCACACACAAGTTGACCTACTGTGAGAAAAAATCAAGTTAGTACATTTCAAACATGAAAAACGTCATTTTATACTCAACATGAAAAACCAAAATTCCAAAAGTATAAAACATACAAAAATGCTTACCAAAGAGAGGAAATGTGTCGCGCTCAGCACCCTCCTCCCGCCCTGTGGTGCAACAGATGTCCCTTTCTCCAAAACTGTACTCAATGGGACCGTAACGTTGCAACCACACACAAGTTGACCTACTGTGAGAAAAAATCAAGTTAGTACATTTCAAACATGAAAAACGTCATTTTATACTCAACATGAAAAACCAAAATTCCAAAAGTATAAAACATACAAAAATGCTTACCAAAGAGAGGAAATGTGTCGCGCTCAGCACCCTCCTCCCGCCCTGTGGTGCAACAGATGTCCCTTTCTCCAAAACTGTACTCAATGGGACCGTAACGTTGCAACCACACACAAGTTGACCTACTGTGAGAAAAAATCAAGTTAGTACATTTCAAACATGAAAAACGTCATTTTATACTCAACATGAAAAACCTAAATTCCAAAAGTATAAAACATACAAAAATGCTTACCAAAGAGAGGAAATGTGTCGCGCTCAGCACCCTCCTCCCGCCCTGTGGTGCAACAGATGTCCCTTTCTCCAAAACTGTACTCAATGGGACCGTAACGTTGCAACCACACACAAGTTGACCTACTGTGAGAAAAAATCAAGTTAGTACATTTCAAACATGAAAAACGTCATTTTATACTCAACATGAAAAACCTAAATTCCAAAAGTATAAAACATACAAAAATGCTTACCAAAGAGAGGAAATGTGTCGCGCTCAGCACCCTCCTCCCGCCCTGTGGTGCAACAGATGTCCCTTTCTCCAAAACTGTACTCAATGGGACCGTAACGTTGCAACCACACACAAGTTGACCTACTGTGAGAAAAAATCAAGTTAGTACATTTCAAACATGAAAAACGTCATTTTATACTCAACATGAAAAACCAAAATTCCAAAAGTATAAAACATACAAAAATGCTTACCAAAGAGAGGAAATGTGTCGCGCTCAGCACCCTCCTCCCGCCCTGTGGTGCAACAGATGTCCCTTTCTCCAAAACTGTACTCAATGGGACCGTAACGTTGCAACCACACACAAGTTGACCTACTGTGAGAAAAAATCAAGTTAGTACATTTCAAACATGAAAAACGTCATTTTATACTCAACATGAAAAACCTAAATTCCAAAAGTATAAAACATACAAAAATGCTTACCAAAGAGAGGAAATGTGTCGCGCTCAGCACCCTCCTCCCGCCCTGTGGTGCAACAGATGTCCCTTTCTCCAAAACTGTACTCAATGGGACCGTAACGTTGCAACCACACACAAGTTGACCTACTGTGAGAAAAAATCAAGTTAGTACATTTCAAACATGAAAAACGTCATTTTATACTCAACATGAAAAACCTAAATTCCAAAAGTATAAAACATACAAAAATGCTTACCAAAGAGAGGAAATGTGTCGCGCTCAGCACCCTCCTCCCGCCCTGTGGTGCAACAGATGTCCCTTTCTCCAAAACTGTACTCAATGGGACCGTAACGTTGCAACCACACACAAGTTGACCTACTGTGAGAAAAAATCAAGTTAGTACATTTCAAACATGAAAAACGTCATTTTATACTCAACATGAAAAACCAAAATTCCAAAAGTATAAAACATACAAAAATGCTTACCAAAGAGAGGAAATGTGTCGCGCTCAGCACCCTCCTCCCGCCCTGTGGTGCAACAGATGTCCCTTTCTCCAAAACTGTACTCAATGGGACCGTAACGTTGCAACCACACACAAGTTGACCTACTGTGAGAAAAAATCAAGTTAGTACATTTCAAACATGAAAAACGTCATTTTATACTCAACATGAAAAACCTAAATTCCAAAAGTATAAAACATACAAAAATGCTTACCAAAGAGAGGAAATGTGTCGCGCTCAGCACCCTCCTCCCGCCCTGTGGTGCAACAGATGTCCCTTTCTCCAAAACTGTACTCAATGGGACCGTAACGTTGCAACCACACACAAGTTGACCTACTGTGAGAAAAAATCAAGTTAGTACATTTCAAACATGAAAAACGTCATTTTATACTCAACATGAAAAACCAAAATTCCAAAAGTATAAAACATACAAAAATGCTTACCAAAGAGAGGAAATGTGTCGCGCTCAGCACCCTCCTCCCGCCCTGTGGTGCAACAGATGTCCCTTTCTCCAAAACTGTACTCAATGGGACCGTAACGTTGCAACCACACACTATATGACCTGCTGTGAGAGAAAATCAAGTTAGTACGTGTCAAACATGAAGAACGTCATTTTGTACTCAACATGAGAAACCAAAATTCCAAAACTATAAAACATACAAAAATGCTTACCAAAGAGAGGAAATGTGTCGCGTTCAGCACCCTCCTCCCGCCCTGTGGTGCAACAGATGTCCCTTTCTCCAAAACTGTACTCAATGGGACCGTAACGTTGCAACCACACACTAGTTGACCTGCTGTGAGAAAAAATCAAGTTAGTACATTTCAAACATGAAAAACGTCATTTTATACTCAACATGAAAAACCAAAATTCCAAAAGTATAAAACATACAAAAATGCTTACCAAAGAGAGGAAATGTGTCGCGCTCAGCACCCTCCTCCCGCCCTGTGGTGCAACAGATGACCCTTTCTCCAAAACTGTACTCAATGGGACCGTAACGTTGCAACCACACACAAGTTGACCTACTGTGAGAAAAAATCAAGTTAGTACATTTCAAACATGAAAAACGTCATTTTATACTCAACATGAAAAACCAAAATTCCAAAAGTATAAAACATACAAAAATGCTTACCAAAGAGAGGAAATGTGTCGCGCTCAGCACCCTCCTCCCGCCCTGTGGTGCAACAGATGTCCCTTTCTCCAAAACTGTACTCAATGGGACCGTAACGTTGCAACCACACACTAGTTGACCTACTGTGAGAAAAAATCAAGTTAGTACATGTCAAACATGCAAAACGTCATTTTATACTCAACATGAAAGACCAAAATTCCAAAAGTATAAAACATACAAAAATGCTTACCAAAGAGAGGAAATGTGTCGCGCTCAGCACCCTCCTCCCGCCCTGTGGTGCAACAGATGTCCCTTTCTCCAAAACTGTACTCAATGGGACCGTAACGTTGCAACCACACACTAGTTGACCTGCTGTGAGAAAAAATCAAGTTAGTACATTTCAAACATGAAAAACGTCATTTTATACTCAACATGAAAGACCAAAATTCCAAAAGTATAAAACATACAAAAATGCTTACCAAAGAGAGGAAATGTGTCACGCTCAGCACCCTCCTCCCGCCCTGTGGTGCAACAGATGTCCCTTTCTCCAAAACTGTACTCAATGGGACCGTAACGTTGCAACCACACACTAGTTGACCTGCTGTGAGAAAAAATCAAGTTAGTACATTTCAAACATAAAAAACGTCATTTTATACTCAACATGAAAAACCAAAATTCCAAAAGTATAAAACATACAAAAATGCTTACCAAAGAGAGGAAATGTGTCGCGCTCAGCACTCTCCTCCCGCCCTGTGGTGCAACAGATGTCCCTTTCTTGAAAACTGTACTCAATGGGACCGTAACGTTGCAACCACACACAAGTTGACCTACTGTGAGAAAAAATCAAGTTAGTACATTTCAAACATGAAAAACGTCATTTTATACTCAACATGAAAAACCAAAATTCCAAAAGTATAAAACATACAAAAATGCTTACCAAAGAGAGGAAATGTGTCGCGCTCAGCACCCTCCTCCCGCCCTGTGGTGCAACAGATGTCCCTTTCTCCAAAACTGTACTCAATGGGACCGTAACGTTGCAACCACACACTAGTTGACCTACTGTGAGAAAAAATCAAGTTAGTACATTTCAAAGATGAAAAACGTCATTTTATACTCAACATGAAAAACCAAAATTCCAAAAGTATAAAACATACAAAAATGCTTACCAAAGAGAGGAAATGTGTCGCGCTCAGCACCCTCCTCCCGCCCTGTGGTGCAACAGATGTCCCTTTCTCCAAAACTGTACTCAATGGGACCGTAACGTTGCAACCACACACAAGTTGACCTACTGTGAGAAAAAATCAAGTTAGTACATTTCAAACATGAAAAACGTCATTTTATACTCAACATGAAAAACCAAAATTCCAAAAGTATAAAACATACAAAAATGCTTACCAAAGAGAGGAAATGTGTCGCGCTCAGCACCCTCCTCCCGCCCTGTGGTGCAACAGATGTCCCTTTCTCCAAAACTGTACTCAATGGGACCGTAACGTTGCAACCACACACTAGTTGACCTACTGTGAGAAAAAATCAAGTTAGTACATTTCAAACATGAAAAACGTCATTTTATACTCAACATGAAAAACCAACATTCCAAAAGTATAAAACATACAAAAATGCTTACCAAAGAGAGGAAATGTGTCGCGCTCAGCACCCTCCTCCCGCCCTGTGGTGCAACAGATGTCCCTTTCTCCAAAACTGTACTCAATGGGACCGTAACGTTGCAACCACACACTAGTTGACCTGCTGTGAGAAAAAATCAAGTTAGTACATTTCAAACATGAAAAACGTCATTTTATACTCAACATGAAAAACCAAAATTCCAAAAGTATAAAACATACAAAAATGCTTACCAAAGAGAGGAAATGTGTCGCGCTCAGCACCCTCCTCCCGCCCTGTGGTGCAACAGATGTCCCTTTCTCCAAAACTGTACTCAATGGGACCGTAACGTTGCAACCACACACTAGTTGACCTGCTGTGAGAAAAAATCAAGTTAGTACATTTCAAACATGAAAAACGTCATTTTATACTCAACATGAAAAACCAAAATTCCAAAAGTATAAAACATACAAAAATGCTTAAAAAAGAGAAGAAATGTGTCGCGCTCAGCACCCTCCACCCGCCCTGTGGTGCAACAGATGTCCCTTTCTCCAAAACTGTACTCAATGGGACCGTATCGTTGCAACCACACACTAGTTGACCTGCTGTGAGAAAAAATCAAGTTAGTACATTTCAAACGTGAAAAACGTCATTTTATACTCAACATGAAAAACCAAAATTCCAAAAGTATAAAACATACAAAAATGCTTACCAATGAGAGGAAATGTGTCGCGCTCAGCACCCTCCTCCCGCCCTGTGGTGCAACAGATGTCCCTTTCTCCAAAACTGTACTCAATGGGACCGTAACTTTGCAACCACACACAAGTTGACCTACTGTGAGAAAAAATCAAGTTAGTACATTTCAAACATGAAAAACGTCATTTTATACTCAACATGAAAAACCAAAATTCCAAAAGTATAAAACATACAAAAATGCTTACCAAAGAGAGGAAATGTGTCGCGCTCAGCACCCTCCTCCCGCCCTGTGGTGCAACAGATGTCCCTTTCTCCAAAACTGTACTCAATGGGACCGTAACGTTGCAACCACACACTAGTTGACCTACTGTGAGAAAAAATCAAGTTAGTACATTTCAAACATGAAAAACGTCATTTTATACTCAACATGAAAAACCAAAATTCCAAAAGTATAAGACATACAAAAATGCTTACCAAAGAGAGGAAATTTGTTGCGCTCAGCACCCTCCTCCCTCCCTGTGGTGCAACAGATGTCCCTTTCTCCAAAACTGTACTCAATGGGACCGTAACGTTGCAACCACACACTAGTTGACCTGCTGTGAGAAAAAATCAAGTTAGTACTTTTCAAACATGAAAAACGTCATTTTATACTCAACATGAAAAACCAAAATTCCAAAAGTATAAAACATACAAAAATGCTTACCAAAGAGAGGAAATGTGTCGCGCTCAGCACCCTCCTCCCGCCCTGTGGTGCAACAGATGTCCCTTCCTCCAAAACTGTACTCAATGGGACCGTAACGTTGCAACCACACACTAGTTGACCTGCTGTGAGAAAAAATCAAGTTAGTACATTTCAAACATGAAAAACGTCATTTTATACTCAACATGAAAAACCAAAGTTCCAAAAGTATAGAACATACAAAAATGCTTACCAAAGAGAGGAAATGTGTCGCGCTCAGCTCCCTCCTCCCGCCCTGTGGTGCAACATATGTCCCTTTCTCCAAAACTGTACTCAATGGGACCGTAACGTTGCAACCACACACTAGTTGACCTGCTGTGAGAAAAAATCAAGTTAGTACATTTCAAACATGAAAAACGTCATTTTATACTCAACATGAAAAACCAAAATTCCAAAAGTATAAAACATACAAAAATGCTTACCAAAGAGAGGAAATGTGTCGCGCTCAGCACCCTCCTCCCGCCCTGTGGTGCAACAGATGTCCCTTTCTCCAAAACTGTACTCAATGGGACCGTAACGTTGCAACCACACACAAGTTGACCTACTGTGAGAAAAAATCTAGTTAGTACATTTCAAACATGAAAAACGTCATTTTATACTCAACATGAAAAACCAAAATTCCAAAAGTATAAAACATACAAAAATGCTTACCAAAGAGAGGAAATGTGTCGCGCTCAGCACCCTCCTCCCGCCCTGTGCTGCAACAGATGTCCCTTTCTCCAAAACTGTACTCAATGGGACCGTAACTTTGCAACCACACACTAGTTGACCTGCTGTGAGAATAAATCAAGTTAGTACATTTCAAACATGAAAAACGTCATTTTATACTCAACATGAAAAACCAAAATTCCAAAAGTATAAAACATACAAAAATGCTTACCAAAGAGAGGAAATGTGTCGCGCTCAGCACCCTCCTCCCGCCCTGTGGTGCAACAGATGTCCCTTTCTCCAAAACTGTACTCAATGGGACCGTAACGTTGCAACCACACACTAGTTGACCTACTGTGAGAAAAAATCATGTTAGTACATTTCAAACATGAAAAACGTCATTTTATACTCAACATGAAAAACCAAAATTCCAAAAGTATAAAACATACAAAAATGCTTACCAAAGAGAGGAAATGTGTCGCGCTCAGCACCCTCCTCCCGCCCTGTGGTGCAACAGATGTCCCTTTCTCCAAAACTGTACTCAATGGGACCGTAACGTTGCAACCACACACTAGTTGACCTGCTGTGAGAAAAAATCAAGTTAGTACATTTCAAACATGAAAAACGTCATTTTATACTCAACATGAAAAACCAAAATTCCAAAAGTATAAAACATACAAAAATGCTTACCAATAAGAGGAAATGTGTCGCGCTCAGCACCCTCCTCCCGCCCTGTGGTGCAACAGATGTCCCTTTCTCCAAAACTGTACTCAATGGGACCGTAACGTTGCAACCACACACTAGTTGACCTGCTGTGAGAAAAAATCAAGTTAGTACATTTCAAACATGAAAAACGTCATTTTATACTCAACATGAAAAACCAAAATTCCAAAAGTATAAAACATACAAAAATGCTTACCAAAGAGAGGAAATGTGTCGCGCTCAGCACCCTCCTCCCGCCCTCTGGTGCAACAGATGTCCCTTTCTCCAAAACTGTACTCAATGGGACCGTAACGTTGCAACCACACACAAGTTGACCTGCTGTGAGAAAAAATCAAGTTAGTACATTTCAAACATGAAAAACGTCATTTTATACTCAACATGAAAAACCAAAATTCCAAAAATATAAAACATACAAAAATGCATACCAAAGAGAGGAAATGTGTCGCGCTCAGCACCCTCCTCCCGCCCTGTGGTGCAACAGATGTCCCTTTCTCCAAAACTGTACTCAATGGGACCGTAACGTTGCAACCACACACTAGTTGACCTGCTGTGAGAAAAAATCAAGTTAGTACATTTCAAACATGAAAAACGTCATTTTATACTCAACATGAAAAACCAAAATTCCAAAAGTATAAAACATACAAAAATGCATACCAAAGAGAGGAAATCTGTCGCGCTCAGCACCCTCCTCCCGCCCTGTGGTGCAACAGATGTCCCTTTCTCCAAAACTGTACTCAATGGGACCGTAACGTTGCAACCACACACTAGTTGACCTACTGTGAGAAAAAATCAAGTTAGTACATTTCAAACATGAGAAACGTCATTTTTACTCAACATGAAAAACCAAAAGTCCAAAAGTATAAAACATACAAAAATGCTTACCAAAGAGAGGAAATGTGTCGCGCTCAGCACCCTCCTCCCGCCCTGTGGTGCAACAGATGTCCCTTTCTCCAAAACTGTACTCAATGGGACCGTAACGTTGCAACCACACACTAGTTGACCTGCTGTGAGAAAAAATCAAGTTAGTACATTTCAAACATGAAAAACGTCATTTTATACTCAACATGAAAAACCAAAATTCCAAAAGTATAAAACATACAAAAATGCTTACCAAAGAGAGGAAATGTGTCGCGCTCAGCACCCTCCTCCCGCCCTGTGGTGCAACAGATGTCCCTTTCTCCAAAACTGTACTCAATGGGACCGTAACGTTGCAACCACACACTAGTTGACCTGCTGTGAGAAAAAATCAGGTTAGTACATTTCAAACATGAAAAACGTCATTTTATACTCAACATGAAAAACCAAAATTCCAAAAGTATAAAACATACAAAAATGCTTACCAAAGAGAGGAAATGTGTCGCGCTCAGCACCCTCCTCCCGCCCTGTGGTGCAACAGATGTCCCTTTCTCCAAAACTGTACTCAATGGGACCGTAACGTTGACACCACATACTAGTTGACCTGCTGTGAGAAAAAATCAAGTTAGTACATTTCAAACATGAAAAACGTCATTTTATACTCAACATGAAAAACCAAAATTCCAAAAGTATAAAACATACAAAAATGCATACCAAAGAGAGGAAATGTGTCGCGCTCAGCACCCTCCTCCCGCCCTGTGGTGCAACAGATGTCCCTTTCTCCAAAACTGTACTCAATGGGACCGTAACGTTGCAACCACACACTAGTTGACCTGCTGTGAGAAAAAATCAAGTTAGTACATTTCAAACATGAAAAACGTCATTTTTTACTCAACATGAAAAACCAAAATTCCAAAAGTATAAAACATACAAAAATGCTTACCAAAGAGAGGAAATGTGTCGCGCTCAGCACCCTCCTCCCGCCCTGTGGTGCTACAGATGTCCCTTTCTCCAAAACTGTACTCAATGGGACCGTAACATTGCAACCACATACTAGTTGACCTGCTGTGAGAAAAAATCAAGTTAGTACATTTCAAACATGAAAAACGTCATTTTATACTCAACATGAAAAACCAAAATTCCAAAAGTATAAAACATACAAAAATGCATACCAAAGAGAGGAAATGTGTCGCGCTCAGCACCCTCCTCCCGCCCTGTGGTGCAACAGATGTCCCTTTCTCCAAAACTGTACTCAATGGGACCGTAACGTTGCAACCACACACTAGTTGACCTGCTGTGAGAAAAAATCAAGTTAGTACATTTCAAACATGAAAAACGTCATTTTATACTCAACATTAAAAACCAAAATTCCAAAAGTATAAAACATACAAAAATGCTTACCAAAGAGAGGAAATGTGTCGCGCTCAGCACCCTCCTCCCGCCCTGTGGTGCAACAGATGTCCCTTTTCTCCAAAACTGTACTCAATGGGACCGTAACGTTGCAACCACACACAAGTTGACCTACTGTGAGAAAAAATCAAGTTAGTACATTTCAAACATGAAAAACGTCATTTTATACTCAACATGAAAAACCAAAATTCCAAAAGTATAAAACATACAAAAATGCTTACCAAAGAGAGGAAATGTGTCGCGCTCAGCACCCTCCTCCCGCCCTGTGGTGCAACAGATGTCCCTTTCTCCAAAACTGTACTCAATGGGACCGTAACGTTGCAACCACACACTAGTTGACCTACTGTGAGAAAAAATCAAGTTAGTACATTTCAAACATGAAAAACGTCATTTTATACTCAACATGAAAAACCAAAATTCCAAAAGTATAAAACATACAAAAATGCTTACCAAAGAGAGGAAATGTGTCGCGCTCAGCACCCTCCTCCCGCCCTGTGGTGCAACAGATGTCCCTTTCTCCAAAACTGTACTCAATGGGACCGTAACGTTGCAACCACACACTAGTTGACCTACTGTGAGAAAAAATCAAGTTAGTACATTTCAAACATGAAAAACGTCATTTTATACTCAACATGAAAAACCAAAATTCCAAAAGTATAAAACATACAAAAATGCTTACCAAAGAGAGGAAATGTGTCGCACTCAGCACCCTCCTCCCGCTCTGTGGTGCAACAGATGTCCCTTTCTCCAAAACTGTACTCAATGGGACCGTAACGTTGCAACCACACACTAGTTGACCTGCTGTGAGAAAAAATCAAGTTAGTACATTTCAAACATGAAAAACGTCATTTTATACTCAACATGAAAAACCAAAATTCCAAAAGTATAAAACATACAAAAATGCTTACCAAAGAGAGGAAATGTGTCGCGCTCAGCACCCTCCTCCCGCCCTGTGGTGCAACAGATGTCCCTTTCTCCAAAACTGTACTCAATGGGACCGTAACGTTGCAACCACACACTAGTTGACCTGCTGTGAGAAAAAATCAAGTTAGTACATTTCAAACATGAAAAACGTCATTTTATACTCAACATGAAAAACCAAAATTCCAAAAGTATAAAACATACAAAAATGCTTACCAAAGAGAGGAAATGTGTCGCGCTCAGCACCCTCCTCCCGCCCTGTGGTGCAACAGATGTCCCTTTCTCCAAAACTGTACTCAATGGGACCGTAACGTTGCAACCACACACAAGTTGACCTGCTGTGAGAAAAAATCAAGTTAGTACATTTCAAACATGAAAAACGTCATTTTATACTCAACATGAAAAACCAAAATTCCAAAAGTATAAAACATACAAAAATGCTTACCAAAGAGAGGAAATGTGTCGCGCTCAGCACCCTGCTCCCGCCCTGTGGTGCAACAGATGTCCCTTTCTCCAAAACTGTACTCAATGGGACCGTAACGTTGCAACCACACACTAGTTGACCTGCTGTGAGAAAAAATCAAGTTAGTACATTTCAAACATGAAAAACGTCATTTTATACTCAACATGAAAAACCAAAATTCCAAAAGTATAAAACATACAAAAATGCATACCAAAGAGAGGAAATGTGTCGCGCTCAGCACCCTCCTCCCGCCCTGTGGTGCAACAGATGTCCCTTTCTCCAAAACTGTACTCAATGGGACCGTAACGTTGCAACCACACACTAGTTGACCTACTGTGAGAAAAAATCAAGTTAGTACATTTCAAACATGAAAAACGTCATTTTATACTCAACATGAAAAACCAAAATTCCAAAAGTATAAAACATACAAAAATGCTTACCAAAGAGAGGAAATGTGTCGCGCTCAGCACCCTCCTCCCGCCCTGTGGTGCAACAGATGTCCCTTTCTCCAAAACTGTACTCAATGGGACCGTAACGTTGCAACCACACACTAGTTGACCTGCTGTGAGAAAAAATCAAGTTAGTACATTTGAAACATGAAAAACGTCATTTTATACTCAACATGAAAAACCAAAATTCCAAAAGTATAAAACATACAAAAATGCTTACCAAAGAGAGGAAATGTGTCGCGCTCAGCACCCTCCTCCCGCCCTGTGGTGCAACAGATGTCCCTTTCTCCAAAACTGTACTCAATGGGACCGTAACGTTGCAAACACACACTAGTTGACCTGCTGTGAGAAAAAATCAAGTTAGTACATTTCAAACATGAAAAACGTCATTTTATACTCAACATGAAAAACCAAAATTCCAAAAGTATAAAACATACAAAAATGCTTACCAAAGAGAGGAAATGTGTCGCGCTCAGCACCCTCCTCCCGCCCTGTGGTGCAACAGATGTCCCTTTCTCCAAAACTGTACTCAATGGGACCGTAACGTTGCAACCACACACTAGTTGACCTGCTGTGAGAAAAAATCAAGTTAGTACATTTCAAACATGAAAAACGTCATTTTATACTCAACATGAAAAACCAAAATTCCAAAAGTATAAAACATACAAAAATGCATACCATAGAGAGGAAATGTGTCGCGCTCAGCACCCTCCTCCCGCCCTGTGGTGCAACAGATGTCCCTTTCTCCAAAACTGTACTCAATGGGACCGTAACGTTGCAACCACACACTAGTTGACCTGCTGTGAGAAAAAATCAAGTTAGTACATTTCAAACATGAAAAACGTCATTTTTTACTCAACATGAAAAACCAAAATTCCAAAAGTATAAAACATACAAAAATGCTTACCAAAGAGAGGAAATGTGTCGCGCTCAGCACCCTCCTCCTGCCCTGTGGTGCAACAGATGTCCCTTTCTCCAAAACTGTACTCATTGGGACCGTAACGTTGCAACCACACACTAGTTGACCTGCTGTGAGAAAAAATCAAGTTAGTACATTTCAAACATGAAAAACGTCATTTTATACTCAACATGAAAAACCAAAGTTCCAAAAGTATAAAACATACAAAAATGCTTACCAAAGAGAGGAAATGTGTCGCGCTCAGCACCCTCCTCCCGCCCTGTGGTGCAACAGATGTCCCTTTCTCCAAAACTGTACTCAATGGGACCGTAACGTTGCAACCACACACTAGTTGGCCTGCTGTGAGAAAAAATCAAGTTAGTACATTTTAAACATGAAAAACGTCACTTTATACTCAACATGAAAAACCAAAATTCCAAAAGTATAAAACATACAAAAATGCATACCAAAGAGAGGAAATGTGTCGCCCTCAGCACCCTCCTCCCACCCTGTGGTGCAACAGATGTCCCTTTCTCCAAAACTGTACTCAATGGGACCGTAACGTTGCAACCACACACTAGTTGACCTGCTGTGAGAAAAAATCAAGTGAGTACATTTCAAACATGAAAAACGTCATTTTATACTCAACATGAAAAACCAAAATTCCAAAAGTATAAAACATACAAAAATGCTTACCAAAGAGAGGAAATGTGTCGCGCTCAGCACCCTCCTCCTGCCCTGTGGTGCAACAGATGTCCCTTTCTCCAAAACTGTACTCATTGGGACCGTAACGTTGCAACCACACACTAGTTGACCTGCTGTGAGAAAAAATCAAGTTAGTACATTTCAAACATGAAAAACGTCATTTTATACTCAACATGAAAAACCAAAATTCCAAAAGTATAAAACATACAAAAATGCTTACCAAAGAGAGGAAATGTGTCGCGCTCAGCACCCTCCTCCCGCCCTGTGGTGCAACAGATGTCCCTTTCTCCAAAACTGTACTCAATGGGACCGTAACGTTGCAACCACACACTAGTTGACCTGCTGTGAGAAAAAATCAAGTTAGTACATTTCAAACATGAAAAACGTCATTTTATACTCAACATGAAAAACCAAAATTCCAAAAGTATAAAACATACAAAAATGCTTACCAAAGAGAGGAAATGTGTCGCGCTCAGCACCCTCCTCCTGCCCTGTGGTGCAACAGATGTCCCTTTCTCCAAAACTGTACTCAATGGGACCGTAACGTTGCAACCACACACTAGTTGACCTGCTGTGAGAAAAAATCAAGTTAGTACATTTCAAACATGAAAAACGTCATTTTATACTCAACATGAAAAACCAAAATTCCAAAAGTATAAAACATACAAAAATGCTTACCAAAGAGAGGAAATGTGTCGCGCTCAGCACCCTCCTCCCGCCCTGTGGTGCAACAGATGTCCCTTTCTCCAAAACTGTACTCAATGGGACCGTAACGTTGCAACCACACACTAGTTGACCTGCTGTGAGAAAAAATCAAGTGAGTACATTTCAAACATGAAAAACGTCATTTTATACTCAACATGAAAAACCAAAATTCCAAAAGTATAAAACATACAAAAATGCTTACCAAAGAGAGGAAATGTGTCGCGCTCAGCACCCTCCTCCTGCCCTGTGGTGCAACAGATGTCCCTTTCTCCAAAACTGTACTCATTGGGACCGTAACGTTGCAACCACACACTAGTTGACCTGCTGTGAGAAAAAATCAAGTTAGTACATTTCAAACATGAAAAACGTCATTTTATACTCAACATGAAAAACCAAAATTCCAAAAGTATAAAACATACAAAAATGCTTACCAAAGAGAGGAAATGTGTCGCGCTCAGCACCCTCCTCCCGCCCTGTGGTGCAACAGATGTCCCTTTCTCCAAAACTGTACTCAATGGGACCGTAACGTTGCAACCACACACTAGTTGACCTGCTGTGAGAAAAAATCAAGTTAGTACATTTCAAACATGAAAAACGTCATTTTATACTCAACATGAAAAACCAAAATTCCAAAAGTATAAAACATACAAAAATGCTTACCAAAGAGAGGAAATGTGTCGCGCTCAGCACCCTCCTCCCGCCCTGTGGTGCAACAGATGTCCCTTTCTCCAAAACTGTACTCAATGGGACCGTAACGTTGCAACCACACACTAGTTGACCTGCTGTGAGAAAAAATCAAGTGAGTACATTTCAAACATGAAAAACGTCATTTTATACTCAACATGAAAAACCAAAATTCCAAAAGTATAAAACATACAAAAATGCTTACCAAAGAGAGGAAATGTGTCGCGCTCAGCACCCTCCTCCCGCCCTGTGGTGCAACAGATGTCCCTTTCTCCAAAACTGTACTCATTGGGACCGTAACGTTGCAACCACACACTAGTTGACCTGCTGTGAGAAAAAATCAAGTTAGTACATTTCAAACATGAAAAACGTCATTTTATACTCAACATGAAAAACCAAAATTCCAAAAGTATAAAACATACAAAAATGCTTACCAAAGAGAGGAAATGTGTCGCCCTCAGCACCCTCCTCCCACCCTGTGGTGCAACAGATGTCCCTTTCTCCAAAACTGTACTCAATGGGACCGTAACGTTGCAACCACACACTAGTTGACCTGCTGTGAGAAAAAATCAAGTGAGTACATTTCAAACATGAAAAACGTCATTTTATACTCAACATGAAAAACCAAAATTCCAAAAGTATAAAACATACAAAAATGCTTACCAAAGAGAGGAAATGTGTCGCGCTCAGCACCCTCCTCCTGCCCTGTGGTGCAACAGATGTCCCTTTCTCCAAAACTGTACTCATTGGGACCGTAACGTTGCAACCACACACTAGTTGACCTGCTGTGAGAAAAAATCAAGTTAGTACATTTCAAACATGAAAAACGTCATTTTATACTCAACATGAAAAACCAAAATTCCAAAAGTATAAAACATACAAAAATGCTTACCAAAGAGAGGAAATGTGTCGCGCTCAGCACCCTCCTCCCGCCCTGTGGTGCAACAGATGTCCCTTTCTCCAAAACTGTACTCAATGGGACCGTAACGTTGCAACCACACACTAGTTGACCTGCTGTGAGAAAAAATCAAGTTAGTACATTTCAAACATGAAAAACGTCATTTTATACTCAACATGAAAAACCAAAATTCCAAAAGTATAAAACATACAAAAATGCTTACCAAAGAGAGGAAATGTGTCGCGCTCAGCACCCTCCTCCCGCCCTGTGGTGCAACAGATGTCCCTTTCTCCAAAACTGTACTCAATGGGACCGTAACGTTGCAACCACACACTAGTTGACCTGCTGTGAGAAAAAATCAAGTGAGTACATTTCAAACATGAAAAACGTCATTTTATACTCAACATGAAAAACCAAAATTCCAAAAGTATAAAACATACAAAAATGCTTACCAAAGAGAGGAAATGTGTCGCGCTCAGCACCCTCCTCCTGCCCTGTGGTGCAACAGATGTCCCTTTCTCCAAAACTGTACTCATTGGGACCGTAACGTTGCAACCACACACTAGTTGACCTGCTGTGAGAAAAAATCAAGTGAGTACATTTCAAACATGAAAAACGTCATTTTATACTCAACATGAAAAACCAAAATTCCAAAAGTATAAAACATACAAAAATGCTTACCAAAGAGAGGAAATGTGTCGCGCTCAGCACCCTCCTCCCGCCCTGTGGTGCAACAGATGTCCCTTTCTCCAAAACTGTACTCAATGGGACCGTAACGTTGCAACCACACACTAGTTGACCTGCTGTGAGAAAAAATCAAGTTAGTACATTTCAAACATGAAAAACGTCATTTTATACTCAACATGAAAAACCAAAATTCCAAAAGTATAAAACATACAAAAATGCATACCATAGAGAGGAAATGTGTCGCGCTCAGCACCCTCCTCCCGCCCTGTGGTGCAACAGATGTCCCTTTCTCCAAAACTGTACTCAATGGGACCGTAACGTTGCAACCACACACTAGTTGACCTGCTGTGAGAAAAAATCAAGTTAGTACATTTCAAACATGAAAAACGTCATTTTTTACTCAACATGAAAAACCAAAATTCCAAAAGTATAAAACATACAAAAATGCTTACCAAAGAGAGGAAATGTGTCGCGCTCAGCACCCTCCTCCTGCCCTGTGGTGCAACAGATGTCCCTTTCTCCAAAACTGTACTCATTGGGACCGTAACGTTGCAACCACACACTAGTTGACCTGCTGTGAGAAAAAATCAAGTTAGTACATTTCAAACATGAAAAACGTCATTTTATACTCAACATGAAAAACCAAAGTTCCAAAAGTATAAAACATACAAAAATGCTTACCAAAGAGAGGAAATGTGTCGCGCTCAGCACCCTCCTCCCGCCCTGTGGTGCAACAGATGTCCCTTTCTCCAAAACTGTACTCAATGGGACCGTAACGTTGCAACCACACACTAGTTGACCTGCTGTGAGAAAAAATCAAGTTAGTACATTTTAAACATGAAAAACGTCACTTTATACTCAACATGAAAAACCAAAATTCCAAAAGTATAAAACATACAAAAATGCATACCAAAGAGAGGAAATGTGTCGCCCTCAGCACCCTCCTCCCACCCTGTGGTGCAACAGATGTCCCTTTCTCCAAAACTGTACTCAATGGGACCGTAACGTTGCAACCACACACTAGTTGACCTGCTGTGAGAAAAAATCAAGTGAGTACATTTCAAACATGAAAAACGTCATTTTATACTCAACATGAAAAACCAAAATTCCAAAAGTATAAAACATACAAAAATGCTTACCAAAGAGAGGAAATGTGTCGCGCTCAGCACCCTCCTCCCGCCCTGTGGTGCAACAGATGTCCCTTTCTCCAAAACTGTACTCAATGGGACCGTAACGTTGCAACCACACACTAGTTGACCTGCTGTGAGAAAAAATCAAGTTAGTACATTTCAAACATGAAAAACGTCATTTTATACTCAACATGAGAAACCAAAATTCCAAAAGTATAAAACATACAAAAATGCATACCAAAGAGAGGAAATGTGTCGCGCTCAGCACCCTCCTCCCGCCCTGTGGTGCAACAGATGTCCCTTTCTCCAAAACTGTACTCAATGGGACCGTAACGTTGCAACCACACACTAGTTGACCTGCTGTGAGAAAAAATCAAGTTAGTACATTTCAAACATGAAAAACGTCATTTTTTACTCAACATGAAAAACCAAAATTCCAAAAGTATAAAACATACAAAAATGCTTACCAAAGAGAGGAAATGTGTCGCGCTCAGCACCCTCCTTCCGCCCTGTGGTGCAACAGATGTCCCTTTCTCCAAAACTGTACTCATTGGGACCGTAACGTTGCAACCACACACTAGTTGACCTACTGTGAGAAAAAATCAAGTTAGTACATTTCAAACATGAAAAACGTCATTTTATACTCAACATGAAAAACCAAAATTCCAAAAGTATAAAACATACAAAAATGCTTACCAAAGAGAGGAAATGTGTCGCGCTCAGCACCCTCCTCCCGCCCTGTGGTGCAACAGATGTCCCTTTCTCCAAAACTGTACTCAATGGGACCGTAACGTTGCAACCACACACTAGTTGACCTGCTGTGAGAAAAAATCAAGTTAGTACATTTCAAACATGAAAAACGTCATTTTATACTCAACATGAAAAACCAAAATTCCAAAAGTATAAAACATACAAAAATGCTTACCAAAGAGAGAAAATGTGTCGTGCTCAGCACCCTCCTCCCGCCCTGTGGTGCAACAGATGTCCCTTTCTCCAAAACTGTACTCAATGGGACCGTAACGTTGCAACCACACACTAGTTGACCTACTGTGAGAAAAAATCAAGTTAGTACATTTCAAACATGAAAAACGTCATTTTATACTCAACATGAAAAACCAAAATTCCAAAAGTATAAAACATACAAAAATGCTTACCAAAGAGAGGAAATGTGTCGCTCTCAGCACCCTCCTCCCGCCCTGTGGTGCAACAGATGTCCCTTTCTCCAAAACTGTACTCAATGGGACCGTAACGTTGCAACCACACACTAGTTGACCTACTGTGAGAAAAAATCAAGTTAGTACATTTCAAACATGAAAAACGTCATTTTATACTCAACATGAAAAACCAAAATTCCAAAAGTATAAAACATACAAAAATGCTTACCGAAGAGAGGAAATGTGTCGCGCTCAGCACCCTCCTCCCGCCCTGTGGTGCAACAGATGTCCCTTTCTCCAAAACTGTACTCAATGGGACCGTAACGTTGCAACCACACACTAGTTGACCTACTGTGAGAAAAAATCAAGTTAGTACATTTCAAACATGAAAAACGTCATTTTATACTCAACATGAGAAACCAAAATTCCAAAAGTATAAAACATACAAAAATGCTTACCAAAGAGAGGAAATGTGTCGCGCTCAGCACCCTCCTCCCGCCCTGTGGTGCAACAGATGTCCCTTTCTCCAAAACTGTACTCAATGGGACCGTAACGTTGCAACCACACACTAGTTGACTTACTGTGAGAAAAAATCAAGTTAGTACATTTCAAACATGAAAAACGTCATTTTATACTCAACATGAAAAACCAAAATTCCAAAAGTATAAAACATACAAAAATGCTTACCAAAGAGAGGAAATGTGTCGCGCTCAGCACCCTCCTCCCGCCCTGTGGTGCAACAGATGTCCCTTTCTCCAAAACTGTACTCAATGGGACCGTAACGTTGCAACCACACACTAGTTGACCTGCTGTGAGAAAAAATCAAGTTAGTACATTTCAAACATGAAAAACGTCATTTTATACTCAACATGAAAAACCAAAATTCCAAAAGTATAAAACATACAAAAATGCTTACCAAAGAGAGGAAATGTGTCGCGCTCAGCACCCTCCTCCCACCCTGTGGTGCAACAGATGTCCCTTTCTCCAAAACTGTACTCAATGGGACCGTAACGTTGCAACCACACACTAGTTGACCTGCTGTGAGAAAAAATCAAGTTAGTACATTTCAAACATGAAAAACGTCATTTTATACTCAACATGAAAAACCAAAATTCCAAAAGTATAAAACATACAAAAATGCTTACCAAAGAGAGGAAATGTGTCGCGCTCAGCACCCTCCTCCCGCCCTGTGGTGCAACAGATGTCCCTTTCTCCAAAACTGTACTCAATGGGACCGTAACGTTGCAACCACACACTAGTTGACCTGCTGTGAGAAAAAATCAAGTTAGTACATTTCAAACATGAAAAACGTCATTTTATACTCAACATGAAAAACCAAAATTCCAAAAGTATAAAACATACAAAAATGCTTACCAAAGAGAGGAAATGTGTCGCGCTCAGCACCCTCCTCCCGCCCTGTGGTGCAACAGATGTCCCTTTCTCCAAAACTGTACTCAATGGGACCGTAACGTTGCAACCACACACTAGTTGACCTACTGTGAGAAAAAATCAAGTTAGTACATTTCAAACATGAAAAACGTCATTTTATACTCAACATGAAAAACCAAAATTACAAAAGTATAAAACATACAAAAATGCTTACCAAAGAGAGGAAATGTGTCGCGCTCAGCACCCACCTCCCGCTCTGTGGTGCAACAGATGTCCCTTTCTCCAAAACTGTACTCAATGGGACCGTAACGTTGCAACCACACACTAGTTGACCTACTGTGAGAAATAATCAAGTTAGTACATTTCAAACATGAAAAACGTCATTTTATACTCAACATGAAAAACCAAAATTCCAAAAGTATAAAACATACAAAAATGCTTACCAAAGAGAGGAAATGTGTCGCGCTCAGCACCCTCCTCTCGCTCTGTGGTGCAACAGATGTCCCTTTCTCCAACACTGTACTCAATGGGACCGTAACGTTGCAACCACACACTAGTTGAGCAACTGTGAGAAAAAATCAAGTTAGTACATTTCAAACATGAAAAACGTCATTTTATACTCAACATGAAAAACCAAAATTCCAAAAGTATAAAACATACAAAAATGCTTACCAAAGAGAGAAAATGTGTCGCGCTCAGCGCCCTACTCCCGCCCTGTGGTGCAACAGATGTCCCTTTCTCCAAAACTGTACTCAATGGGACCGTAACGTTGCAACCACACACTAGTTGACCTACTGTGAGAAAAAATCAAGTTAGTACATTTCAAACATGAAAAACGTCATTTTATACTCAACATGAAAAACCAAAATTCCAAAAGTATAAAACATACAAAAATGCTTACCAAAGAGAGGAAATGTGTCGCGCTCAGCACCCTCCTCCCGCCCTGTGGTGCAACAGATGTCCCTTTCTCCAAAACTGTACTCAATGGGTCCGTAACGTTGCAACCACACACTAGTTGAGCTACTGTGAGAAAAAATCGAGTTAGTACATTTCAAACATGAAAAACGTCATTTTATACTCAACATGAAAAACCAAAATTCCAAAAGTATAAAACATACAAAAATGCTTACCAAAGAGAGGAAATGTGTCGCGCTCAGCACCCTCCTCCCGCCCTGTGGTGCAACAGATGTCCCTTTCTCCAAAACTGTACTCAATGGGACCGTAACGTTGCAACCACACACTAGTTGAGCTACTGTGAGAAAAAATCAAGTTAGTACATTTCAAACATGAAAAACGTCATTTTATACTCAACATGAAAAACCAAAATTCCAAAAGTATAAAATATACAAAAATGCTTACCAAAGAGAGGAAATGTGTCGTGCTCAGCACCCTCCTCCCGCCCTGTGGTGCAACAGATGTTCCTTTCTGCAAAACTGTACTCAATGGGACCGTAACGTTGCAACCACACACTAGTTGACCTACTGTGAGAAAAAATCAAGTTAGTACATTTCAAACATGAAAAACGTCATTTTATACTCAACATGAAAAACCAAAATTCCAAAAGTATAAAACATACAAAAATGCTTACCAAAGAGAGGAAATGTGTCGCACTCAGCACCCTCCTCCCGCCCTGTGGTGCAACAGATGTCCCTTTCTCCAAAACTGTACTCAATGGGACCGTAACGTTGCAACCACACACTAGTTGACCTGCTGTGAGAAAAAATCAAGTTAGTACATTTCAAACATGAAAAACGTCATTTTATACTCAACATGAAAAACCAAAATTCCAAAAGTATAAAACACACAAAAATGCTTACCAAAGAGAGGAAATGTGTCGCACTCAGCACCCTCCTCCCGCCCTGTGGTGCAACAGATGTCCCTTTCTCCAAAACTGTACTCAATGGGACCGTAATGTTCAACCACACACAAGTTGACATGCTGTGAGAAAAAATCAAGTTAGTACATTTCAAACATGAAAAACGTCATTTTATACTCAACATGAAAAACCAAAATTCCAAAAGTAAAAAACATACAAAAATGCTTACCAAAGAGAGGAAATGTGTTGCGCTCAGCACCCTCCTCCCGCCCTGTGGTGCAACAGATGTCCCTTTCTCCAAAACTGTACTCAATGGGACCGTAACGTTGCAACCACACACTAGTTGACATGCTGAGAGAAAAAATCAAGTTAGTACATTTCAAACATGAAAAACGTCATTTTATACTCAACATGAAAAACCAAAATTCCAAAAGTATAAAACATACAAAAATGCTTACCAAAGAGAGGAAATGTGTCGTGCTCAGCACCCTCCTCCCGCCCTGTGGTGCAACAGATGTCCCTTTCTCCAAAACTGTACTCAATGGGACCGTAACGTTGCAACCACACACTAGTTGACCTGCTGTGAGAAAAAATCAAGTTAGTACATTTCAAACATGAAAAACGTCATTTTATACTCAACATGAAAAACCAAAATTCCAAAAGTATAAAACATACAAAAATGCTTACCAAAGAGAGGAAATGTGTCGTGCTCAGCACCCTCCTCCCGCCCTGTGGTGCAACAGATGTCCCTTTCTCCAAAACTGTACTCAATGGGACCGTAACGTTGCAACCACACACTAGTTGACCTGCTGTGAGAAAAAATCAAGTTAGTACATTTCAAACATGAAAAACGTCATTTTATACTCAACATGAAAAACCAAAATTACAAAAGTATAAAACATACAAAAATGCTTACCAAAGAGAGGAAATGTGTCGTGCTCAGCACCCTCCTCCCGCCCTGTGGTGCAACAGATGTCCCTTTCTCCAAAACTGTACTCAATGGGACCGTAACGTTGCAACCACACACTAGTTGACCTGCTGTGAGAAAAAATCAAGTTAGTACATTTCAAACATGAAAAACGTCATTTTATACTCAACATGAAAAACCAAAATTCCAAAAGTATAAAACATACAAAAATGCTTACCAAAGAGAGGAAATGTGTCGCACTCAGCACCCTCCTCCCGCCCTGTGGTGCAACAGATGTCCCTTTCTCCAAAACTGTACTCAATGGGACCGTAGCGTTGCAACCACACACTAGTTGACCTGCTGTGAGAAAAAATCAAGTTAGTACATTTCAAACATGAAAAACGTCATTTTATACTCAACATGAAAAACCAAAATTCCAAAAGTATAAAACATACAAAAATGCTTACCAAAGAGAGGAAATGTGTCGCGCTCAGCACCCTCCTCCCGCCCTGTGGTGCAACAGATGTCCCTTTCTCCAAAACTGTACTCCATGGGACCGTAACGTTGCAACCACACACAAGTTGACATGCTGTGAGAAAAAATCAAGTTAGTACATTTCAAACATGAAAAACGTCATTTTATACTCAACATGAAAAACCAAAATTCCAAAAGTAAAAAACATACAAAAATGCTTACCAAAGAGAGGAAATGTGTCGCGCTCAGCACCCTCCTCCCGCCCTGTGGTGCAACAGATGTCCCTTTCTCCAAAACTGTACTCAATGGGACCGTAACGTTGCAACCACACACAAGTTGACATGCTGAGAGAAAAAATCAAGTTAGTACATTTCAAACATGAAAAACGTCATTTTATACTCAACATGAAAAACCAAAATTCCAAAAGTATAAAACATACAAAAATGCTTACCAAAGAGAGGAAATGTGTCGTGCTCAGCACCCTCCTCCCGCCCTGTGGTGCAACAGATGTCCCTTTCTCCAAAACTGTACTCAATGGGACCGTAACGTAGCAACCACACACTAGTTGACCTGCTGTGAGAAAAAATCAAGTTAGTACATTTCAAACATGAAAAACGTCATTTTATACTCAACATGAAAAACCAAAATTCCAAAAGTATAAAACATACAAAAATGCTTACCAAAGAGAGGAAATGTGTCGTGCTCAGCACCCTCCTCCCGCCCTGTGGTGCAACAGATGTCCCTTTCTCCAAAACTGTACTCAATGGGACCGTAACGTTGCAACCACACACTAGTTGACCTGCTGTGAGAAAAAATCAAGTTAGTACATTTCAAACATGAAAAACGTCATTTTATACTCAACATGAAAAACCAAAATTACAAAAGTATAAAACATACAAAAATGCTTACCAAAGAGAGGAAATGTGTCGTGCTCAGCACCCTCCTCCCGCCCTGTGGTGCAACAGATGTCCCTTTCTCCAAAACTGTACTCAATGGGACCGTAACGTTGCAACCACACACTAGTTGACCTGCTGTGAGAAAAAATCACGTTAGTACATTTCAAACATGAAAAACGTCATTTTATACTCAACATGAAAAACCAAAATTCCAAAAGTATAAAACATACAAAAATGCTTACCAAAGAGAGGAAATGTGTCGTGATCAGCACCCTCCTCCCGCCCTGTGGTGCAACAGATGTCCCTTTCTCCAAAACTGTACTCAATGGGACCGTAACGTTGCAACCACACACTATATGACCTGCTGTGAGAAAAAATCAAGTTAGTACATTTCAAACATGAAAAACGTCATTTTATACTCAACATGAAAAACCAAAATTCCAAAAGTATAAAACATACAAAAATGCTTACCAAAGAGAGGAAATGTGTCGCACTCAGCACCCTCCTCCCGCCCTGTGGTGCAACAGATGTCCCTTTCTCCAAAACTGTACTCAATGGGACCGTAACGTTGCAACCACACACTAGTTGACCTGCTGTGAGAAAAAATCAAGTTAGTACATTTCAAACATGAAAAACGTCATTTTATACTCAACATGAAAAACCAAAATTCCAAAAGTATAAAACATACAAAAATGCTTACCAAAGAGAGGAAATGTGTCGCGCTCAGCACCCTCCTCCCGCCCTGTGGTGCAACAGATGTCCCTTTCTTCAAAACTGTACTCAATGGGACCGTAACGTTGCAACCACACACAAGTTGACATGCTGAGAGAAAAAATCAAGTTAGTACATTTCAAACATGAAAAACGTCATTTTATACTCAACATGAAAAACCAAAATTCCAAAAGTATAAAACATACAAAAATGCTTACCAAAGAGAGGAAATGTGTCGTGCTCAGCACCCTCCTCCCGCCCTGTGGTGCAACAGATGTCCCTTTCTCCAAAACTGTACTCAATGGGACCGTAACGTTGCAACCTCACACTAGTTGACCTGCTGTGAGATAAAATCAAGTTAGTACATTTCAAACATGAAAAACGTCATTTTATACTCAACATGAAAAACCAAAATTCCAAAAGTATAAAACATACAAAAATGCTTACCAAAGAGAGGAAATGTGTCGTGCTCAGCACCCTCCTCCCGCCCTGTGGTGCAACAGATGTCCCTTTCTCCAAAACTGTACTCAATGGGACCGTAACGTTGCAACCACACACTAGTTGACCTGCTGTGAGAAAAAATCAAGTTAGTACATTTCAAACATGAAAAACGTCATTTTATACTCAACATGAAAAACCAAAATTACAAAAGTATAAAACATACAAAAATGCTTACCAAAGAGAGGAAATGTGTCGTGCTCAGCACCCTCCTCCCGCCCTGTGGTGCAACAGATGTCCCTTTCTCCAAAACTGTACTCAATGGGACCGTAACGTTGCAACCACACACTAGTTGACCTGCTGTGAAAAAAAATCAAGTTAGTACACTTCAAACATGAAAAACGTCATTTTATACTCAACATGAAAAACCAAAATTCCAAAAGTATAAAACATACAAAAATGCTTACCAAAGAGAGGAAATGTGTCGTGATCAGCACCCTCCTCCCGCCCTGTGGTGCAACAGATGTCCCTTTCTCCAAAACTGTACTCAATGGGACCGTAACGTAGCAACCACACACTATATGACCTGCTGTGAGAAAAAATCAAGTTAGTACATTTCAAACATGAAAAACGTCATTTTATACTCAACATGAAAAACCAAAATTCCAAAAGTATAAAACATACAAAAATGCTTACCAAAGAGAGGAAATGTGTCGTGCTCAGCACCCTCCTCCCGCTCTGTGGTGCAACAGATGTCCCTTTCTCGAAAACTGTACTCAATGGGACCGTAACTTTGCAACCACACACTAGTTGACCTGCTGTGAGAAAAAATCAAGTTAGTACATTTCAAACATGAAAAACGTCATTTTATACTCAACATGAAATACCAAAATTCCAAAAGTATAAGACATACAAAAATGCTTACCAAAGAGAGGAAATGTGTCGTGCTCAGCACCCTCCTCCCGCCCTGTGGTGCAACAGATGTCCCTTTCTCCAAAACTGTACTCAATGGGACCGTAACGTTGCAACCACACACAAGTTGACATGCTGAGAGAAAAAATCAAGTTAGTACATTTCAAACATGAAAAACGTCATTTTATACTCAACATGAAAAACCAAAATTCCAAAAGTATAAAACATACAAAAATGCTTACCAAAGAGAGGAAATGTGTCGTGCTCAGCACCCTCCTCCCGCCCTGTGGTGCAACAGATGTCCCTTTCTCCAAAACTGTACTCAATGGGACCGTAACGTTGCAACCACACACTAGTTGACCTGCTGTGAGAAAAAATCAAGTTAGTACATTTCAAACATGAAAAACGTCATTTTATACTCAACATGAAAAACCAAAATTCCAAAAGTATAAAACATACAAAAATGCTTACCAAAGAGAGGAAATGTGTCGTGCTCAGCACCCTCCTCCCGCCCTGTGGTGCAACAGATGTCCCTTTCTCCAAAACTGTACTCAATGGGACCGTAACGTTGCAACCACACACTAGTTGACCTGCTGTGAGAAAAAATCAAGTTAGTACATTTCAAACATGAAAAACGTCATTTTATACTCAACATGAAAAACCAAAATTACAAAAGTATAAAACATACAAAAATGCTTACCAAAGAGAGGAAATGTGTCGTGCTCAGCACCCTCCTCCCGCCCTGTGGTGCAACAGATGTCCCTTTCTCCAAAACTGTACTCAATGGGACCGTAACGTTGCAACCACACACTAGTTGACCTGCTGTGAGAAAAAATCAAGTTAGTACATTTCAAACATGAAAAACGTCATTTTATACTCAACATGAAAAACCAAAATTCCAAAAGTATAAAACATACAAAAATGCTTACCAAAGAGAGGAAATGTGTCGTGATCAGCACCCTCCTCCCGCCCTGTGGTGCAACAGATGTCCCTTTCTCCAAAACTGTACTCAATGGGACCGTAACGTTGCAACCACACACTATATGACCTGCTGTGAGAAAAAATCAAGTTAGTACATTTCAAACATGAAAAACGTCATTTTATACTCAACATGAAAAACCAAAATTCCAAAAGTATAAAACATACAAAAATGCTTACCAAAGAGAGGAAATGTGTCGCACTCAGCACCCTCCTCCCGCCCTGTGGTGCAACAGATGTCCCTTTCTCCAAAACTGTACTCAATGGGACCGTAACGTTGCAACCACACACTAGTTGACCTGCTGTGAGAAAAAATCAAGTTAGTACATTTCAAACATGAAAAACGTCATTTTATACTCAACATGAAAAACCAAAATTCCAAAAGTATAAAACATACAAAAATGCTTACCAAAGAGAGGAAATGTGTCGCGCTCAGCACCCTCCTCCCGCCCTGTGGTGCAACAGATGTCCCTTTCTCCAAAACTGTACTCAATGGGACCGTAACGTTGCAACCACACACTATATGACCTGCTGTGAGAAAAAATCAAGTTAGTACATTTCAAACATGAAAAACGTCATTTTATACTCAACATGAAAAACCAAAATTCCAAAAGTATAAAACATACAAGAATGCTTACCAAAGAGAGGAAATGTGTCGTGCTCAGCACCCTCCTCCCGCCCTGTAGTGCAACAGATGTCCCTTTCTCCAAAACTGTACTCAATGGGACCGTAACGTTGCAACCACACACTATATGACCTGCTGTGAGAAAAAATCAAGTTAGTACATTTCAAACATGAAAAACGTCATTTTATACTCAACATGTAAAACCAAAATTCCAAAAGTATAAAACATACAAAAATGCTTACCAAAGAGAGGAAATGTGTCGTGCTCAGCACCCTCCTCCCGCCCTGTGGTGCAACAGATGTCCCTTTCTCCAAAACTGTACTCAATGGGACCGTAACGTTGCAACCACACACTAGTTGACCTGCTGTGAGAAAAAATCAAGTTAGTACATTTCAAACATGAAAAACGTCATTTTATACTCAACATGAAAAACCAAAATTCCAAAAGTATAAAACATACAAAAATATTTACCAAAGAGAGGAAATGTGTCGTGCTCAGCACCCTCCTCCCGCCCTGTGGTGCAACAGATGTCCCTTTCTCCAAAACTGTACTCAATGGGACCGTAACGTTGCAACCACACACTATATGACCTGCTGTGAGAAAAAATCAAGTTAGTACATTTCAAACATGAAAAACGTCATTTTATACTCAACATGAAAAACCAAAATTCCAAAAGTATAAAACATACAAAAATGCTTACCAAAGAGAGGAAATGTGTCGTGCTCAGCACCCTCCTCCCGCCCTGTGGTGCAACAGATGTCCCTTTCTCCAAAACTGTACTCAATGGGACCGTAACGTTGCAACCACACACTATATGATCTGCTGTGAGAAAAAATCAAGTTAGTACATTTCAAACATGAAAAACGTCATTTTATACTCAACATGAAAAACCAAAATTCCAAAAGTATAAAACATACAAAAATGCTTACCAAAGAGAGGAAATGTGTCGTGCTCAGCACCCTCCTCCCGCCCTGTGGTGCAACAGATGTCCCTTTCTCCAAAACTGTACTCAATGGGACCGTAACGTTGCAACCACACACTATATGACCTGCTGTGAGAAAAAATCAAGTTAGTACATTTCAAACATGAAAAACGTCATTTTATACTCAACATGAAAAACCAAAATTCCAAAAGTATAAAACATACAAAAATGCTTACCAAAGAGAGGAAATGTGTCGTGCTCAGCACCCTCCTCCCGCCCTGTGGTGCAACAGATGTCCCTTTCTCCAAAACTGTACTCAATGGGACCGTAATGTTGCAACCACACACAAGTTGACCTGCTGCGAGCAAAAATCAAGTTAGTACATTTCAAACATGAAAGAGGTCATTTTATACTCAACATGAAAAACCAAAATTCCAAAAGTATAAAACATACAAAAATGCTTACCAAAGAGAGGAAATGTGTCGTGCTCAGCACCCTCCTCCCGCCCTGTGGTGCAACAGATGTCCCTTTCTCCAAAACTGTACTCAATGGGACCGTAACGTTGCAACCACACACTATATGACCTGCTGTAAGAAAAAATCAAGTTAGTACATTTCAAACATGAAAAACGTCATTTTATACTCAACATGAAAAACCAAAATTCCAAAAGTATAAAACATACAAAAATGCTTACCAAAGAGAGGAAATGTGTCGCGCTCAGCACCCTCCTCCCGCCCTGTGGTGCAACAGATGTCCCTTTCTCCAAAACTGTACTCAATGGGACCGTAACGTTGCAACCACACACTATATGACCTGCTGTGAGAAAAAATCAAGTTAGTACATTTCAAACATGAAAAACGTGATTTTATACTCAACATGAAAAACCAAAATTCCAAAAGTATAAAACATACAAAAATGCTTACCAAAGAGAGGAAATGTGTCGTGCTCAGCACCCTCCTCCCGCCCTGTGGTGCAACAGATGTCCCTTTCTCCAAAACTGTACTCAATGGGACCGTAACGTTGCAACCACACACTATATGACCTGCTGTGAGAGAAAATCAAGTTAGTACATTTCAAACATGAAAAACGTCATTTTATACTCAACATGAAAAACCAAAATTCCAAAAGTATAAAACATACAAAAATGCTTACCAAAGAGAGGAAATGTGTCGTGCTCAGCACCCTCCTCCCGCCCTGTGGTGCAACAGATGTCCCTTTCTCCAAAACTGTACTCAATGGGACTGTAACGTTGCAACCACACACTATATGACCTGCTGTCAGAAAAAATCAAGTTAGTACATTTCAAACATGAAAAACGTCATTTTATACTCAACATGAAAAACCAAAATTCCAAAAGTATAAAACATACAAAAATGCTTACCAAAGAGAGGAAATGTGTCGTGCTCAGCACCCTCCTCCCGCCCTGTGGTGCAACAGATGTCCCTTTCTCCAAAACTGTACTCAATGGGACCGTAACGTTGCAACCACACACTATATGACCTGCTGTGAGAAAAAATCAAGTTACTACATTTCAAACATGAAAAACGTCATTTTATACTCAACATGAAAAACCAAAATTCCAAAAGTATAAAACATACAAAAATGCTTACCAAAGAGGGGAAATGTGTCGCGCACAGCACCCTCCTCCCGCCCTGTGGTGCAACAGATGTCCCTTTCTCCAAAACTGTACTCAATGGGACCGTAACGTTGCAACCACACACTATATGACCTGCTGTGAGAAAAAATCAAGTTAGTACATTTCAAACATGAAAAACGTCATTTTATACTCAACATGAAAAACCAAAATTCCAAAAGTATAAAACATACAAAAATGCTTACCAAAGAGAGGAAATGTGTCGTGCTCAGCACCCTCCTCCCGCCCTGTGGTGCAACAGATGTCCCTTTCTCCAAAACTGTACTCAATGGGACCGTAACGTTGCAACCACACACTAGTTGACCTGCTGTGAAAAAAAAATTAAGTTAATACATTTCAAACATGAAAAACGTCATTTTATACTCAACATGAAAAACCAAAATTCCAAAAGTATAAAACATACAAAAATGCTTACCAAAGAGAGGAAATGTGTCGCGCTCAGCACCCTCCTCCCGCCCTGTGGTGCAACAGATGTCCCTTTCTCCAAAACTGTACTCAATGGGACCGTAACGTTGCAACCACACACTAGTTGACCTGCTGTGAGAAAAAATCAAGTTAGTACATTTCAAACATGAAAAACGTCATTTTATACTCAACATGAAAAACCAAAATTCCAAAAGTATAAAACATACAAAAATGCTTACCAAAGAGAGGAAATGTGTCGTGCTCAGCACCCTCCTCCCGCCCTGTGGTGCAACAGATGTCCCTTTCTCCAAAACTGTACTCAATGGGACCGTAACGTTGCAACCACACACTATATGACCTGCTGTGAGAAAAAATCAAGTTAGTACATTTCAAACATGAAAAACGTCATTTTATACTCAACATGAAAAACCAAAATTCCAAAAGTATAAAACATACAAAAATGCTTACCAAAGAGAGGAAATGTGTCGCGCTCAGCACCCTCCTCCCGCCCTGTGGTGCAACAGATGTCCCTTTCTCCAAAACTGTACTCAATGGGACCGTAACGTTGCAACCACACACTAGTTGACCTGCTGTGAGAAAAAATCAAGTTAGTACATTTCAAACATGAAAAACGTCATTTTATACTAAACATGAAAAACCAAAATTCCAAAAGTATAAAACATACAAAAATGCTTACCAAAGAGAGGAAATGTGTCGTGCTCAGCACCCTCCTCCCGCCCTGTGGTGCAACAGATGTCCCTTTCTCCAAAACTGTACTCAATGGGACCGTAACGTTGCAACCACACACTAGTTGACCTGCTGTGAGAGAAAATCAAGTTAGTACATTTCAAACATGAATAACGTCATTTTATACTCAACATGAAAAACCAAAATTCCAAAAGTATAAAACATACAAAAATGCTTACCAAAGAGAGGAAATGTGTCGTGCTCAGCACCCTCCTCCCGCCCTGTGGTGCAACAGATGTCCCTTTCTCCAAAACTGTACTCAATGGGACCGTAACGTTGCAACCACACACTATATGACCTGCTGCGAGAAAAAATCAAGTTAGTACATTTCAAACATGAAAAACGTCATTTTATACTCAACATGAAAAACCAAAATTCCAAACGTATAAAACATACAAAAATGCTTACCAAAGAGAGGAAATGTGTCGTGCACAGCACCCTCCTCCCGCCCTGTGGTGCAACAGATGTCCCTTTCTCCAAAACCGTACTCAATGGGACCGTAACGTTGCAACCACACACTATATGACCTGCTGTGAGAAAAAATCAAGTTAGTACATTTCAAACATGAAAAACGTCATTTTATACTCAACATGAAAAACCAAAATTCCAAAAGTATAAAACATACAAAAATGCTTACCAAAGAGAGGAAATGTGTCGTGCTCAGCACCCTCCTCCCGCCCTGTGGTGCAACAGATGTCCCTTTCTCCAAAACTGTACTCAATGGGACCGTAACGTTGCAACCACACACTAGTTGACCTGCTGTGAGAAAAAATCAAGTTAGTACATTTCAAACATGAAAAACGTCATTTTATACGCAACATGAAATACCAAAATTCCAAAAGTATAAAACATACGAAAATGCTTACCAAAGAGAGGAAATGTGTCGTGCTCAGCACCCTCCTCCCGCCCTGTGGTGCAACAGATGTCCCTTTCTGCAAAAATGTACTCAATGGGACCGTAATGATGCAACCAAACACAAGTTGACCTGCTGCGAGCAAAAATCAAGTTAGTACATTTCAAACATGAAAAACGTCATTTTATACTCAACATGAAAAACCAAAATTCCAAAAGTATAAAACATACAAAAATGCTTACCAAAGAGAGGAAATGTGTCGTGCTCATCACCCTCCTCCCGCCCTGTGGTGCAACAGATGTCCCTTTCTCCAAAACTGTACTCAATGGGACCGTAACGTTGCAACCACACACTATATGACCTGCTGTGAGAAAAAATCAAGTTACTACATTTCAAACATGAAAAACGTCATTTTATACTCAACATGAAAAACCAAAATTCCAAAAGTATAAAACATACAAAAATGCTTACCAAAGAGAGGAAATGTGTCGCGCTCAGCACCCTCCTCCCGCCCTGTGGTGCAACAGATGTCCCTTTCTCCAAAACTGTACTCAATGGGACCGTAACGTTGCAACCACACACATTGTTGACCTGCTGTGAGAAAAAATCAAGTTAGTACATTTCAAACATGAAAAACGTCATTTTATACTCAACATGAAAAACCAAAATTCCAAAAGTATAAAACATACAAAAATGCTTACCAATGAGAGGAAATGTGTCGTGCTCAGCACCCTCCTCCCGCCCTGTGGTGCAACAGATGTCCCTTTCTCCAAAACTGTACTCAATGGGACCGTAACGTTGCAACCACACACTATATGACCTGCTGTGAGAAAAAATCAAGTTAGTACATTTCAAACAAGAAAAACGTCATTTTATACTCAACATGAAAAACCAAAGTTCCAAAAGTATATACATACAAAAATGCTTACCAAAGAGAGGAAATGTGTCGTGCTCAGCACCCTCCTCCCGCTCTGTGGTGCAACAGATGTCCCTTTCTCCAAAACTGTACTCAATGGGACCGTAACGTTGCAACCACACACAAGTTGACCTGCTGCGAGCAACAATCAAGTTAGTACATTTCAAACATGAAAGAGGTCATTTTATACTCAACATGAAAAACCAAAATTCCAAAAGTATAAAACATACAAAAATGCTTACCAAAGAGAGGAAATGTGTCGTGCTCAGCACGCTCCTCCCGCCCTGTGGTGCAACAGATGTCCCTTTCTCCAAGACTGTACTCAATGGGACCGTAACGTTGCAACCACACACTATATGACCTGCTGTGAGAAAAAATCAAGTTAGTACATTTCAAACATGAAAAACGTCATTTTATACTCAACATGAAAAACCAAAATTCCAAAAGTATAAAACATACAAAAATGCTTACCAAAGAGAGGAAATGTGTCGTGCTCAGCACCCTCCTCCCGCCCTGTGGTGCAACAGATGTCCCTTTCTCCAATACTGTACTCAATGGGACCGTAACGTTGCAACCACACACTAGTTGACCTGCTGTGAGAAAAAATCAAGTTAGTACATTTCAAACATGAAAAACGTCATTTTATACTCAACATGAAATACCAAAATTCCAAAAGTATAAAACATACAAAAATGCTTACCAAAGAGAGGAAATGTGTCGTGCTCAGCACCCTCCTCCCGCCCTGTGGTGCAACAGATGTCCCTTTCTCCAAAACTGTACTCAATGGGACCGTAATGTTGCAACCACACACAAGTTGACCTGCTGCGAGCAAAAATCAAGTTAGTACATTTCAAACATGAAAGAGGTCATTTTATACTCAACATGAAAAACCAAAATTCCAAAAGTATAAAACATACAAAAATGCTTACCAAAGAGAGGAAATGTGTCGTGCTCAGCACCCTCCTCCCGCCCTGTGGTGCAACAGATGTCCCTTTCTCCAAAACTGTACTCAATGGGACCGTAACGTTGCAACCACACACTATATGACCTGCTGTAAGAAAAAATCAAGTTAGTACATTTCAAACATGAAAAACGTCATTTTATACTCAACATGAAAAACCAAAATTCCAAAAGTATAAAACATACAAAAATGCTTACCAAAGAGAGGAAATGTGTCGCGCTCAGCACCCTCCTCCCGCCCTGTGGTGCAACAGATGTCCCTTTCTCCAAAACTGTACTCAATGGGACCGTAACGTTGCAACCACACACTATATGACCTGCTGTGAGAAAAAATCAAGTTAGTACATTTCAAACATGAAAAACGTGATTTTATACTCAACATGAAAAACCAAAATTCCAAAAGTATAAAACATACAAAAATGCTTACCAAAGAGAGGAAATGTGTCGTGCTCAGCACCCTCCTCCCGCCCTGTGGTGCAACAGATGTCCCTTTCTCCAAAACTGTACTCAATGGGACCGTAACGTTGCAACCACACACTATATGACCTGCTGTGAGAGAAAATCAAGTTAGTACATTTCAAACATGAAAAACGTCATTTTATACTCAACATGAAAAACCAAAATTCCAAAAGTATAAAACATACAAAAATGCTTACCAAAGAGAGGAAATGTGTCGTGCTCAGCACCCTCCTCCCGCCCTGTGGTGCAACAGATGTCCCTTTCTCCAAAACTGTACTCAATGGGACTGTAACGTTGCAACCACACACTATATGACCTGCTGTCAGAAAAAATCAAGTTAGTACATTTCAAACATGAAAAACGTCATTTTATACTCAACATGAAAAACCAAAATTCCAAAAGTATAAAACATACAAAAATGCTTACCAAAGAGAGGAAATGTGTCGTGCTCAGCACCCTCCTCCCGCCCTGTGGTGCAACAGATGTCCCTTTCTCCAAAACTGTACTCAATGGGACCGTAACGTTGCAACCACACACTATATGACCTGCTGTGAGAAAAAATCAAGTTACTACATTTCAAACATGAAAAGCGTCATTTTATACTCAACATGAAAAACCAAAATTCCAAAAGTATAAAACATACAAAAATGCTTACCAAAGAGGGGAAATGTGTCGCGCTCAGCACCCTCCTCCCGCCCTGTGGTGCAACAGATGTCCCTTTCTCCAAAACTGTACTCAATGGGACCGTAACGTTGCAACCACACACTATATGACCTGCTGTGGGAAAAAATCAAGTTAGTACATTTCAAACATGAAAAACGTGATTTTATACTCAACATGAAAAACCAAAATTCCAAAAGTATAAAACATACAAAAATGCTTACCAAAGAGAGGAAATGTGTCGTGCTCAGCACCCTCCTCCCGCCCTGTGGTGCAACAGATGTCCCTTTCTCCAAAACTGTACTCAATGGGACCGTAACGTTGCAACCACACACTAGTTGACCTGCTGTGAAAAAAAAATTAAGTTAATACATTTCAAACATGAAAAACGTCATTTTATACTCAACATGAAAAACCAAAATTCCAAAAGTATAAAACATACAAAAATGCTTACCAAAGAGAGGAAATGTGTCGCGCTCAGCACCCTCCTCCCGCCCTGTGGTGCAACAGATGTCCCTTTCTCCAAAACTGTACTCAATGGGACCGTAACGTTGCAACCACACACTAGTTGACCTGCTGTGAGAAAAAATCAAGTTAGTACATTTCAAACATGAAAAACGTCATTTTATACTCAACATGAAAAACCAAAATTCCAAAAGTATAAAACATACAAAAATGCTTACCAAAGAGAGGAAATGTGTCGTGCTCAGCACCCTCCTCCCGCCCTGTGGTGCAACAGATGTCCCTTTCTCCAAAACTGTACTCAATGGGACCGTAACGTTGCAACCACACACTATATGACCTGCTGTGAGAAAAAATCAAGTTAGTACATTTCAAACATGAAAAACGTCATTTTATACTCAACATGAAAAACCAAAATTCCAAAAGTATAAAACATACAAAAATGCTTACCAAAGAGAGGAAATGTGTCGCGCTCAGCACCCTCCTCCCGCCCTGTGGTGCAACAGATGTCCCTTTCTCCAAAACTGTACTCAATGGGACCGTAACGTTGCAACCACACACTATATGACCTGCTGTGAGAAAAAATCAAGTTAGTACATTTCAAACATGAAAAACGTCATTTTATACTAAACATGAAAAACCAAAATTCCAAAAGTATAAAACATACAAAAATGCTTACCAAAGAGAGGAAATGTGTCGTGCTCAGCACCCTCCTCCCGCCCTGTGGTGCAACAGATGTCCCTTTCTCCAAAACTGTACTCAATGGGACCGTAACGTTGCAACCACACACTAGTTGACCTGCTGTGAGAGAAAATCAAGTTAGTACATTTCAAACATGAATAACGTCATTTTATACTCAACATGAAAAACCAAAATTCCAAAAGTATAAAACATACAAAAATGCTTACCAAAGAGAGGAAATGTGTCGTGCTCAGCACCCTCCTCCCGCCCTGTGGTGCAACAGATGTCCCTTTCTCCAAAACTGTACTCAATGGGACCGTAACGTTGCAACCACACACTATATGACCTGCTGCGAGAAAAAATCAAGTTAGTACATTTCAAACATGAAAAACGTCATTTTATACTCAACATGAAAAACCAAAATTCCAAACGTATAAAACATACAAAAATGCTTACCAAAGAGAGGAAATGTGTCGTGCACAGCACCCTCCTCCCGCCCTGTGGTGCAACAGATGTCCCTTTCTCCAAAACCGTACTCAATGGGACCGTAACGTTGCAACCACACACTATATGACCTGCTGTGAGAAAAAATCAAGTTAGTACATTTCAAACATGAAAAACGTCATTTTATACTCAACATGAAAAACCAAAATTCCAAAAGTATAAAACATACAAAAATGCTTACCAAAGAGAGGAAATGTGTCGTGCTCAGCACCCTCCTCCCGCCCTGTGGTGCAACAGATGTCCCTTTCTCCAAAACTGTACTCAATGGGACCGTAACGTTGCAACCACACACTAGTTGACCTGCTGTGAGAAAAAATCAAGTTAGTACATTTCAAACATGAAAAACGTCATTTTATACGCAACATGAAATACCAAAATTCCAAAAGTATAAAACATACGAAAATGCTTACCAAAGAGAGGAAATGTGTCGTGCTCAGCACCCTCCTCCCGCCCTGTGGTGCAACAGATGTCCCTTTCTGCAAAAATGTACTCAATGGGACCGTAATGATGCAACCAAACACAAGTTGACCTGCTGCGAGCAAAAATCAAGTTAGTACATTTCAAACATGAAAAACGTCATTTTATACTCAACATGAAAAACCAAAATTCCAAAAGTATAAAACATACAAAAATGCTTACCAAAGAGAGGAAATGTGTCGTGCTCAGCACCCTCCTCCCGCCCTGTGGTGCAACAGATGTCCCTTTCTCCAAAACTGTACTCAATGGGACCGTAACGTTGCAACCACACACTATATGACCTGCTGTGAGAAAAAATCAAGTTACTACATTTCAAACATGAAAAACGTCATTTTATACTCAACATGAAAAACCAAAATTCCAAAAGTATAAAACATACAAAAATGCTTACCAAAGAGAGGAAATGTGTCGCGCTCAGCACCCTCCTCCCGCCCTGTGGTGCAACAGATGTCCCTTTCTCCAAAACTGTACTCAATGGGACCGTAACGTTGCAACCACACACATTGTTGACCTGCTGTGAGAAAAAATCAAGTTAGTACATTTCAAACATGAAAAACGTCATTTTATACTCAACATGAAAAACCAAAATTCCAAAAGTATAAAACATACAAAAATGCTTACCAATGAGAGGAAATGTGTCGTGCTCAGCACCCTCCTCCCGCCCTGTGGTGCAACAGATGTCCCTTTCTCCAAAACTGTACTCAATGGGACCGTAACGTTGCAACCACACACTATATGACCTGCTGTGAGAAAAAATCAAGTTAGTACATTTCAAACAAGAAAAACGTCATTTTATACTCAACATGAAAAACCAAAGTTCCAAAAGTATATACATACAAAAATGCTTACCAAAGAGAGGAAATGTGTCGTGCTCAGCACCCTCCTCCCGCTCTGTGGTGCAACAGATGTCCCTTTCTCCAAAACTGTACTCAATGGGACCGTAACGTTGCAACCACACACAAGTTGACCTGCTGCGAGCAACAATCAAGTTAGTACATTTCAAACATGAAAGAGGTCATTTTATACTCAACATGAAAAACCAAAATTCCAAAAGTATAAAACATACAAAAATGCTTACCAAAGAGAGGAAATGTGTCGTGCTCAGCACGCTCCTCCCGCCCTGTGGTGCAACAGATGTCCCTTTCTCCAAGACTGTACTCAATGGGACCGTAACGTTGCAACCACACACTATATGACCTGCTGTGAGAAAAAATCAAGTTAGTACATTTCAAACATGAAAAACGTCATTTTATACTCAACATGAAAAACCAAAATTCCAAAAGTATAAAACATACAAAAATGCTTACCAAAGAGAGGAAATGTGTCGTGCTCAGCACCCTCCTCCCGCCCTGTGGTGCAACAGATGTCCCTTTCTCCAATACTGTACTCAATGGGACCGTAACGTTGCAACCACACACTAGTTGACCTGCTGTGAGAAAAAATCAAGTTAGTACATTTCAAACATGAAAAACGTCATTTTATACTCAACATGAAATACCAAAATTCCAAAAGTATATAACATACAAAAATGCTTACCAAAGAGAGGAAATGTGTCGTGCTCAGCACCCTCCTCCCGCCCTGTGGTGCAACAGATGTCCCTTTCTCCAAAACTGTACTCAATGGGACCGTAACGTTGCAACCACACACTATATGACCTGCTGTGAGAAAAAATCAAGTTAGTACATTTCAAACAAGAAAAACGTCATTTTATACTCAACATGAAAAACCAAAATTCCAAAAGTATAAAACATACAAAAATGCTTACCAAAGAGAGGAAATGTGTCGTGCTCAGCACCCTCCTCCCGCCCTGTGGTGCAACAGATGTCCCTTTCTCCAAAACTGTACTCAATGGGACCGTAACGTTGCAACCACACACTATATGACCTGCTGTGAGAAAAAACCAAGTTAGTACATTTCAAACAAGAAAAACGTCATTTTATACTCAACATGAAAAACCAAAATTCCAAAAGTATAAAACATACAAAAATGCTTACCAAAGAGAGGAAATGTGTCGTGCTCAGCACCCTCCTCCCGCCCTGTGGTGCAACAGATGTCCCTTTCTCCAAGACTGTACTCAATGGGACCGTAACGTTGCAACCACACACTATATGACCTGCTGTGAGAAAAAATCAAGTTAGTACATTTCAAACATGAAAAACGTCATTTTATACTCAACATGAAAAACCAAAATTCCAAAAGTATAAAACATACAAAAATGCTTACCAAAGAGAGGAAATGTGTCATGCTCAGCACCCTCCTCCCGCCCTGTGGTGCAACAGATGTCCCTTTCTCCAAAACTGTACTCAATGGGACCGTAACGTTGCAACCACACACTAGTTGACCTGCTGTGAGAAAAAATCAAGTTAGTACATTTCAAACATGAAAAACGTCATTTTCTACTCAACATGAAATACCAAAATTCCAAAAGTATAAAACATACAAAAATGCTTACCAAAGAGAGGAAATGTGTCGTGCTCAGCACCCTCCTCCCGCCCTGTGGTGCAACAGATGTCCCTTTCTCCAAAACTGTACTCAATGGGACCGTAACGTTGCAACCACACACTATATGACCTGCTGTGAGAAAAAATCAAGTTAGTACATTTCAAACAAGAAAAACGTCATTTTATACTCAACATGAAAAACCAAAATTCCAAAAGTATAAAACATACAAAAATGCTTACCAAAGAGAGGAAATGTGTCGTGCTCAGCAACCTCCTCCCGCCCTGTGGTGCAACAGATGTCCCTTTCTCCAAAACTGTACTCAATGGGACCGTAACGTTGCAACCACACACTAGTTGACCTGCTGTGAGAAAAAATCAAGTTAGTACATTTCAAACATGGAGAATGTCATTTTATAATCAACATGAAATACCAAAATTCCAAAAGTATAAAACATACAAAAATGCTTACCAAAGAGAGGAAATGTGTCGTGCTCAGCACCCTCCTCCTGCCCTGTGGTGCAACAGATGTCCCTTTCTCCAAAACTGTACTCAATGGGACCGTAACGTTGCAACCACACACTAGTTGACCTGCTGTGAGAAAAAATCAAGTTAGTACATTTCAAACATGAAAAACGTCATTTTATACTCAACATGAAATACCAAAATTCCAAAAGTATAAAACATACAAAAATGCTTACCAAAGAGAGGAAATGTGTCGTGCTCAGCACCCTCCTCCCGCCCTGTGGTGCAACAGATGTCCCTTTCAGCAAAACTGTACTCAATGGGACCGTAACGTTGCAACCACACACAAGTTGACCTGCTGCGAGCAAAAATCAAGTTAGTACATTTCAAACATGAAAGAGGTCATTTTATACTCAACATGAAAAACCAAAATTCCAAAAGTATAAAACATACAAAAATGCTTACCAAAGAGAGGAAATGTGTCGTGCTCAGCACCCTCCTCCCGCCCTGTGGTGCAACAGATGTCCCTTTCTGCAAAAATGTACTCAGTGGGACCGTAATGTTGCAACCACACACAAGTTACCTGCTGCGAGCAAAAATCAAGTTAGTAGATTTCAAACATGAAAAAGGTCATTTTATACTCAACATGAAAAACCAAAATTCCAAAAGTATAAAACATACAAAAATGCTTACCAAAGAGAGGAAATGTGTCGTGCTCAGCACCCTCCTCCCGCCCTGTGGTGCAACAGATGTCCCTTTCTCCAAAACTGTACTCAATGGGACCGTAACGTTGCAACCACACACTAGTTGACCTGGTGTGAGAAAAAATCAAGTTAGTACATTTCAAACATGAAAGAGGTCATTTTATACTCAACATGAAAAACCAAAATTCCAAAAGTATAAAACATACAAAAATGCTTACCAAAGAGAGGAAATGTGTCGTGCTCAGCACCCTCCTCCCGCCCTGTGGTGCAACAGATGTCCCTTTCTCCAAGACTGTACTCAATGGGACCGTAACGTTGCAACCATACACTATATGACCTGCTGTGAGAAAAAATCAAGTTAGTACATTTCAAACATGAAAAACGTCATTTTATACTCAACATGAAAAACCAAAATTCCAAAAGTATAAAACATACAAAAATGCTTACCAAAGAGAGGAAATGTGTCGTGCTCAGCACCCTCCTCCGGCCCTGTGGTGCAACAGATGTTCCTTTCTCCAAAACTGTACTCAATGGGACCGTAACGTTGCAACCACACACTAGTTGACCTGCTGTGAGAAAAAATCAAGTTAGTACATTTCAAACATGAAAAACGTCATTTTATACTCAACATGAAATACCAAAATTCCAAAAGTATAAAACATACAAAAATGCTTACCAAAGAGAGGAAATGTGTCGTGCTCAGCACCCTCCTCCCGCCCTGTGGTGCAACAGATGTCCCTTTCTCCAAAACTGTACTCAATGGGACCGTAACGTTGCAACCACACACTATATGACCTGCTGTGAGAAAAAATCAAGTTAGTACATTTCAAACATGAAAAACGTCATTTTATACTCAACATGAAAAACCAAAATTCCAAAAGTATAAAACATACAAAAATGCTTACCAAAGAGAGGAAATGTGTCGTGCTCAGCACCCTCCTCCCGCCCTGTGGTGCAACAGATGTCCCTTTCTCCAAAACTGTACTCAATGAGACCGTAACATTGCAACCACACACTATATGACCTGCTGTGAGAAAAAACCAAGTTAGTACATTTCAAACAAGAAAAACGTCATTTTATACTCAACATGAAAAACCAAAATTCCAAAAGTATAAAACATACAAAAATGCTTACCAAAGAGAGGAAATGTGTCGTGCTCAGCACCCTCCTCCCGCCCTGTGGTGCAACAGATGTCCCTTTCTCCAAGACTGTACTCAATGGGACCGTAACGTTGCAACCACACACTTTATGACCTGCTGTGAGAAAAAATCAAGTTAGTACATTTCAAACAAGAAAAACGTCATTTTATACTCAACATGAAAAACCAAAATTCCAAAAGTATAAAACATACAAAAATGCTTACCAAAGAGAGGAAATGTGTCGTGCTCAGCACCTTCCTCCCACCCTGTGGTGCAACAGATGTCCCTTTCTCCAAAACTGTACTCAATGGGACCGTAACGTTGCAACCACACACTAGTTGACCTGCTGTGAGAAAAAATCAAGTTAGTACATTTCAAACATGAAAAACGTCATTTTATACTCAACATGAAATACCAAAATTCCAAAAGTATAAAACATACAAAAATGCTTAACAAAGAGAGGAAATGTGTCGTGCTCAGCACCCTCCTCCCGCCCTGTGGTGCAACAGATGTCCCTTTCTCCAAAACTGTACTCAATGGGACCGTAACGTTGCAACCACACACTATATGACCTGCTGTGAGAAAAAATCAAGTTAGTACATTTCAAACATGAAAAAGGTCATTTTATACTCAACATGAAAAACCAAAATACCAAAAGTATAAAACATACAAAAATGCTTACCAAAGAGAGGAGATGTGTCGTGCTCAGCACCCTCCTCCCGCCCTGTGGTGCATCAGATGTCCCTTTCTCCAAAACTGTACTCAATGGGACCGTAACGTTGCAACCACACACTATATGACGTGCTGTGAGAAAAAATCAAGTTAGTACATTTCAAACATGAAAAACGTCATTTTATACTCAACATGAAAAACCAAAATTCCAAAAGTATAAAACATACAAAAATGCTTACCAAAGAGAGGAAATGTGTCGTGCTCAGCAACCTCCTCCCGCCCTGTGGTGCAACAGATGTCCCTTTCTCCAAAACTGTACTCAATGGGACCGTAACGTTGCAACCACACACTAGTTGACCTGCTGTGAGAAAAAATCAAGTTAGTACATTTCAAACATGGAGAATGTCATTTTATACTCAACATGAAATACCAAAATTCCAAAAGTATAAAACATACAAAAATGCTTACCAAAGAGAGGAAATGTGTCGTGCTCAGCACCCTCCTCCCGCCCTGTGGTGCAACAGATGTCCCTTTCTCCAAAACTGTACTCAATGGGACCGTAACGTTGCAACCACACACTAGTTGACCTGCTGTGAGAAAAAATCAAGTTAGTACATTTCAAACATGAAAAACGTCATTTTATACTCAACATGAAATACCAAAATTCCAAAAGTATAAAACATACGAAAATGCTTACCAAAGAGAGGAAATGTGTCGTGCTCAGCACCCTCCTCCCGCCCTGTGGTGCAACAGATGTCCCTTTCAGCAAAACTGTACTCAATGGGACCGTAACGTTGCAACCACACACAAGTTGACCTGCTGCGAGCAAAAATCAAGTTAGTACATTTCAAACATGAAAGAGGTCATTTTATAATCAACATGAAAAACCAAAATTCCAAAAGTATAAAACATACAAAAATGCTTACCAAAGAGAGGAAATGTGTCGTGCTCAGCACCCTCCTCCCGCCCTGTGGTGCAACAGATGTCCCTTTCTGCAAAAATGTACTCAGTGGGACCGTAATGTTGCAACCACACACAAGTTACCTGCTGCGAGCAAAAATAAAGTTAGTACATTTCAAACATGAAAAAGGTCATTATATACTCAACATGAAAAACCAAAATTCCAAAAGTATAAAACATACAAAAATGCTTACCAAAGAGAGGAAATGTGTCGTGCTCAGCACCCTCCTCCCGCCCTGTGGTGCAACAGATGTCCCTTTCTCCAAAACTGTACTCAATGGGACCGTAACGTTGCAACCACACACTAGTTGACCTGGTGTGAGAAAAAATCAAGTTAGTACATTTCAAACATGAAAGAGGTCATTTTATACTCAACATGAAAAACCAAAATTCCAAAAGTATAAAACATACAAAAATGCTTACCAAAGAGAGGAAATGTGTCGTGCTCAGCACACTCCTCCCGCCCTATGGTGCAACAGATGTCCCTTTCTCCAAGACTGTACTCAATGGGACCGTAACGTTGCAACCACACACTATATGACCTGCTGTGAGAAAAAATCAAGTTAGTACATTTCAAACATGAAAAACGTCATTTTATACTCAACATGAAAAACCAAAATTCCAAAAGTATAAAACATACAAAAATGCTTACCAAAGAGAGGAAATGTGTCGTGCTCAGCACCCTCCTCCGGCCCTGTGGTGCAACAGATGTCCCTTTCTCCAAAACTGTACTCAATGGGACCGTAACGTTGCAACCACACACTAGTTGACCTGCTGTGAGAAAAAATCAAGTTAGTACATTTCAAACATGAAAAACGTCATTTTATACTCAACTTGAAATACCAAAATTCCGAAAGTATAAAACATACAAAAATGCTTACCAAAGAGAGGAAATGTGTCGTGCTCAGCACCCTCCTCCCGCCCTGTGGTGCAACAGATGTCCCTTTCTCCAAAACTGTACTCAATGGGACCGTAACGTTGCAACCACACACTATATGACCTGCTGTGAGAAAAAATCAAGTTAGTACATTTCAAACATGAAAAACGTCATTTTATACTCAACATGAAAAATCAAAATTCCAAAAGTATAAAACATACAAAAATGCTTACCAAAGAGAGGAAATGTGTCGTGCTCAGCACCCTCCTCCCGCCCTGTGGTGCAACAGATGTCCCTTTCTCCAAAACTGTACTCAATGAGACCGTAACATTGCAACCACACACTATATGACCTGCTGTGAGAAAAAACCAAGTTAGTACATTTCAAACAAGAAAAACGTCATTTTATACTCAACATGAAAAACCAAAATTCCAAAAGTATAAAACATACAAAAATGCTTACCAAAGAGAGGCAATGTGTCGTGCTCAGCACCCTCCTCCCGCCCTGTGGTGCAACAGATGTCCCTTTGTCCAAGACTGTACTCAATGGGACCGTAACGTTGCAACCACACACTATATGACCTGCTGTGAGAATAAATCAAGTTAGTACATTTCAAACGTGAAAAACGTCATTTTATACTCAACATGAAAAACCAAAATTCCAAAAGTATAAAACATACAAAAGCGCTTACCAAAGAGAGGAAATGTGTCGTGCTCAGCACCCTCCTCCCGCCCTGTGGTGCAACAGATGTCCCTTTCTCCAAAACTGTACTCAATGGGACCGTAACGTTGCAACCACACACTAGTTGACCTGCTGTGAGAAAAAATCAAGTTAGTACATTTCAAACATGAAAAACGTCATTTTATACTCAACATGAAATACCAAAATTCCAAAAGTATAAAACATACAAAAATGCTTAACAAAGAGAGGAAATGTGTCGTGCTCAGCACCCTCCTCCCGCCCTGTGGTGCAACAGATGTCCCTTTCTCCAAAACTGTACTCAATGGGACCGTAACGTTGCAACCACACACTATATGACCTGCCGTGAGAAAAAATCAAGTTAGTACATTTCAAACATGAAAAACGTCATTTTATACTCAACATGAAAAACCAAAATTCCAAAAGTATAAAACATACAAAAATGCTTACCAAAGAGAGGAGATGTGTCGTGCTCAGCACCCTCCTCCCGCCCTGTGGTGCATCAGATGTCCCTTTCTCCAAAACTGTACTCAATGGGACCGTAACGTTGCAACCACACACTATATGACCTGCTGTGAGAAAAAATCAAGTTAGTACATTTCAAACAAGAAAAACGTCATTTTATACTCAACATGAAAAACCAAAATTCCAAAAGTATAAAACATACAAAAATGCTTACCAAAGAGAGGAAATGTGTCGTGCTCAGCACCCTCCTCCCGCCCTGTGGTGCAACAGATGTCCCTTTCTCCAAAACTGTACTCAATGGGACCGTAACGTTGCAACCACACACTAGTTGACCTGGTGTGAGAAAAAATCAAGTTAGTACATTTCAAACATGAAAGAGGTCATTTTATACTCAACATGAAAAACCAAAATTCCAAAAGTATAAAACATACAAAAATGCTTACCAAAGAGAGGAAATGTGTCGTGCTCAGCACACTCCTCCCGCCCTATGGTGCAACAGATGTCCCTTTCTCCAAGACTGTACTCAATGGGACCGTAACGTTGCAACCACACACTATATGACCTGCTGTGAGAAAAAATCAAGTTAGTACATTTCAAACATGAAAAACGTCATTTTATACTCAACATGAAAAACCAAAATTCCAAAAGTATAAAACATACAAAAATGCTTACCAAAGAGAGGAAATGTGTCGTGCTCAGCACCCTCCTCCGGCCCTGTGGTGCAACAGATGTCCCTTTCTCCAAAACTGTACTCAATGGGACCGTAACGTTGCAACCACACACTATATGACCTGCTGTGAGAAAAAATCAAGTTAGTACATTTCAAACATGAAAAACGTCATTTTATACTCAACATGAAAAATCAAAATTCCAAAAGTTTAAAACATACAAAAATGCTTACCAAAGAGAGGAAATGTGTCGTGCTCAGCACCCTCCTCCCGCCCTGTGGTGCAACAGATGTCCCTTTCTCCAAAACTGTACTCAATGAGACCGTAACATTGCAACCACACACTATATGACCTGCTGTGAGAAAAAACCAAGTTAGTACATTTCAAACAAGAAAAACGTCATTTTATACTCAACATGAAAAACCAAAATTCCAAAAGTATAAAACATACAAAAATGCTTACCAAAGAGAGGCAATGTGTCGTGCTCAGCACCCTCCTCCCGCCCTATGGTGCAACAGATGTCCCTTTCTCCAAAACTGTACTCAATGGGACCGTAACGTTGCAACCACACACAAGTTGACCTGCTGTGAGAAAAAATCAAGTTAGTACATTTCAAACATGAAAAACGTCATTTTATACTCAACTTGAAATACCAAAATTCCGAAAGTATAAAACATACAAAAATGCTTACCAAAGAGAGGAAATGTGTCGTGCTCAGCACCCTCCTCCCGCCCTGTGGTGCAACAGATGTCCCTTTCTCCAAAACTGTACTCAATGGGACCGTAACGTTGCAACCACACACTATATGACCTGCTGTGAGAAAAAATCAAGTTAGTACATTTCAAACATGAAAAACGTCATTTTATACTCAACATGAAAAATCAAAATTCCAAAAGTTTAAAACATACAAAAATGCTTACCAAAGAGAGGAAATGTGTCGTGCTCAGCACCCTCCTCCCGCCCTGTGGTGCAACAGATGTCCCTTTCTCCAAAACTGTACTCAATGAGACCGTAACATTGCAACCACACACTATATGACCTGCTGTGAGAAAAAACCAAGTTAGTACATTTCAAACAAGAAAAACGTCATTTTATACTCAACACGAAAAACCAAAATTCCAAAAGTATAAAACATACAAAAATGCTTACCAAAGAGAGGCAATGTGTCGTGCTCAGCACCCTCCTCCCGCCCTGTGGTGCAACAGATGTCCCTTTCTCCAAGACTGTACTCAATGGGACCGTAACGTTGCAACCACACACTATATGACCTGCTGTGAGAAAAAATCAAGTTAGTACATTTCAAACGTGAAAAACGTCATTTTATACTCAACATGAAAAACCAAAATTCCAAAAGTATAAAACATACAAAAACGCTTACCAAAGAGAGGAAATGTGTCGTGCTCAGCACCCTCCTCCCGCCCTGTGGTGCAACAGATGTCCCTTTCTCCAAAACTGTACTCAATGGGACCGTAACGTTGCAACCACACACTAGTTGACCTGCTGTGAGAAAAAATCAAGTTAGTACATTTCAAACATGAAAAACGTCATTTTATACTCAACATGAAATACCAAAATTCCAAAAGTATAAAACATACAAAAATGCTTAACAAAGAGAGGAAATGTGTCGTGCTCAGCACCCTCCTCCCGCCCTGTGGTGCAACAGATGTCCCTTTCTCCAAAACTGTACTCAATGGGACCGTAACGTTGCAACCACACACTATATGACCTGCCGTGAGAAAAAATCAAGTTAGTACATTTCAAACATGAAAAACGTCATTTTATACTCAACATGAAAAACCAAAATTCCAAAAGTATAAAACATACAAAAATGCTTACCAAAGAGAGGAAATGTGTCGTGCTCAGCACACTCCTCCCGCCCTATGGTGCAACAGATGTCCCTTTCTCCAAGACTGTACTCAATGGGACCGTAACGTTGCAACCACACACTATATGACCTGCTGTGAGAAAAAATCAAGTTAGTACATTTCAAACATGAAAAACGTCATTTTATACTCAACATGAAAAACCAAAATTCCAAAAGTATAAAACATACAAAAATGCTTACCAAAGAGAGGAAATGTGTCGTGCTCAGCACCCTCCTCCGGCCCTGTGGTGCAACAGATGTCCCTTTCTCCAAAACTGTACTCAATGGGACCGTAACGTTGCAACCACACACTATATGACCTGCTGTGAGAAAAAATCAAGTTAGTACATTTCAAACATGAAAAACGTCATTTTATACTCAACATGAAAAATCAAAATTCCAAAAGTTTAAAACATACAAAAATGCTTACCAAAGAGAGGAAATGTGTCGTGCTCAGCACCCTCCTCCCGCCCTGTGGTGCAACAGATGTCCCTTTCTCCAAAACTGTACTCAATGAGACCGTAACATTGCAACCACACACTATATGACCTGCTGTGAGAAAAAACCAAGTTAGTACATTTCAAACAAGAAAAACGTCATTTTATACTCAACATGAAAAACCAAAATTCCAAAAGTATAAAACATACAAAAATGCTTACCAAAGAGAGGCAATGTGTCGTGCTCAGCACCCTCCTCCCGCCCTATGGTGCAACAGATGTCCCTTTCTCCAAAACTGTACTCAATGGGACCGTAACGTTGCAACCACACACAAGTTGACCTGCTGTGAGAAAAAATCAAGTTAGTACATTTCAAACATGAAAAACGTCATTTTATACTCAACTTGAAATACCAAAATTCCGAAAGTATAAAACATACAAAAATGCTTACCAAAGAGAGGAAATGTGTCGTGCTCAGCACCCTCCTCCCGCCCTGTGGTGCAACAGATGTCCCTTTCTCCAAAACTGTACTCAATGGGACCGTAACGTTGCAACCACACACTATATGACCTGCTGTGAGAAAAAATCAAGTTAGTACATTTCAAACATGAAAAACGTCATTTTATACTCAACATGAAAAATCAAAATTCCAAAAGTTTAAAACATACAAAAATGCTTACCAAAGAGAGGAAATGTGTCGTGCTCAGCACCCTCCTCCCGCCCTGTGGTGCAACAGATGTCCCTTTCTCCAAAACTGTACTCAATGAGACCGTAACATTGCAACCACACACTATATGACCTGCTGTGAGAAAAAACCAAGTTAGTACATTTCAAACAAGAAAAACGTCATTTTATACTCAACATGAAAAGCCAAAATTCCAAAAGTATAAAACATACAAAAATGCTTACCAAAGAGAGGCAATGTGTCGTGCTCAGCACCCTCCTCCCGCCCTGTGGTGCAACAGATGTCCCTTTCTCCAAGACTGTACTCAATGGGACCGTAACGTTGCAACCACACACTATATGACCTGCTGTGAGAAAAAATCAAGTTAGTACATTTCAAACGTGAAAAACGTCATTTTATACTCAACATGAAAAACCAAAATTCCAAAAGTATAAAACATACAAAAACGCTTACCAAAGAGAGGAAATGTGTCGTGCTCAGCACCCTCCTCCCGCCCTGTGGTGCAACAGATGTCCCTTTCTCCAAAACTGTACTCAATGGGACCGTAACGTTGCAACCACACACTAGTTGACCTGCTGTGAGAAAAAATCAAGTTAGTACATTTCAAACATGAAAAACGTCATTTTATACTCAACATGAAATACCAAAATTCCAAAAGTATAAAACATACAAAAATGCTTAACAAAGAGAGGAAATGTGTCGTGCTCAGCACCCTCCTCCCGCCCTGTGGTGCAACAGATGTCCCTTTCTCCAAAACTGTACTCAATGGGACCGTAACGTTGCAACCACACACTATATGACCTGCCGTGAGAAAAAATCAAGTTAGTACATTTCAAACATGAAAAACGTCATTTTATACTCAACATGAAAAACCAAAATTCCAAAAGTATAAAACATACAAAAATGCTTACCAAAGAGAGGAGATGTGTCGTGCTCAGCACCCTCCTCCCGCCCTGTGGTGCATCAGATGTCCCTTTCTCCAAAACTGTACTCAATGGGACCGTAACGTTGCAACCACACACTATATGACCTGCTGTGAGAAAAAATCAAGTTAGTACATTTCAAACAAGAAAAACGTCATTTTATACTCAACATGAAAAACCAAAATTCCAAAAGTATAAAACATACAAAAATGCTTACCAAAGAGAGGAAATGTGTCGTGCTCAGCACCCTCCTCCCGCCCTGTGGTGCAACAGATGTCCCTTTCTGCAAAAATGTACTCAGTGGGACCGTAATGTTGCAACCACACACAAGTTACCTGCTGCGAGCAAAAATAAAGTTAGTACATTTCAAACATGAAAAAGGTCATTATATACTCAACATGAAAAACCAAAATTCCAAAAGTATAAAACATACAAAAATGCTTACCAAAGAGAGGAAATGTGTCGTGCTCAGCACCCTCCTCCCGCCCTGTGGTGCAACAGATGTCCCTTTCTCCAAAACTGTACTCAATGGGACCGTAACGTTGCAACCACACACTAGTTGACCTGCTGTGAGAAAAAATCAAGTTAGTACATTTCAAACATGGAAAATGTCATTTTATACTCAACATGAAATACCAAAATTCCAAAAGTATAAAACATACAAAAATGCTTACCAAAGAGAGGAAATGTGTCGTGCTCAGCACCCTCCTCCCGCCCTGTGGTGCAACAGATGTCCCTTTCTCCAAAACTGTACTCAATGGGACCGTAACGTTGCAACCACACACTATATGACGTGCTGTGAGAAAAAATCAAGTTAGTACATTTCAAACAAGAAAAACGTCATTTTATACTCAACATGAAAAACCAAAATTCCAAAAGTATAAAACATACAAAAATGCTTACCAAAGAGAGGAAATGTGTCGTGCTCAGCAACCTCCTCCCGCCCTGTGGTGCAACAGATGTCCCTTTCTCCAAAACTGTACTCAATGGGACCGTAACGTTGCAACCACACACTAGTTGACCTGCTGTGAGAAAAAATCAAGTTAGTACATTTCAAACATGGAGAATGTCATTTTATACTCAACATGAAATACCAAAATTCCAAAAGTATAAAACATACAAAAATGCTTACCAAAGAGAGGAAATGTGTCGTGCTCAGCACCCTCCTCCCGCCCTGTGGTGCAACAGATGTCCCTTTCTCCAAAACTGTACTCAATGGGACCGTAACGTTGCAACCACACACTAGTTGACCTGTTGTGAGAAAAAATCAAGTTAGTACATTTCAAACATGAAAAACGTCATTTTATACTCAACATGAAATACCAAAATTCCAAAAGTATAAAACATACAAAAATGCTTACCAAAGAGAGGAAATGTGTCGTGCTCAGCACCCTCCTCCCGCCCTGTGGTGCAACAGATGTCCCTTTCAGCAAAACTGTACTCAATGGGACCGTAACGTTGCAACCACACACAAGTTGACCTGCTGCGAGCAAAAATCAAGTTAGTACATTTCAAACATGAAAGAGGTCATTTTATAATCAACATGAAAAACCAAAACTCCAAAAGTATAAAACATACAAAAATGCTTACCAAAGAGAGGAAATGTGTCGTGCTCAGCACCCTCCTCCCGCCCTGTGGTGCAACAGATGTCCCTTTCTGCAAAAATGTACTCAGTGGGACCGTAATGTTGCAACCACACACAAGTTACCTGCTGCGAGCAAAAATCAAGTTAGTACATTTCAAACATGAAAAAGGTCATTATATACTCAACATGAAAAACCAAAATTCCAAAAGTATAAAACATACAAAAATGCTTACCAAAGAGAGGAAATGTGTCGTGCTCAGCACCCTCCTCCCGCCCTGTGGTGCAACAGATGTCCCTTTCTCCAAAACTGTACTCAATGGGACCGTAACGTTGCAACCACACACTAGTTGACCTGGTGTGAGAAAAAATCAAGTTAGTACATTTCAAACATGAAAGAGGTCATTTTATACTCAACATGAAAAACCAAAATTCCAAAAGTATAAAACATACAAAAATGCTTACCAAAGAGAGGAAATGTGTCGTGCTCAGCACCCTCCTCCCGCCCTGTGGTGCAACAGATGTCCCTTTCTCCAAAACTGTACTCAATGGGACCGTAACGTTGCAACCACACACTATATGACCTGCTGTGAGAAAAAATCAAGTTAGTACATTTCAAACATGAAAAACGTCGTTTTATACTCAACATGAAAAACCAAAATTCCAAAAGTATAAAACATACAAAAATGCTTACCAAAGAGAGGAAATGTGTCGTGCTCAGCACCCTCCTCCGGCCCTGTGGTGCAACGGATGTCCCTTTCTCCAAAACTGTACTCAATGGGACCGTAACGTTGCAACCACACACTAGTTGACCTGCTGTGAGAAAAAATCAAGTTAGTACATTTCAAACATGAAAAACGTCATTTTATACTCAACTTGAAATACCAAAATTCCGAAAGTATAAAACATACAAAAATGCTTGCCAAAGAGAGGAAATGTGTCGTGCTCAGCACCCTCCTCCCGCCCTGTGGTGCAACAGATGTCCCTTTCTCCAAAACTGTACTCAATGGGACCGTAACGTTGCAACCACACACTATATGACCTGCTGTGAGAAAAAATCAAGTTAGTACATTTCAAACATGAAAAACGTCATTTTATACTCAACATGAAAAATCAAAATTCCAAAAGTATAAAACATACAAAAATGCTTACCAAAGAGAGGAAATGTGTCGTGCTCAGCACCCTCCTCCCGCCCTGTGGTGCAACAGATGTCCCTTTCTCCAAAACTGTACTCAATGAGACCGTAACATTGCAACCACACACTATATGACCTGCTGTGAGAAAAAACCAAGTTAGTACATTTCAAACAAGAAAAACGTCATTTTATACTCAACATGAAAAACCAAAATTCCAAAAGTATAAAACATACAAAAATGCTTACCAAAGAGAGGCAATGTGTCGTGCTCAGCACCCTCCTCCCGCCCTGTGGTGCAACAGATGTCCCTTTCTCCAAGACTGTACTCAATGGGACCGTAACGTTGCAACCACACACTATATGACCTGCTGTGAGAAAAAAATCAAGTTAGTACATTTCAAACGTGAAAAACGTCATTTTATACTCAACATGAAAAACCAAAATTCCAAAAGTATAAAACATACAAAAACGCTTACCAAAGAGAGGAAATGTGTCGTGCTCAGCACCCTCCTCCCGCCCTGTGGTGCAACAGATGTCCCTTTCTCCAAAACTGTACTCAATGGGACCGTAACGTTGCAACCACACACTAGTTGACCTGCTGTGAGAAAAAATCAAGTTAGTACATTTCAAACATGAAAAACGTCATTTTATACTCAACATGAAATACCAAAATTCCAAAAGTATAAAACATACAAAAATGCTTAACAAAGAGAGGAAATGTGTCGTGCTCAGCACCCTCCTCCCGCCCTGTGGTGCAACAGATGTCCCTTTCTCCAAAACTGTACTCAATGGGACCGTAACGTTGCAACCACACACTATATGACCTGCCGTGAGAAAAAATCAAGTTAGTACATTTCAAACATGAAAAACGTCATTTTATACTCAACATGAAAAACCAAAATTCCAAAAGTATAAAACATACAAAAATGCTTACCAAAGAGAGGAGATGTGTCGTGCTCAGCACCCTCCTCCCGCCCTGTGGTGCATCAGATGTCCCTTTCTCCAAAACTGTACTCAATGGGACCGTAACGTTGCAACCACACACTATATGACCTGCTGTGAGAAAAAATCAAGTTAGTACATTTCAAACAAGAAAAACGTCATTTTATACTCAACATGAAAAACCAAAATTCCAAAAGTATAAAACATACAAAAATGCTTACCAAAGAGAGGAAATGTGTCGTGCTCAGCACCCTCCTCCCGCCCTGTGGTGCAACAGATGTCCCTTTCTCCAAAACTGTACTCAATGGGACCGTAACGTTGCAACCACACACTAGTTGACCTGCTGTGAGAAAAAATCAAGTTAGTACATTTCAAACATGGAAAATGTCATTTTATACTCAACATGAAATACCAAAATTCCAAAAGTATAAAACATACAAAAATGCTTACCAAAGAGAGGAAATGTGTCGTGCTCAGCACCCTCCTCCCGCCCTGTGGTGCAACAGATGTCCTTTTCTCCAAAACTGTACTCAATGGGACCGTAACGTTGCAACCACACACTAGTTGACCTGCTGTGAGAAAAAATTAAGTTAGTACATTTCAAACATGAAAAACGTCATTTTATGCTCAACATGAAATACCAAAATTCCAAAAGTATAAAACATACAAAAATGCTTACCAAAGAGAGGAAATGTGTCGTGCTCAGCACCCTCCTCCCGCCCTGTAGTGCAACAGATGTCCCTTTCAGCAAAACTGTACTCAATGGGACCGTAACGTTGCAACCACACACAAGTTGACCTGCTGCGAGCAAAAATCAAGTTAGTACATTTCAAACATGAAAGAGGTCATTTTATACTCAACATGAAAAACCAAAATTCCAAAAGTATAAAACATACAAAAATGCTTACCAAAGAGAGGAAATGTGTCGTGCTCAGCACCCTCCTCCCGCCCTGTGGTGCAACAGATGTCCCTTTCTGCAAAAATGTACTCAGTGGGACCGTAATGCTGCGAGCAAAAATCAAGTTAGTACATTTCAAACATGAAAAAGGTCATTTTATACTCAACATGAAAAACCAAAATTCCAAAAGTATAAAACATACAAAAATGCTTACCAAAGAGAGGAAATGTGTCGTGCTCAGCACCCTCCTCCCGCCCTGTGGTGCAACAGATGTCCCTTTCTCCAAAACTGTACTCAATGGGACCGTAACGTTGCAACCACACACTAGTTGACCTGGTGTGAGAAAAAATCAAGTTAGTACATTTCAAACATGAAAAACGTCATTTTATACTCAACATGAAATACGAAAATTCCAAAAGTATAAAACATACAAAAATGCTTACCAAAGAGAGGAAATGTGTCGTGCTCAGCACCCTCCTCCCGCCCTGTGGTGCAACAGATGTTCCTTCCTCCAAAACTGTACTCAATGGGACCGTAACGTTGCAACCACACTCTATATGACCTGCTGTGAGAAAAAATCAAGTTAGTACATTTCAAACATGAAAAACGTCATTTTATACTCAACATGAAAAACCAAAATTCCAAAAGTATAAAACATACAAAAATGCTTACCAAAGAGAGGAAATGTGTCGTGCTCAGCACCCTCCTCCCGCCCTGTGGTGCAACAGATGTCCCTTTCTCCAAAACTGTACTCAATGGGACCGTAACGTTGCAACCACACACTAGTTGACCTGCTGTGAGAAAAAATCAAGTTAGTACATTTCAAACATGAAAAACGTCATTTTATACTCAACATGAAATACCAAAATTCCAAAAGTATAAAACATACAAAAATGCTTACAAAAGAGAGGAAATGTGTCGTGCTCAGCACCCTCCTCCCGCCCTGTGGTGCAACAGATGTCCCTTTCTCCAAAACTGTACTCAATGGGACCGTAACGTTGCAACCACACACTAGTTGACCTGCTGTGAGAAAAAATCAAGTTAGTACATTTCAAACATGAAAAACGTCATTTTATACTCAACATGAAAAACCAAAATTCAAAAGTATAAAACATACAAAAATGCTTACAAAAGAGAGGAAATGTGTCGTGCTCAGCACCCTCCTCCCGCCCTGTGGTGCAACAGATGTCCCTTTCTCCAAAACTGTACTCAATGGGACCGTAATGTTGCAACCACACACAAGTTGACCTGCTGTGAGAAAAAATCAAGTTAGTACATTTCAAACATGAAAAACGTCATTTTATACTCAACATGAAAAACCAAAATTCCAAAAGTATAAAACATACAAAAATGCTTACCAAAGAGAGGAAATGTGTCGCGCTCAGCACCCTCCTCCCGCCCTGTGGTGCAACAGATGTCCCTTTCTCCAAAACTGTACTCAATGGGACCGTAACGTTGCAACCACACACAAGTTGACCTGCTGTGAGAAAAAATCAAGTTAGTACATTCCAAACATGAAAAACGTAATTTTATACTCAACATGAAAAACCAAAATTCCAAAAGTATAAAACATACAAAAATGCTTACCAAAGAGAGGAAATGTGTCGTGCTCAGCACCCTCCTCCCGCCCTGTGGTGCAACAGATGTCCCTTTCTCCAAAACTGTACTCAATGGGACCGTAACGTTGCAACCACACTCTATATGACCTGCTGTGAGAAAAAATCAAGTTAGTACATTTCAAACATGAAAAACGTCATTTTATACTCAACATGAAAAACCAAAATTCCAAAAGTATAAAACATACAAAAATGCTTACCAAAGAGAGGAAATGTGTCGTGCTCAGCACCCTCCTCCCGCCCTGTGGTGCAACAGATGTCCCTTTCTCCAAAACTGTACTCAATGGGACCGTAACGTTGCAACCACACACTATATGACCTGCTGTGAGAAAAAATCAAGTTAGTACATTTCAAACATGAAAAACGTCATTTTATACTCAACATGAAAAACCAAAATTCCAAAAGTATAAAACATACAAAAATGCTTACCAAAGAGAGGAAATGTGTCGTGCTCAGCACCCTCCTCCCGCCCTGTGGTGCAACAGATGTCCCTTTCTCCAAAACTGTACTCAATGGGACCGTAACGTTGCAACCACACACTAGTTGACCTGCTGTGAGAAAAAATCAAGTTAGTACATTTCAAACATGAAAAACGTCATTTTATACTCAACATGAAAGACCAAAATTCCAAAAGTATAAAACATACAAAAATGCTTACCAAAGAGAGGAAATGTGTCGTGCTCAGCACCCTCCTCCCGCCCTGTGGTGCAACAGATGACCCTTTCTCCAAAACTGTACTCAATGGGACCGTAATGTTGCAACCACACACAAGTTGACCTGCTGTGAGAAAAAATCAAGTTAGTACATTTCAAACATGAAAAACGTCATTTTATACTCAACATGAAAAACCAAAATTCCAAAAGTATAAAACATACAAAAATGCTTACCAAAGAGAGGAAATGTGTCGCGCTCAGCACCCTCCTCCCGCCCTGTGGTGCAACAGATGTCCCTTTCTCCAAAACTGTACTCAATGGGACCGTAACGTTGCAACCACACACTATATGACCTGCTGTGAGAAAAAATCAAGTTAGTACATTTCAAACATGAAAAACGTCATTTTATACTCAACATGAAAAACCAAAATTCCAAAAGTATAAAACATACAAAAATGCTTACCAAAGAGAGGAAATGTGTCGTGCTCAGCACCCTCCTCCCGCCCTGTGGTGCAACAGATGTCCCTTTCTCCAAAACTGTACTCAATGGGACCGTAACGTTGCAACCACACACTATATGACCTGCTGTGAGAAAAAATCAAGTTAGTACATTTCAAACATGAAAAACGTCATTTTATACTCAACATGAAATACCAAAATTCCGAAAGTATAAAACATACAAAAATGCTTACCAATGAGAGGAAATGTGTCGTGCTCAGCACCCTCCTCAAGCCCTGTGGTGCAACAGATGTCCCTTTCTCCAAAACTGTACTCAATGGGACCGTAACGTTGCAACCACACACTATATGACCTGCTGTGAGAAAAAATCAAGTTAGTACATTTCAAACATGAAAAACGTCAATTTATACTCATCATGAAAAACCAAAATTCCAAAAGTATAAAACATACAAAAATGCTTACCAAAGAGAGGAAATGTGTCGTGCTCAGCACCCTCCTCCCGCTCTGTGGTGCAACAGATGTCCCTTTCTCCAAAACCGTACTCAATGGGACCGTAACGTTGCAACCACACACAAGTTGACCTGCTGCGAGCAACAATCAAGTTAGTACATTTCAAACATGAAAGAGGTCATTTTATACTCAACATGAAAAACCAAAATTCCAAAAGTATAAAACATACAAAAATGCTTACCAAAGAGAGGAAATGTGTCGTGCTCAGCACCCTCCTCCCGCCCTGTGGTGCAACAGATGTCCCTTTCTCCAAGACTGTACTCAATGGGACCGTAACGTTGCAACCACACACTATATGACCTGCTGTGAGAAAAAATCAAGTTAGTACATTTCAAACATGAAAAACGTCATTTTATACTCAACATGAAAAACCAAAATTCCAAAAGTATAAAACATACAAAAATGCTTACCAAAGAGAGGAAATGTGTCGTGCTCAGCACCCTCCTCCCGCCCTGTGGTGCAACAGATGTCCCTTTCTCCAAAACTGTACTCAATGGGACCGTAACGTTGCAACCACACACTAGTTGACCTGCTGTGAGAAAAAATCAAGTTAGTACATTTCAAACATGGAAAATGTCATTTTATACTCAATATGAAATACCAAAATTCCAAAAGTATAAAACATACAAAAATGCTTACCAAAGAGAGGAAATGTGTCGTGCTCAGCACCCTCCTCCCGCCCTGTGGTGCAACAGATGTCCCTTTCTCCAAAACTGTACTCAATTGGACCGTAACGTTGCAACCACACACTAGTTGACCTGCTGCGAGGAAAAATCAAGTTAGTACATTTCAAACATGAAAAACGTCATTTTATACTCAACATGAAAAACCAAAATTCCAAAAGTATAAAACATACAAAAATGCTTACCAAAGAGAGGAAATGTGTCGTGCTCAGCACCCTCCTCCCGCCCTGTGGTGCAACAGATGTCCCTTTCTCCAAAACTGTACTCAATGGGACCGTAACGTTGCAACCACACACTAGTTGACCTACTGTGAGAAAAAATCAAGTTAGTACATTTCAAACATGAAAAACGTCATTTTATACTCAACATGAAATACCAAAATTCCAAAAGTATAAAACATACAAAAATGCTTACCAAAGAGAGGAAATGTGTCGTGCTCAGCACCCTCCTCCCGCCCTGTGGTGCAACAGATGTCCCTTTCAGCAAAACTGTACTCAATGGGACCGTAACGTTGCAACCACACACAAGTTGACCTGCTGCGAGCAAAAATCAAGTTAGTACATTTCAAACATGAAAGAGGTCATTTTATACTCAACATGAAAAACCAAAATTCCAAAAGTTTAAAACATACAAAAATGCTTACCAAAGAGAGGAAATGTGTCGTGCTCAGCACCCTCCTCCCGCCTGTGGTGCAACAGATGTCCCTTTCTGCAAAAATGTACTCAGTGGGACCGTAATGTTGCAACCACACACTATATGACCTGCTGTGAGAAAAAATCAAGTTAGTACATTTCAAACATGAAAAACGTCATTTTATACTCATCATGAAAAACCAAAATTCCAAAAGTATAAAACATACTAAAATGCTTACCAAAGAGAGGAAATGTGTCGTGCTCAGCACCCTCCTCCCGCCCTGTGGTGCAACAGATGTCCCTTTCTCCAAAACTGTACTCAATGGGACCGTAACGTTGCAACCACACACTATATGACCTGCTGTGAGAAAAAATCAAGTTAGTACATTTCAAACATGAAAAACGTCATTTTATACTCAACATGAAATACCAAAATTCCGAAAGTATAAAACTTACAAAAATGCTTACCAATGAGAGGAAATGTGTCGTGCTCAGCACCCTCCTCCCGCCCTGTGGTGCAACAGATGTCCCTTTCTCCAAAACTGTACTCAATGGGACCGTAACGTTGCAACCACTCACTATATGACCTGCTGTGGGAAAAAATCAAGTTAGTACATTTCAAACATGAAAAACGTCATTTTATACTCATCATGAAAAACCAAAATTCCAAAAGTATAAAACATACAAAAATGCTTACCAAAGAGAGGAAATGTGTCGTGCTCAGCACCCTCCTCCCGCTCTGTGGTGCAACAGATGTCCCTTTCTCCAAAACCGTACTCAATGGGACCGTAACGTTGCAACCACACACAAGTTGACCTGCTGCGAGCAACAATCAAGTTAGTACATTTCAAACATGAAAGAGGTCATTTTATACTCAACATGAAAAACCAAAATTCCAAAAGTATAAAACATACATAAATGCTTACCAAAGAGAGGAAATGTGTCGTGCTCAGCACCCTCCTCCCGCACTGTGGTGCAACAGATGTCCCTTTCTCCAAGACTGTACTCAATGGGACCGTAACGTTGCAACCACACACTATATGACCTGCTGTGAGAAAAAATCAAGTTAGTACATTTCAAACAAGAAAAACGTCATTTTATACTCAACATGAAAAACCAAAATTCCAAAAGTATAAAACATACAAAAATGCTTACCAAAGAGAGGAAATGTGTCGTGCTCAGCACCCTCCTCCCGCCCTGTGGTGCAACAGATGTCCCTTTCTCCAAAACTGTACTCAATGGGACCGTAACGTTGCAACCACACACTAGTTGACCTGCTGTGAGAAAAAATCAAGTTAGTACATTTCAAACATGGAAAATGTCATTTTATACTCAACATGAAATACCAAAATTCCAAAAGTATAAAACATACAAAAATGCTTACCAAAGAGAGGAAATGTGTCGTGGTCAGCACCCTCCTCCCGCCCTGTGGTGCAACAGATGTCCCTTTCTCCAAAACTGTACTCAATTGGACCGTAACGTTGCAACCACACACTAGTTGACCTGCTGCGAGGAAAAATCAAGTTAGTACATTTCAAACATGAAAAACGTCATTTTATACTCAACATGAAAAACCAAAATTCCAAAAGTATAAAACATACAAAAATGCTTACCAAAGAGAGGAAATGTGTCGTGCTCAGCACCCTCCTCCCGCCCTGTGGTGCAACAGATGTCCCTTTCTCCAAAACTGTACTCAATGGGACCGTAACGTTGCAACCACACACTAGTTGACCTGCTGTGAGAAAAAATCAAGTTAGTACATTTCAAACATGAAAAACGTCATTTTATACTCAACATGAAATACCAAAATTCCAAAAGTATAAAACATACAAAAATGCTTACCAAAGAGAGGAAATGTGTCGTGCTCAGCATCCTCCTCCCGCCCTGTGGTGCAACAGATGTCCCTTTCAGCAAAACTGTACTCAATGGGACCGTAACGTTGCAACCACACACAAGTTGACCTGCTGCGAGCAAAAATCAAGTTAGTACATTTCAAACATGAAAGAGGTCATTTTATACTCAACATGAAAAACCAAAATTCCAAAAGTATAAAACATACAAAAATGCTTACCAAAGAGAGGAAATGTGTCGTGCTCAGCACCCTCCTCCCGCCTGTGGTGCAACAGATGTCCCTTTCTGCAAAAATGTACTCAGTGGGACCGTAATGTTGCAACCACACACAAGTTGACCTGCTGCGAGCAAAAATCAAGTTAGTACATTTCAAACATGAAAAAGGTCATTTTATACTCAACATGAAAAACCAAAATTCCAAAAGTATAAAACATACAAAAATGCTTACCAAAGAGAGGAAATGTGTCGTGCTCAGCACCCTCCTCCCGCCCTGTGGTGCAACAGATGTCCCTTTTGCCAAAACTGTATTCAATGGGACCGTAACGTTGCAACCACACACTAGTTGACCTGCTGTGAGAAAAAATCAAGTTAGTACATTTCAAACATGAAAAACGTCATTTTATACTCAACATGAAAAACCAAAATTCCAAAAGTATAAAACATACAAAAATGCTTACAAAAGAGAGGAAATGTGTCGTGCTCAGCACCCTCCTCCCGCCCTGTGGTGCAACAGATGTCCCTTTCTCCAAAACTGTACTCAATGGGACCGTAATGTTGCAACCACACACAAGTTGACCTGCTGTGAGAAAAAATCAAGTTAGTACATTTCAAACATGAAAAACGTCATTTTATACTCAACATGAAAAACCAAAATTCCAAAAGTATAAAACATACAAAAATGCTTACCAAAGAGAGGAAATGTGTCGCGCTCAGCACCCTCCTCCCGCCCTGTGGTGCAACAGATGTCCCTTTCTCCAAAACTGTACTCAATGGGACCGTAACGTTGCAACCACACACAAGTTGACCTGCTGTGAGAAAAAATCAAGTTAGTACATTCCAAACATGAAAAACGTCATTTTATACTCAACATGAAAAACCAAAATTCCAAAAGTATAAAACATACAAAAATGCTTGCCAAAGAGAGGAAATGTGTCGTGCTCAGCACCCTCCTCCCACCCTGTGGTGCAACAGATGTCCCTTTCTCCAAAACTGTACTCCATGGGACCGTAACGTTGCAACCACACACTAGTTGACCTGCTGTGAGAAAAAATCAAGTTAGTACATTTCAAACATGAAAAACGTCATTTTATACTCAACATGAAGAACCAAAATTCCAAAAGTATAAAACATACAAAAATGCTTACCAAAGAGAGGAAATGTGTCGCGCTCAGCACCCTCCTCCCGCCCTGTGGTGCAAAAGATGTCCCTTTCTCCAAAACTGTACTCAATGGGACCGTAACGTTGCAACCACACACAAGTTGACCTGCTGTGAGAAAAAATCAAGTTAGTACATTCCAAACATGAAAAACGTCATTTTATACTCAACATGAAAAACCAAAATTCCAAAAGTATAAAACATACAAAAATGCTTGCCAAAGAGAGGAAATGTGTCGTGCTCAGCACCCTCCTCCCACCCTGTGGTGCAACAGATGTCCCTTTCTCCAAAACTGTACTCCATGGGACCGTAACGTTGCAACCACACACTAGTTGACCTGCTGTGAGAAAAAATCAAGTTAGTACATTTCAAACATGAAAAACGTCATTTTATACTCAACATGAAGAACCAAAATTCCAAAAGTATAAAACATACAAAAATGCTTACCAAAGAGAGGAAATGTGTCGCACTCAGCACCCTCCTCCCGCCCTGTGGTGCAAAAGATGTCCCTTTCTCCAAAACTGTACTCAATGGGACCGTAACGTTGCAACCACACACAAGTTGACCTGCTGTGAGAAAAAATCAAGTTAGTACATTTCAAACATGAAAAACGTCATTTTATACTCAACATGAAAAACCAAAATTCCAAAAGTATAAAACATACAAAAATGCTTACCAAAGAGAGGAAATGTGTCGTGCTCAGCACCCTCCTCCCGCCCTGTGGTGCAACAGATGTCCCTTTCTCCAAAACTGTACTCAATGGGACCGTAACGTTGCAACCACACACTAGTTGACCTGCTGTGAGAAAAAATCAAGTTAGTACATTTCAAACATGAAAAACGTCATTTTATACTCAACATGAAAAACCAAAATTCCAAAAGTATAAAACATACAAAAATGCTTACAAAAGAGAGGAAATGTGTCGCGCTCAGCTCCCTCCTCCCGCCCTGTGGTGCAACAGATGTCCCTTTCTCCAAAACTGTACTCAATGGGACCGTAACGTTGCAACCACACACAAGTTGACCTGCTGCGAGCAAAAATCAAGTTAGTACATTTCAAACATGAAAGAGGTCATTTTATACTCAACATGAAAAACCAAAATTCCAAAAGTATAAAACATACAAAAATGCTTACCAAAGAGAGGAAATGTGTCGTGCTCAGCACCCTCCTCCCGCCCTGTGGTGCAACAGATGACCCTTTCTCCAAAACTGTACTCAATGGGACCGTAACGTTGCAACCACACACTAGTTGACCTGCTGTGAGAAAAAATCAAGTTAGTACATTTCAAACATGAAAAACGTCATTTTATACTCAACATGAAAAACCAAAATTCCAAAAGTATAAAACATACAAAAATGCTTACAAAAGAGAGGAAATGTGTCGTGCTCAGCACCCTCCTCCCGCCCTGTGGTGCAACAGATGTCCCTTTCTCCAAAACTGTACTCAATGGGACCGTAATGTTGCAACCACACACAAGTTGACCTGCTGTGAGAAAAAATCAAGTTAGTACATTTCAAACATGAAAAACGTCATTTTATACTCAACATGAAAAACCAAAATTCCAAAAGTATAAAACATACAAAAATGCTTACCAAAGAGAGGAAATGTGTCGCGCTCAGCACCCTCCTCCCGCCCTGTGGTGCAACAGATGTCCCTTTCTCCAAAACTGTACTCAATGGGACCGTAACGTTGCAACCACACACAAGTTGACCTGCTGTGAGAAAAAATCAAGTTAGTACATTCCAAACATGAAAAACGTCATTTTATACTCAACATGAAAAACCAAAATTCCAAAAGTATAAAACATACAAAAATGCTTACCAAAGAGAGGAAATGTGTCGCGCTCAGCACCCTCCTCCCGCCCTGTGGTGCAACAGATGTCCCTTTCTCCAAAACTGTACTCAATGGGACCGTAACGTTGCAACCACACACAAGTTGACCTGCTGTGAGAAAAAATCAAGTTAGTACATTTCAAACATGAAAAACGTCATTTTATACTCAACATGAAAAACCAAAATTCCAAAAGTATAAAACATACAAAAATGCTTACCAAAGAGAGGAAATGTGTCGTGCTCAGCACCCTCCTCCCGCCCTGTGGTGCAACAGATGTCCCTTTCTCCAAAACTGTACTCAATGGGACCGTAACGTTGCAACCACACACTAGTTGACCTGCTGTGAGAAAAAATCAAGTTAGTACATTTCAAACATGAAAAACGTCATTTTATACTCAACATGAAAAACCAAAATTCCAAAAGTATAAAACATACAAAAATGCTTACAAAAGAGAGGAAATGTGTCGCGCTCAGCTCCCTCCTCCCGCCCTGTGGTGCAACAGATGTCCCTTTCTCCAAAACTGTACTCAATGGGACCGTAACGTTGCAACCACACACAAGTTGACCTGCTGCGAGCAAAAATCAAGTTAGTACATTTCAAACATGAAAGAGGTCATTTTATACTCAACATGAAAAACCAAAATTCCAAAAGTATAAAACATACAAAAATGCTTACCAAAGAGAGGAAATGTGTCGTGCTCAGCACCCTCCTCCCGCCCTGTGGTGCAACAGATGTCCCTTTCTCCAAAACTGTACTCAATGGGACCGTAACGTTGCAACCACACACTATATGACCTGCTGTGAGAAAAAATCAAGTTAGTACATTTCAAACATGAAAAACGTCATTTTATACTCAACATGAAAAACCAAAATTCCAAAAGTATAAAACATACAAAAATGCTTACCAAAGAGAGGAAATGTGTCGTGCTCAGCACCCTCCTCCCGCCCTGTGGTGCAACAGATGTCCCTTTCTCCAAAACTGTACTCAATGGGACCGTAACGTTGCAACCACACTCTAGTTGACCTGCTGTGAGAAAAAATCAAGTTAGTACATTTCAAACATGAAAAACGTCATTTTATACTCAACATGAAAAACCAAAATTCCAAAAGTATAAAACATACAAAAATGCTTACAAAAGAGAGGAAATGTGTCGTGCTCAGCACCCTCCTCCCGCCCTGTGGTGCAACAGATGTCCCTTTCTCCAAAACTGTACTCAATGGGACCGTAACGTTGCAACCACACACTAGTTGACCTGCTGTGAGAAAAAATCAAGTTAGTACATTTCAAACATGAAAAACGTCATTTTATACTCAACATGAAAAACCAAAATTCCAAAAGTATAAAACATAAAAAATGCTTACCAAAGAGGGGAAATGTGTCGCGCTCAGCACCCTCCTCCCGCCCTGTGGTGCAACAGATGTCCCTTTCTCCAAAACTGTACTCAATGGGACCGTAACGTTGCAACCACACACAAGTTGACCTGCTGTGAGAAAAAATCAAGTTAGTACATTCCAAACATGAAAAACGTCATTTTATACTCAACATGAAAAACCAAAATTCCAAAAGTATAAAACATACAAAAATGCTTACCAAAGAGAGAAAATGTGTCGTGCTCAGCACCCTCCTCCCGCCCTGTGGTGCAACAGATGTCCCTTTCTCCAAAACTGTACTCAATGGGACCGTAACGTTGCAACCACACACTAGTTGACCTGCTGTGAGAAAAAATCAAGTTAGTACATTTCAAACATGAAAAACGTCATTTTATACTCAACATGAAGAACCAAAATTCCAAAAGTATAAAACATACAAAAATGCTTACCAAAGAGAGGAAATGTGTCGCGCTCAGCACCCTCCTCCCGCCCTGTGGTGCAACAGATGTCCCTTTCTCCAAAACTGTACTCAATGGGACCGTAACGTTGCAACCACACACAAGTTGACCTGCTGTGAGAAAAAATCAAGTTAGTACATTTCAAACATGAAAAACGTCATTTTATACTCAACATGAAAAACCAAAATTCCAAAAGTATAAAACATACAAAAATGCTTACCAAAGAGAGGAAATGTGTCGTGCTCAGCACCCTCCTCCCGCCCTGTGGTGCAACAGATGTCCCTTTCTCCAAAACTGTACTCAATGGGACCGTAACGTTGCAACCACACACTAGTTGACCTGCTGTGAGAAAAAATCAAGTTAGTACATTTCAAACATGAAAAACGTCATTTTATACTCAACATGAAAAACCAAAATTCCAAAAGTATAAAACATACAAAAATGCTTACAAAAGAGAGGAAATGTGTCGTGCTCAGCACCCTCCTCCCGCCCTGTGGTGCAACAGATGTCCCTTTCTCCAAAACTGTACTCAATGGGACCGTAATGTTGCAACCACACACAAGTTGACCTGCTGTGAGAAAAAATCAAGTTAGTACATTTCAAACATGAAAAACGTCATTTTATACTCAACATGAAAAACCAAAATTCCAAAAGTATAAAACATACAAAAATGCTTACCAAAGAGAGGAAATGTGTCGTGCTCAGCACCCTCCTCCCGCCCTGTGGTGCAACAGATGTCCCTTTCTCCAAAACTGTACTCAATGGGACCGTAACGTTGCAACCACACACTAGTTGACCTGCTGTGAGAAAAAATCAAGTTAGTACATTTCAAACATGAAAAACGTCATTTTATACTCAACATGAAAAACCAAAATTCCAAAAGTATAAAACATACAAAAATGCTTACAAAATAGAGGAAATGTGTCGCGCTCAGCTCCCTCCTCCCGCCCTGTGGTGCAACAGATGTCCCTTTCTCCAAAACTGTACTCAATGGGACCGTAACGTTGCAACCACACACAAGTTGACCTGCTGCGAGCAAAAATCAAGTTAGTACATTTCAAACATGAAAGAGGTCATTTTATACTCAACATGAAAAACCAAAATTCCGAAAGTATAAAACATACAAAAATGCTTACAAAAGAGAGGAAATGTGTCGTGCTCAGCACTCTCCTCCCGCCCTGTGGTGCAACAGATGTCCCTTTCTCCAAAACTGTACTCAATGGGACCGTAACGTTGCAACCACACACTATATGACCTGCTGTGAGAAAAAATCAAGTTAGTACATTTCAAACATGAAAAACGTCATTTTATACTCAACATGAAAAACCAAAATTCCAAAAGTATAAAACATACAAAAATGATTACCAAAGAGAGGAAATGTGTCGTGCTCAGCACCCTCCTCCCGCCCTGTGGTGCAACAGATGTCCCTTTCTCCAAAACTGTACTCAATGGGACCGTAACGTTGCAACCACACTCTAGTTGACCTGCTGTGAGAAAAAATCAAGTTAGTACATTTCAAACATGAAAAACGTCATTTTATATTCAACATGAAAAACCAAAATTCCAAAAGTATAAAACATACAAAAATGCTTACAAAAGAGTGGAAATGTGTCGTGCTCAGCACCCTCCTCCCGCCCTGTGGTGCAACAGATGTCCCTTTCTCCAAAACTGTACTCAATGGGACCGTAATGTTGCAACCACACACTAGTTGACCTGCTGTGAGAAAAAATCAAGTTAGTACATTTCAAACATGAAAAACGTCATTTTATACTCAACATGAAAAACCAAAATTCCAAAAGTATAAAACATAAAAAATGCTTACCAAAGAGGGGAAATGTGTCGCGCTCAGCACCCTCCTCCCGCCCTGTGGTGCAACAGATGTCCCTTTCTCCAAAACTGTACTCAATGGGACCGTAACGTTGCAACCACACACAAGTTGACCTGCTGTGAGAAAAAATCAAGTTAGTACATTCCAAACATGAAAAACGTCATTTTATACTCAACATGAAAAACCAAAATTCCAAAAGTATAAAACATACAAAAATGCTTACCAAAGAGAGAAAATGTGTCGTGCTCAGCACCCTCCTCCCGCCCTGTGGTGCAACAGATGTCCCTTTCTCCAAAACTGTACTCAATGGGACCGTAACGTTGCAACCACACACTAGTTGACCTGCTGTGAGAAAAAATCAAGTTAGTACATTTCAAACATGAAAAACGTCATTTTATATTCAACATGAAGAACCAAAATTCCAAAAGTATAAAACATACAAAAATGCTTACCAAAGAGAGGAAATGTGTCGCGCTCAGCACCCTCCTCCCGCCCTGTGGTGCAACAGATGTCCCTTTCTCCAAAACTGTACTCAATGGGACCGTAACGTTGCAACCACACACAAGTTGACCTGCTGTGAGAAAAAATCAAGTTAGTACATTTCAAACATGAAAAACGTCATTTTATACCCAACATGAAAAACCAAAATTCCAAAAGTATAAAACATACAAAAATGCTTACCAAAGAGAGGAAATGTGTCGTGCTCAGCACCCTCCTCCCGCCCTGTGGTGCAACAGATGTCCCTTTCTCCAAAACTGTACTCAATGGGACCGTAACGTTGCAACCACACACTAGTTGACCTGCTGTGAGAAAAAATCAAGTTAGTACATTTCAAACATGAAAAACGTCATTATATACTCAACATGAAAAACCAAAATTCCAAAAGTATAAAACATACAAAAATGCTTACCAAAGAGAGGAAATGTGTCGCGCTCAGCACCCTCCTCCCGCCCTGTGGTGCAACAGATGTCCCTTTCTCCAAAACTGTACTCAATGGGACCGTAACGTTGCAACCACACACAAGTTGACCTACTGTGAGAAAAAATCAAGTTAGTACATTTCAAACATGAAAGAGGTCATTTTATACTCAACATGAAAAACCAAAATTCCAAAAGTATAAAACATATAAAAATGCTTACAAAAGAGAGGAAATGTGTCGCGCTCAGCACCCTCCTCCCGCCCTGTGGTGCAACAGATGTCCCTTTCTCCAAAACTGTACTCAATGGGACCGTAACGTTGCAACCACACACAAGTTGACCTGCTGCGAGCAAAAATCAAGTTAGTACATTTCAAACATGAAAAACGTCATTTTATACTCAACATGAAAAACCAAAATTCCAAAAGTATAAAACATACAAAAATGCTTACAAAAGAGAGGAAATGTGTCGCGCTCAGCACCCTCCTCCCGCCCTGTGGTGCAACAGATATCCCTTTCTCCAAAACTGTACTCAATGGGACCGTAACGTTGCAACCACACACAAGTTGACCTACTGCGAGCAAAAATCAAGTTAGTACATTTCAAACATGAAAGAGGTCATTTTATACTCAACATGAAAAACCAAAATTCCAAAAGTATAAAACATACAAAAATGCTTACAAAAGAGAGGAAATGTGTCGCGCTCAGCACCCTCCTCCCGCCCTGTGGTGCAACAGATGTCCCTTTCTCCAAAACTGTACTCAATGGGACCGTAACGTTGCAACCACACACAAGTTGACCTGCTGCGAGCAAAAATCAAGTTAGTACATTTCAAACATGAAAAACGTCATTTTATACTCAACATGAAAAACCAAAATTCCAAAAGTATAAAACATACAAAAATGCTTACAAAAGAGAGGAAATGTGTCGCGCTCAGCACCCTCCTCCCGCCCTGTGGTGCAACAGATGTCCCTTTCTCCAAAACTGTACTCAATGGGACCGTAACGTTGCAACCACACACAAGTTGACCTGCTGCGAGCAAAAATCAAGTTAGTACATTTCAAACATGAAAAACGTCATTTTATACTCAACATGAAAAACCAAAATTCCAAAAGTATAAAACATACAAAAATGCTTACAAAAGAGGGGAAATATGTCGTGCTCAGCACCCTCCTCCCGCCCTGTGGTGCAACAGATGTCCCTTTCTCCAAAAATGTACTCAATGGGACGGTAACGTTGCAACCACACACAAGTTGACCTACTGTGAGGAAAAATCAAGTTAGTACATTTCAAACATGAAAAACGTCATTTTATACTCAACATGAAAAACCAAAATTCCAAAAGTATAAAACATACAAAAATGCTTACCAAAGAGAGAAAATGTGTCGTGCTCAGCACCCTCCTCCCGCCCTGTGGTGCAACAGATGTCCCTTTCTCCAAAACTGTACTCAATGGGACCGTAACGTTGCAACCACACACTAGTTGACCTGCTGTGAGAAAAAATCAAGTTAGTACATTTCAAACATGAAAAACGTCATTTTATACTCAACATGAAGAACCAAAATTCCAAAAGTATAAAACATACAAAAATGCTTACCAAAGAGAGGAAATGTGTCGCGCTCAGCACCCTCCTCCCGCCCTGTGGTGCAACAGATGTCCCTTTCTCCAAAACTGTACTCAATGGGACCGTAACGTTGCAACCACACACAAGTCGACCTGCTGTGAGAAAAAATCAAGTTAGTACATTTCAAACATGAAAAACGTCATTTTATACTCAACATGAAAAACCAAAATTCCAAAAGTATAAAACATACAAAAATGCTTACCAAAGAGAGGAAATGTGTCGTGCTCAGCACCCTCCTCCCGCCCTGTGGTGCAACAGATGTCCCTTTCTCCAAAACTGTACTCAATGGGACCGTAACGTTGCAACCACACACTAGTTGACCTGCTGTGAGAAAAAATCAAGTTAGTACATTTCAAACATGAAAAACGTCATTTTATACTCAACATGAAAAACCAAAATTCCAAAAGTATAAAACATACAAAAATGCTTACAAAAGAGAGGAAATGTGTCGTGCTCAGCACCCTCCTCCCGCCCTGTGGTGCAACAGATGTCCCTTTCTCCAAAACTGTACTCAATGGGACCGTAATGTTGCAACCACACACAAGTTGACCTGCTGTGAGAAAAAATCAAGTTAGTACATTTCAAACATGAAAAACGTCATTTTATACTCAACATGAAAAACCAAAATTCCAAAAGTATAAAACATACAAAAATGCTTACCAAAGAGAGGAAATGTGTCGTGCTCAGCACCCTCCTCCCGCCCTGTGGTGCAACAGATGTCCCTTTCTCCAAAACTGTACTCAATGGGACCGTAACGTTGCAACCACACACTAGTTGACCTGCTGTGAGAAAAAATCAAGTTAGTACATTTCAAACATGAAAAACGTCATTTTATACTCAACATGAAAAACCAAAATTCCAAAAGTATAAAACATACAAAAATGCTTACAAAAGAGAGGAAATGTGTCGCGCTCAGCTCCCTCCTCCCGCCCTGTGGTGCAACAGATGTCCCTTTCTCCAAAACTGTACTCAATGGGACCGTAACGTTGCAACCACACACAAGTTGACCTGCTGCGAGCAAAAATCAAGTTAGTACATTTCAAACATGAAAGAGGTCATTTTATACTCAACATGAAAAACCAAAATTCCAAAAGTATAAAACATACAAAAATGCTTACCAAAGAGAGGAAATGTGTCGTGCTCAGCACCCTCCTCCCGCCCTGTGGTGCAACAGATGTCCCTTTCTCCAAAACTGTACTCAATGGGACCGTAACGTTGCAACCACACACTATATGACCTGCTGTGAGAAAAAATCAAGTTAGTACATTTCAAACATGAAAAACGTCATTTTATACTCAACATGAAAAACCAAAATTCCAAAAGTATAAAACATACAAAAATGATTACCAAAGAGAGGAAATGTGTCGTGCTCAGCACCCTCCTCCCGCCCTGTGGTGCAACAGATGTCCCTTTCTCCAAAACTGTACTCAATGGGACCGTAACGTTGCAACCACACTCTAGTTGACCTGCTGTGAGAAAAAATCAAGTTAGTACATTTCAAACATGAAAAACGTCATTTTATATTCAACATGAAAAACCAAAATTCCAAAAGTATAAAACATACAAAAATGCTTACAAAAGAGAGGAAATGTGTCGTGCTCAGCACCCTCCTCCCGCCCTGTGGTGCAACAGATGTCCCTTTCTCCAAAACTGTACTCAATGGGACCGTAACGTTGCAACCACACACTAGTTGACCTGCTGTGAGAAAAAATCAAGTTAGTACATTTCAAACATGAAAAACGTCATTTTATACTCAACATGAAAAACCAAAATTCCAAAAGTATAAAACATAAAAAATGCTTACCAAAGAGGGGAAATGTGTCGCGCTCAGCACCCTCCTCCCGCCCTGTGGTGCAACAGATGTCCCTTTCTCCAAAACTGTACTCAATGGGACCGTAACGTTGCAACCACACACAAGTTGACCTGCTGTGAGAAAAAATCAAGTTAGTACATTCCAAACATGAAAAACGTCATTTTATACTCAACATGAAAAACCAAAATTCCAAAAGTATAAAACATACAAAAATGCTTACCAAAGAGAGAAAATGTGTCGTGCTCAGCACCCTCCTCCCGCCCTGTGGTGCAACAGATGTCCCTTTCTCCAAAACTGTACTCAATGGGACCGTAACGTTGCAACCACACACTAGTTGACCTGCTGTGAGAAAAAAAAAGTTAGTACATTTCAAACATGAAAAACGTCATTTTATACTCAACATGAAGAACCAAAATTCCAAAAGTATAAAACATACAAAAATGCTTACCAAAGAGAGGAAATGTGTCGCGCTCAGCACCCTCCTCCCGCCCTGTGGTGCAACAGATGTCCCTTTCTCCAAAACTGTACTCAATGGGACCGTAACGTTGCAACCACACACAAGTTGACCTGCTGTGAGAAAAAATCAAGTTAGTACATTTCAAACATGAAAAACGTCATTTTATACTCAACATGAAAAACCAAAATTCCAAAAGTATAAAACATACAAAAATGCTTACCAAAGAGAGGAAATGTGTCGTGCTCAGCACCCTCCTCCCGCCCTGTGGTGCAACAGATGTCCCTTTCTCCAAAACTGTACTCAATGGGACCGTAACGTTGCAACCACACACTAGTTGACCTGCTGTGAGAAAAAATCAAGTTAGTACATTTCAAACATGAAAAACGTCATCATATACTCAACATGAAAAACCAAAATTCCAAAAGTATAAAACATACAAAAATGCTTACCAAAGAGAGGAAATGTGTCGCGCTCAGCACCCTCCTCCCGCCCTGTGGTGCAACAGATGTCCCTTTCTCCAAAACTGTACTCAATGGGACCGTAACGTTGCAACCACACACAAGTTGACCTACTGTGAGAAAAAATCAAGTTATTACATTTCAAACATGAAAGAGGTCATTTTATACTCAACATGAAAAACCAAAATTCCAAAAGTATAAAACATATAAAAATGCTTACAAAAGAGAGGAAATGTGTCGCGCTCAGCACCCTCCTCCCGCCCTGTGGTGCAACAGATGTCCCTTTCTCCAAAACTGTACTCAATGGGACCGTAACGTTGCAACCACACACAAGTTGACCTGCTGTGAGCAAAAATCAAGTTAGTACATTTCAAACATGAAAAACGTCATTTTATACTCAACATGAAAAACCAAAATTCCAAAAGTATAAAACATACAAAAATGCTTACAAAAGAGAGGAAATGTGTCGCGCTCTGCACCCTCCTCCCGCCCTGTGGTGCAACAGATATCCCTTTCTCCAAAACTGTACTCAATGGGACCGTAATGTTGCAACCACACACAAGTTGACCTACTGCGAGCAAAAATCAAGTTAGTACATTTCAAACATGAAAGAGGTCATTTTATACTCAACATGAAAAACCAAAATTCCAAAAGTATAAAACATACAAAAATGCTTACAAAAGAGAGGAAATGTGTCGCGCTCAGCACCCTCCTCCCGCCCTGTGGTGCAACAGATGTCCCTTTCTCCAAAACTGTACTCAATGGGACCGTAACGTTGCAACCACACAAAAGTTGACCTGCTGCGAGCAAAAATCAAGTTAGTACATTTCAAACATGAAAAACGTCATTTTATACTCAACATGAAAAACCAAAATTCCAAAAGTATAAAACATACAAAAATGCTTACAAAAGAGAGGAAATGTGTCGCGCTCAGCACCCTCCTCCCGCCCTGTGGTGCAACAGATGTCCCTTTCTCCAAAACTGTACTCAATGGGACCGTAACGTTGCAACCACACACAAGTTGACCTGCTGCGAGCAAAAATCAAGTTAGTACATTTCAAACATGAAAAACGTCATTTTATACTCCACATGAAAAACCAAAATTCCAAAAGTATAAAACATACAAAAATGCTTACAAAAGAGGGGAAATGTGTCGTGCTCAGCACCCTCCTCCCGCCCTGTGGTGCAACAGATGTCCCTTTCTCCAAAAATGTACTCAATGGGACGGTAACGTTGCAACCACACACAAGTTGACCTACTGTGAGAAAAAATCAAGTTAGTACATTTCAAACATGAAAAACGTCATTTTATACTCAACTTGAAAAACCAAAATTCCAAAAGTATAAAACATACAAAAATGCTTACCAAAGAGAGGAAATGTGTCGCGCTCAGCACCCTCCTCACGCCCTGTGGTGCAACAGATGTCCCTTTCTCCAAAACTGTACTCAATGGGACCGTAACGTTGCAACCACACACAAGTTGACCTGCTGCGAGCAAAAATCAAGTTAGTACATTTCAAACATGAAAGAGGTCATTTTATACTCAACATGAAAAACCAAAATTCCAAAAGTATAAAACATACAAAAATGCTTACAAAAGAGAGGAAATGTGTCGTGCTCAGCACCCTCCTCCCGCCCTGTGGTGCAACAGATGTCCCTTTCTCCAAAACTGTACTCAATGGGACCGTAACGTTGCAACCACACACAAGTTGACCTGCTGTGAGAAAAAATCAAGTTAGTACATTTCAAACATGAAAATCGTCATTTTATACTCAACATGAAAAACCAAAATTCCAAAAGTATAAAACATACAAAAATGCTTACCAAAGAGAGGAAATGTGTCGTGCTCAGCACCCTCCACCCGCCCTGTGGTGCAACAGATGTCCCTTTCTCCAAAACTGTACTCAATGGGACCGTAACGTTGCAACCACACACTAGTTGACCTGCTGTGAGAAAAAATCAAGTTAGTACATTTCAAACATGAAAAACGTCATTTTATACTCAACATGAAAAACCAAAATTCCAAAAGTATAAAACATACAAAAATGCTTACCAAAGAGAGGAAATGTGTCGCGCTCAGCACCCTCCTCCCGCCCTGTGGTGCAACAGATGTCCCTTTCTCCAAAACTGTACTCAATGGGACGGTAACGTTGCAACCACACACAAGCTGACCCACTGTGAGAAAAAATCAAGTTAGTACATTTCAAACATGAAAGAGGTCATTTTATACTCAACATGAAAAACCAAAATTCCAAAAGTATAAAACATACAAAAATGCTTACAAAAGAGAGGAAATGTGTCGCGCTCAGCACCCTCCTCCCGCCCTGTGGTGCAACAGATGTCCCTTTCTCCAAAACTGTACTCAATGGGACCGTAACGTTGCAACCACACAAGTTGACCTGCTGCGAGCAAAAATCAAGTTAGTACATTTCAAACATGAAAGAGGTCATGTTATACTCAACATGAAAAACCAAAATTCCAAAAGTATAAAACATACAAAAATGCTTACAAAAGAGAGGAAATGTGTCGCGCTCAGCACCCTCCTCCTGCCCTGTGGTGCAACAGATGTCCCTTTCTCCAAAACTGTACTCAATGGGACCGTAACGTTGCAACCACACACAAGTTGACCTACTGTGAGAAAAAATCAAGTTAGTACATTTCAAACATGAAAAACGTCATTTTATACTCAACATGAAAAACCAAAATTCCAAATGTATAAAACATACAAAAATGCTTACCAAAGAGAGGAAATGTGTCGTGCTCAGCACCCTCCTCCCGCCCTGTGGTGCAACAGATGTCCCTTTCTCCAAAACTGTACTCAATGGGACCGTAACGTTGCAACCACACACAAGTTGACCTGCTGCGAGCAAAAATCAAGTTAGTACATTTCAAACATGAAAGAGGTCATTTTATACTCAACATGAAAAACCAAAATTCCAAAAGTATAAAACATACAAAAATGCTTACAAAAGAGAGGAAATGTGTCGTGCTCAGCACCCTCCTCCCGCCCTGTGGTGCAACAGATGTCCCTTTCTCCAAAACTGTACTCAATGGGACCGTAACCTTGCAACCACACACAAGTTGACCTACTGTGAGAAAAAATCAAGTTAGTACATTTCAAACATGAAAGAGGTCATTTTATACTCAACATGAAAAACCAAAATTCCAAAAGTGTAAAACATACAAAAATGCTTACCAAAGAGAGGAAATGTGTCGTGCTCAGCACCCTCCTCCCGCCCTGTGGTGCAACAGATGTCCCTTTCTCCAAAACTGTACTCAATGGGACCGTAACGTTGCAACCACACACAAGTTGACCTGCTGCGAGCAAAAATCAAGTTAGTACATTTCAAACATGAAAGAGGTCATTTTATACTCAACATGAAAAACCAAAATTCCAAAAGTATAAAACATACAAAAATGCTTACCAAAGAGAGGAAATGTGTCGTGCTCAGCACCCTCCTCCCGCCCTGTGGTGCAACAGATGTCCCTTTCTCCAAAACTGTGCTCCATGGGACCGGAACGTTGCAACCACACACAAGTTGACCTGCTGTGAGAAAAAATCAAGTTAGTACATTTCAAACATGAAAAACGTCATTTTATACTCAACATGAAAAACCAAAATTCCAAAAGTATAAACATACAAAAATGCTTACCAAAGAGAGGAAATGTGTCGTGCTCAGCACCCTCCTCCCGCCCTGTGGTGCAACAGATGTCCCTTTCTCCAAAACTGTACTCAATGGGACCGTAACGTTGCAACCACACACTAGTTGACCTGCTGTGAGAAAAAATCAAGTTAGTACATTTCAAACATGAAAAACGTCATTTTATACTCAACATGAAAAACCAAAATTCCAAAAGTATAAAACATACAAAAATACTTACCAAAGAGAGGAAATGTGTCGCGCTCAGCACCCTCCTCCCGCCCTGTGGTGCAACAGATGTCCCTTTCTCCAAAACTGTACTCAATGGGACGGTAACGTTGCAACCACACACAAGTTGACCTAGTGTGAGAAAAAATCAAGTTAGTACATTTCAAACATGAAAGAGGTCATTTTATACTCAAAATGAAAAACCAAAATTCCAAAAGTATAAAACATACAAAAATGCTTACAAAAGAGAGGAAATGTGTCGCGCTCAGCACCCTCCTCCCGCCCTGTGGTGCAACAGATGTCCCTTTCTCCAAAACTGTACTCAATGGGACCGTAACGTTGCAACCACACACAAGTTGACCTGCTGCGAGCAAAAATCAAGTTAGTACATTTCAAACATGAAAGAGGTCATTTTATACTCAACATGAAAAACCAAAATTCCAAAAGTATAAAACATACAAAAATGCTTACAAAAGAGAGGAAATGTGTCGCGCTCAGCACCCTCCTCCCGCCCTGTGGTGCAACAGATGTTCCTTTCTCCAAAACTGTACTCAATGGGACCGTAACGTTGCAACCACACACAAGTTGACCTACTGTGAGAAAAAATCAAGTTAGTACATTTCAAACATGAAAAACGTCGTTTTATACTCAACATGAAAAACCAAAATTCCAAATGTATAAAACATACAAAAATGCTTACCAAAGAGAGGAAATGTGTCGCGCTCAGCACCCTCCTCCCGCCCTGTGGTGCAACAGATGTCCCTTTCTCCAAAACTGTACTCAATGGGACCGTAACGTTGCAACCACACACAAGTTGACCTGCTGCGAGCAAAAATCAAGTTAGTACATTTCAAACATGAAAGAGGTCATTTTATACTCAACATGAAATACCAAAATTCCAAAAGTATAAAACATACAAAAATGCTTACAAAAGAGAGGAAATGTGTCGCGCTCAGCACCCTCCTCCCGCCCTGTGGTGCAACAGATGTCCCTTTCTCCAAAACTGTACTCAATGGGACCGTAACGTTGTAACCACACACAAGTTGACCTACTGTGAGAAAAAATCAAGTTAGTACATTTCAAACATGAAAAACGTCATTTTATACTCAACATGAAAAACCAAAATTCCAAAAGTATAAAACATACAAAAATGCTTACCAAAGAGAGGAAATGTGTCGTGCTCAGCACCCTCCTCCCGCCCTGTGGTGCAACAGATGTCCCTTTCTCCAAAACTGTACTCAATGGGACCGTAACGTTGCAACCACACACAAGTTGACCTACTGTGAGAAAAAATCAAGTTAGTACATTTCAAACATGAAAAACGTCATTTTATACTCAACATGAAAAGCCAAAATTCCAAAAGTATAAAACATACAAAAATGCTTACAAAAGAGAGGAAATGTGTCGTGCTCAGCACCCTCCACCCGCCCTGTGGTGCAACAGATGTCCCTTTCTCCAAAACTGTACTCAATGGGACCGTAACGTTGCAACCACACACAAGTTGACCTACTGTGAGAAGAAATCAAGTTAGTACATTTCAAACATGAAAAACGTCATTTTATACTCAACATGAAAAACCAAAATTCCAAAAGTATAAAACATACAAAAATGATTACCAAAGAGAGGAAATGTGTCGTGCTCAGCACCCTCCTCCCGCCCTGTGGTGCAACAGATGTCCCTTTCTCCAAAACTGTACTCAATGGGACCGTAACGTTGCAACCACACACTAGTTGACCTGCTGCGAGCAAAAATCAAGTTAGTACATGTCAAACATGAAAAACGTCATTTTATACTCAACATGAAAAACCAAAATTCCAAAAGTATAAAACATACAAAAATGCTTAGAAAAGAGAGGAAATGTGTCGCGCTCAGCACCCTCCTCCCGCCCAGTGGTGCAACAGATGTCCCTTTCTCCAAAACTGTACTCAATGGGACCGTAACGTTGCAACCACACACAAGTTGACCTGCTGCGAGCAAAAATCAAGTTAGTACATTTCAAACATGAAAAACGTCATTTTATACTCAACATGAAAAACCAAAATTCCAAAAGTATAAAACATACAAAAATGCTTACAAAAGAGGGGAAATGTGTCGTGCTCAGCACCCTCCTCCCGCCCTGTGGTGCAACAGATGTCCCTTTCTCCAAAAATGTACTCAATGGGACGGTAACGTTGCAACCACACACAAGTTGACCTACTGTGAGAAAAAATCAAGTTAGTACATTTCAAACATGAAAAACGTCATTTTATACTCAACATGAAAAACCAAAATTCCAAAAGTATAAAACATACAAAAATGCTTACCAAAGAGAGGAAATGTGTCGCGCTCAGCACCCTCCTCACGCCCTGTGGTGCAACAGATGTCCCTTTCTCCAAAACTGTACTCAATGGGACCGTAACGTTGCAACCACACACAAGTTGACCTGCTGCGAGCAAAAATCAAGTTAGTACATTTCAAACATGAAAGAGGTCATTTTATACTCAACATGAAAAACCAAAATTCCAAAAGTATAAAACATACAAAAATGCTTACAAAAGAGAGGAAATGTGTCGTGCTCAGCACCCTCCTCCCGCCCTGTGGTGCAACAGATGTCCCTTTCTCCAAAACTGTACTGAATGGGACCGTAACGTTGCAACCACACACAAGTTGACCTGCTGTGAGAAAAAATCAAGTTAGTACATTTCAAACATGAAAATCGTCATTTTATACTCAACATGAAAAACCAAAATTCCAAAAGTATAAAACATACAAAAATGCTTACCAAAGAGAGGAAATGTGTCGTGCTCAGCACCCTCCTCCCGCCCTGTGGTGCAACAGATGTCCCTTTCTCCAAAACTGTACTCAATGGGACCGTAACGTTGCAACCACACACTAGTTGACCTGCTGTGAGAAAAAAATCAAGTTAGTACATTTCAAACATGAAAAACGTCATTTTATACTCAACATGAAAAACCAAAATTCCAAAAGTATAAAACATACAAAAATGCTTACCAAAGAGAGGAAATGTGTCGCGCTCAGCACCCTCCTCCCGCCCTGTGGTGCAACAGATGTCCCTTTCTCCAAAACTGTACTCAATGGGACGGCAACGTTGCAACCACACACAAGTTGACCTACTGTGAGAAAAAATCAAGTTAGTACATTTCAAACATGAAAGAGGTCATTTTATACTCAACATGAAAAACCAAAATTCCAAAAGTATAAAACATACAAAAATGCTTACAAAAGAGAGGAAATGTGTCGCGCTCAGCACCCTCCTCCCGCCCTGTGGTGCAACAGATGTCCCTTTCTCCAAAACTGTACTCAATGGGACCGTAACGTTGCAACCACACACAAGTTGACCTGCTGCGAGCAAAAATCAAGTTAGTACATTTCAAACATGAAAGAGGTCATGTTATACTCAACATGAAAAACCAAAATTCCAAAAGTATAAAACATACAAAAATGCTTACAAAAAAGAGGAAATGTGTCGCGCTCAGCACCCTCCTCCTGCCCTGTGGTGCAACAGATGTCCCTTTCTCCAAAACTGTACTCAATGGGACCGTAACGTTGCAACCACACACAAGTTGACCTACTGTGAGAAAAAATCAAGTTAGTACATTTCAAACATGAAAAACGTCATTTTATACTCAACATGAAAAACCAAAATTCCAAATGTATAAAACATACAAAAATGCTTACCAAAGAGAGGAAATGTGTCGTGCTCAGCACCCTCCTCCCGCCCTGTGGTGCAACAGATGTCCCTTTCTCCAAAACTGTACTCAATGGGACCGTAACGTTGCAACCACACACAAGTTGACCTGCTGCGAGCAAAAATCAAGTTAGTACATTTCAAACATGAAAGAGGTCATTTTATACTCAACATGAAAAACCAAAATTCCAAAAGTATAAAACATACAAAAATGCTTACAAAAGAGAGGAAATGTGTCGTGCTCAGCACCCTCCTCCCGCCCTGTGGTGCAACAGATGTCCCTTTCTCCAAAACTGTACTCAATGGGACCGTAACCTTGCAACCACACACAAGTTGACCTACTGTGAGAAAAAATCAAGTTAGTACATTTCAAACATGAAAAACGTCATTTTATACTCAACATGAAAAACCAAAATTCCAAAAGTGTAAAACATACAAAAATGCTTACCAAAGAGAGGAAATGTGTCGTGCTCAGCACCCTCCTCCCGCCCTGTGGTGCAACAGATGTCCCTTTCTCCAAAACTGTACTCAATGGGACCGTAAAGTTGCAACCACACACAAGTTGACCTGCTGCGAGCAAAAATCAAGTTAGTACATTTCAAACATGAAAGAGGTCATTTTATACTCAACATGAAAAACCAAAATTCCAAAAGTATAAAACATACAAAAATGCTTACAAAAGAGAGGAAATGTGTCGTGCTCAGCACCCTCCTCCCGCCCTGTGGTGCAACAGATGTCCCTTTCTCCAAAACTGTACTCCATGGGACCGTAACGTTGCAACCACACACAAGTTGACCTGCTGTGAGAAAAAATCAAGTTAGTACATTTCAAACATGAAAAACGTCATTTTATACTCAACATGAAAAACCAAAATTCCAAAAGTATAAAACATACAAAAATGCTTACCGAAGAGAGGAAATGTGTCGTGCTCAGCACCCTCCTCCCGCCCTGTGGTGCAACAGATGTCCCTTTCTCCAAAACTGTACTCAATGGGACCGTAACGTTGCAACCACACACTAGTTGACCTGCTGTGAGAAAAAATCAAGTTAGTACATTTCAAACATGAAAAACGTCATTTTATACTCAACATGAAAAACCAAAATTCCAAAAGTATAAAACATACAAAAATGCTTACCAAAGAGAGGAAATGTGTCGCGCTCAGCACCCTCCTCCCGCCCTGTGGTGCAACAGATGTCCCTTTCTCCAAAACTGTACTCAATGGGACGGTAACGTTGCAACCACACACAAGTTGACCTAGTGTGAGAAAAAATCAAGTTAGTACATTTCAAACATGAAAGAGGTCATTTTATACTCAACATGAAAAACCAAAATTCCAAAAGTATAAAACATACAAAAATGCTTACAAAAGAGAGGAAATGTGTCGCGCTCAGCACCCTCCTCCCGCCCTGTGGTGCAACAGATGTCCCTTTCTCCAAAACTGTACTCAATGGGACCGTAACGTTGCAACCACACACAAGTTGACCTGCTGCGAGCAAAAATCAAGTTAGTACATTTCAAACATGAAAGAGGTCATTTTATACTCAACATGAAAAACCAAAATTCCAAAAGTATAAAACATACAAAAATGATTACCAAAGAGAGGAAATGTGTCGTGCTCAGCACCCTCCTCCCGCCCTGTGGTGCAACAGATGTCCCTTTCTCCAAAACTGTACTCAATGGGACCGTAACGTTGCAACCACACACAAGTTGACCTGCTGCGAGCAAAAATCAAGTTAGTACATTTCAAACATGAAAAACGTCATTTTATACTCAACATGAAAAACCAAAATTCCAAAAGTATAAAACATACAAAAATGCTTACCAAAGAGAGGAAATGTGTCGCGCTCAGCACCCTCCTCCCGCCCTGTGGTGCAACAGATGTCCCTTTCTCCAAAACTGTACTCAATGGGACGGTAACGTTGCAACCACACACAAGTTGACCTACTGTGAGAAAAAATCAAGTTAGTACATTTCAAACATGAAAGAGGTCATTTTATACTCAACATGAAAAACCAAAATTCCAAAAGTATAAAACATACAAAAATGCTTACAAAAGAGAGGAAATGTGTCGCGCTCAGCACCCTCCTCCCGCCCTGTGGTGCAACAGATGTCCCTTTCTCCAAAACTGTACTCAATGGGACCGTAACGTTGCAACCACACACAAGTTGACCTGCTGCGAGCAAAAATCAAGTTAGTACATTTCAAACATGAAAGAGGTCATGTTATACTCAACATGAAAAACCAAAATTCCAAAAGTATAAAACATACAAAAATGCTTACAAAAGAGAGGAAATGTGTCGCGCTCAGCACCCTCCTCCTGCCCTGTGGTGCAACAGATGTCCCTTTCTCCAAAACTGTACTCAATGGGACCGTAACGTTGCAACCACACACAAGTTGACCTACTGTGAGAAAAAATCAAGTTAGTACATTTCAAACATGAAAAACGTCATTTTATACTCAACATGAAAAACCAAAATTCCAAATGTATAAAACATACAAAAATGCTTACCAAAGAGAGGAAATGTGTCGTGCTCAGCACCCTCCTCCCGCCCTGTGGTGCAACAGATGTCCCTTTCTCCAAAACTGTACTCAATGGGACCGTAACGTTGCAACCACACACAAGTTGACCTGCTGCGAGCAAAAATCAAGTTAGTACATTTCAAACATGAAAGAGGTCATTTTATACTCAACATGAAAAACCAAAATTCCAAAAGTATAAAACATACAAAAATGCTTACAAAAGAGAGGAAATGTGTCGTGCTCAGCACCCTCCTCCCGCCCTGTGGTGCAACAGATGTCCCTTTCTCCAAAACTGTACTCAATGGGACCGTAACCTTGCAACCACACACAAGTTGACCTACTGTGAGAAAAAATCAAGTTAGTACATTTCAAACATGAAAAACGTCATTTTATACTCAACATGAAAAACCAAAATTCCAAAAGTGTAAAACATACAAAAATGCTTACCAAAGAGAGGAAATGTGTCGTGCTCAGCACCCTCCTCCCGCTCTGTGGTGCAACAGATGTCCCTTTCTCCAAAACTGTACTCAATGGGACCGTAACGTTGCAACCACACACAAGTTGACCTGCTGCGAGCAAAAATCAAGTTAGTACATTTCAAACATGAAAGAGGTCATTTTATACTCAACATGAAAAACCAAAATTCCAAAAGTATAAAACATACAAAAATGCTTACAAAAGAGAGGAAATGTGTCGCGCTCAGCACCCTCCTCCTGCCCTGTGGTGCAACAGATGTCCCTTTCTCCAAAACTGTACTCAATGGGACCGTAACGTTGCAACCACACACAAGTTGACCTACTGTGAGAAAAAATCAAGTTAGTACATTTCAAACATGAAAAACGTCATTTTATACTCAACATGAAAAACCAAAATTCCAAATGTATAAAACATACAAAAATGCTTACCAAAGAGAGGAAATGTGTCGTGCTCAGCACCCTCCTCCCGCCCTGTGGTGCAACAGATGTCCCTTTCTCCAAAACTGTACTCAATGGGACCGTAACGTTGCAACCACACACAAGTTGACCTGCTGCGAGCAAAAATCAAGTTAGTACATTTCAAACATGAAAGAGGTCATTTTATACTCAACATGAAAAACCAAAATTCCAAAAGTATAAAACATACAAAAATGCTTACAAAAGAGAGGAAATGTGTCGTGCTCAGCACCCTCCTCCCGCCCTGTGGTGCAACAGATGTCCCTTTCTCCAAAACTGTACTCAATGGGACCGTAACCTTGCAACCACACACAAGTTGACCTACTGTGAGAAAAAATCAAGTTAGTACATTTCAAACATGAAAAACGTCATTTTATACTCAACATGAAAAACCAAAATTCCAAAAGTGTAAAACATACAAAAATGCTTACCAAAGAGAGGAAATGTGTCGTGCTCAGCACCCTCCTCCCGCTCTGTGGTGCAACAGATGTCCCTTTCTCCAAAACTGTACTCAATGGGACCGTAACGTTGCAACCACACACAAGTTGACCTGCTGCGAGCAAAAATCAAGTTAGTACATTTCAAACATGAAAGAGGTCATTTTATACTCAACATGAAAAACCAAAATTCCAAAAGTATAAAACATACAAAAATGCTTACAAAAGAGAGGAAATGTGTCGCGCTCAGCACCCTCCTCCCGCCCTGTGGTGCAACAGATGTCCCTTTCTCCAAAACTGTACTCAATGGGACCGTAACGTTGCAACCACACACAAGTTGACCTGCTGCGAGCAAAAATCAAGTTAGTACATTTCAAACATGAAAGAGGTCATTTTATACTCAACATGAAAAACCAAAATTCCAAAAGTATAAAACATACAAAAATGCTTACAAAAGAGAGGAAATGTGTCGCGCTCAGCACCCTCCTCCCGCCCTGTGGTGCAACAGATGTCCCTTTCTCCAAAACTGTACTCAATGGGACCGTAACGTTGCAACCACACACAAGTTGACCTACTGTGAGAAAAAATCAAGTTAGTACATTTCAAACATGAAAAACGTCGTTTTATACTCAACATGAAAAACCAAAATTCCAAATGTATAAAACATACAAAAATGCTTACCAAAGAGAGGAAATGTGTCGCGCTCAGCACCCTCCTCCCGCCCTGTGGTGCAACAGATGTCCCTTTCTCCAAAACTGTACTCAATGGGACCGTAACGTTGCAACCACACACAAGTTGACCTGCTGCGAGCAAAAATCAAGTTAGTACATTTCAAACATGAAAGAGGTCATTTTATACTCAACATGAAATACCAAAATTCCAAAAGTATAAAACATACAAAAATGCTTACAAAAGAGAGGAAATGTGTCGCGCTCAGCACCCTCCTCCCGCCCTGTGGTGCAACAGATGTCCCTTTCTCCAAAACTGTACTCAATGGGACCGTAACGTTGCAACCACACACAAGTTGACCTACTGTGAGAAAAAATCAAGTTAGTACATTTCAAACATGAAAAACGTCATTTTATACTCAACATGAAAAACCAAAATTCCAAAAGTATAAAACATACAAAAATGCTTACCAAAGAGAGGAAATGTGTCGTGCTCAGCACCCTCCTCCCGCCCTGTGGTGCAACAGATGTCCCTTTCTCCAAAACTGTACTCAATGGGACCGTATCGTTGCAACCACACACAAGTTGACCTACTGTGAGAAAAAATCAAGTTAGTACATTTCAAACATGAAAAACGTCATTTTATACTCAACATGAAAAGCCAAAATTCCAAAAGTATAAAACATACAAAAATGCTTACAAAAGAGAGGAAATGTGTCGTGCTCAGCACCCTCCACCCGCCCTGTGGTGCAACAGATGTCCCTTTCTCCAAAACTGTACTCAATGGGACCGTAACGTTGCAACCACACACAAGTTGACCTACTGTGAGAAGAAATCAAGTTAGTACATTTCAAACATGAAAAACGTCATTTTATACTCAACATGAAAAACCAAAATTCCAAAAGTATAAAACATACAAAAATGATTACCAAAGAGAGGAAATGTGTCATGCTCAGCACCCTCCTCCCGCCCTGTGGTGCAACAGATGTCCCTTTCTCCAAAACTGTACTCAATGGGACCGTAACGTAGCAACCACACACAAGTTGACCTGCTGCGAGCAAAAATCAAGTTAGTACATTTCAAACATGAAAGAGGTCATTTTATACTCAACATGAAAAACCAAAATTCCAAAAGTATAAAACATACAAAAATGCTTACAAAAGAGAGGAAATGTGTCGTGCTCAGCACCCTCCTCCCGCCCTGTGGTGCAACAGATGTCCCTTTCTCCAAAACTGTACTCAATGGGACCGTAACGTTGCAACCACACACAAGTTGACCTACTGTGAGAAAAAATCAAGTTAGTACATTTCAAACATGAAAAACGTCATTTTATACTCAACATGAAAAACCAAAATTCCAAAAGTATAAAACATACAAAAATGCTTACCAAAGAGAGGAAATGTGTCGTGCTCAGCACCCTCCTCCTGCCCTGTGGTGCAACAGATGTCCCTTTCTCCAAAACTGTACTCAATGGGACCGTAACCTTGCAACCACACACAAGTTGACCTACTGTGAGAAAAAATCAAGTTAGTACATTTCAAACATGAATAACGTCATTTTATACTCAACATGAAAAACCAAAATTTCAAAAGTATAAAACATACAAAAATGCTTACAAAAGAGAGGAAATGTGTCGTGCTCAGCACCCTCCTCCCGCCCTGTGGTGCAACAGATGTCCCTTTCTCCAAAACTGTACTCAATGGGACCGTAACGTTGCAACCACACACAAGTTGACCTACTGTGAGAAAAAATCAAGTTAGTACATTTCAAACATGAAAAAGGTCATTTTATACTCAACATGAAAAACCAAAATCCCAAAAGTATAAAACATACAAAAATGCTTACCAAAGAGAGGAAATGTGTCGTGCTCAGCACCCTCCTCCCGCCCTGTGGTGCAACAGATGTCCCTTTCTCCAAAACTGTACTCAATGGGACCGTAACGTTGCAACCACACACAAGTTGACCTGCTGCGAGCAAAAATCAAGTTAGTACATTTCAAACATGAAAGAGGTCATTTTATATTCAACATGAAAAACCAAAATTCCAAAAGTATAAAACATACAAAAATGCTTACAAAAGAGAGGAAATGTGTCGTGCTCAGCACCCTCCTCCCGCCCTGTGGTGCAACAGATGTCCCTTTCTCCAAAACTGTACTCAATGGGACCGTAACGTTGCAACCACACACAAGTTGACCTGCTGTGTGAAAAAATCAAGTTAGTACATTTCAAACATGAAAAACGTCATTTTATACTCAACATGAAAAACCAAAATTCCAAAAGTATAAAACATACAAAAATGCTTACCAAAGAGAGGAAATGTGTCGTGCTCAGCACCCTCCTCCCGCCCTGTGGTGCAACAGATGTCCCTTTCTCCAAAACTGTACTCAATGGGACCGTAACGTTGCAAACACACACTAGTTGACCTGCTGTGAGAAAAAATCAAGTTAGTACATTTCAAACATGAAAAACGTCATTTTATACTCAACATGAAAAACCAAAATTCCAAAAGTATAAAACATACAAAAATGCTTACCAAAGAGAGGAAATGTGTCGCGCTCAGCACCCTCCTCCCGCCCTGTGGTGCAACAGATGTCCCTTTCTCCAAAACTGTACTCAATGGGACGGCAACGTTGCAACCACACACAAGTTGACCTACTGTGAGAAAAAATCAAGTTAGTACATTTCAAACATGAAAGAGGTCATTTTATACTCAACATGAAAAACCAAAATTCCAAAAGTATAAAACATACAAAAATGCTTACAAAAGAGAGGAAATGTGTCGCGCTCAGCACCCTCCTCCCGCCCTGTGGTGCAACAGATGTCCCTTTCTCCAAAACTGTACTCAATGGGACCGTAACGTTGCAACCACCCACAAGTTGACCTGCTGCGAGCAAAAATCAAATTAGTACATTTCAAACATGAAAGAGGTCATTTTATACTCAACATGAAAAACCAAAATTCCAAAAGTATAAAACATACAAAAATGCTTACAAAAGAGAGGAAATGTGTCGCGCTCAGCACCCTCCTTCCGCCCTGTGGTGCAACAGATGTCCCTTTCTCCAAAACTGTACTCAATGGGACCGTAACGTTGCAACCACACACAAGTTGACCTACTGTGAGAAAAAATCAAGTTAGTACATTTCAAACATGAAAAACGTCATTTTATACTCAACATGAAAAACCAAAATTCCAAATGTATAAAACATACAAAAATGCTTACCAAAGAGAGGAAATGTGTCACGCTCAGCACCCTCCTCCCGCCCTGTGGTGCAACAGATGTCCCTTTCTCCAAAACTGTACTCAATGGGACCGTAACGTTGCAACCACACACAAGTTGACCTGCTGCGAGCAAAAATCAAGTTAGTACATTTCAAACATGAAAGAGGTCATTTTATACTCAACATGAAAAACCAAAATTCCAAAAGTATAAAACATACAAAAATGCTTACAAAAGAGAGGAAATGTGTCGCGCTCAGCACCCTCCTCCCGCCCTGTGGTGCAACAGATGTCCCTTTCTCCAAAACTGTACTCAATGTGACCGTAACGTTGCAACCACACACAAGTTGACCTACTGTGAGAAAAAATCAAGTCAGTACATTTCAAACATGAAAAACGTCATTTTATACTCAACATGAAAAACCAAAATTCCAAAAGTATAAAACATACAAAAATGCTTACCAAAGAGAGGAAATGTGTCGCGCTCAGCACCCTCCTCCCGCCCTGTGGTGCAACAGATGTCCCTTTCTCCAAAACTGTACTCAATGGGACCGTAACGTTGCAACCACACACAAGTTGACCTGCTGCGAGCAAAAATCAAGTTAGTACATTTCAAACATGAAAGAGGTCATTTTATACTCAACATGAAAAACCAAAATTCCAAAAGTATAAAACATACAAAAATGCTTACAAAAGAGAGGAAATGTGTCGTGCTCAGCACCCTCCTCCCGCCCTGTGGTGCAACAGATGTCCCTTTCTCCAAAACTGTACTCAATGGGACCGTAACGTTGCAACAACACACAAGTTGACCTGCTGTGAGAAAAAATCAAGTTAGTACATTTCAAACATGAAAAACGTCATTTTATACTCAACATGAAAAACCAAAATTCCAAAAGTATAAAACATACAAAAATGCTTACCAAAGAGAGGAAATGTGTCGTGCTCAGCACCCTCCTCCCGCCCTGTGGTGCAACAGATGTCCCTTTCTCCAAAACTGTACTCAATGGGACCGTAACGTTGCAACCACACACAAGTTGACCTGCTGCGAGCAAAAATCAAGTTAGTACATTTCAAACATGAAAATCGTCATTTTATACTCAACATGAAAAACCAAAATTCCAAAAGTATAAAACATATAAAAATGCTTACAAAAGAGAGGAAATGTGTCGTGCTCAGCACCCTCCTCCCGCCCTGTGGTGCAACAGATGTCCCTTTCTCCAAAACTGTACTCAATGGGACCGTAACGTTGCAACCACACACAAGTTGACCTGCTGTGAGAAAAAATCAAGTTAGTACATTTCAAACATGAAAAACGTCATTTTATACTCAACATGAAAAACCAAAATTCCAAAAGTATAAAACATACAAAAATGCTTACCAAAGAGAGGAAATGTGTCGTGCTCAGCACCCTCCTCCAGCCCTGTGGTGCAACAGATGTCCCTTTCTCCAAAACTGTACTCAATGGGACCGTAACGTTGCAACCACACACTAGTTGACCTGCTGTGAGAAAAAATCAAGTTAGTACATTTCAAACATGAAAGAGGTCATTTTATACTCAACATGAAAAACCAAAATTCCAAAAGTATAAAACATACAAAAATGCTTACAAAAGAGAGGAAATGTGTCGCGCTCAGCACCCTCCTCCCGCCCTGTGGTGCAACAGATGTCCCTTTCTCCAAAACTGTACTCAATGGGACCGTAACGTTGCAACCACACACAAGTTGACCTGCTGCGAGCAAAAATCAAGTTAGTACATTTCAAACATGAAAGAGGTCATTTTATACTCAACATGAAAAACCAAAATTCCAAAAGTATAAAACATACAAAAATGCTTACCAAAGAGAGGAAATGTGTCGCGCTCAGCACCCTCCTCCCGCCCTGTGGTGCAACAGATGTCCCTTTCTCCAAAACTGTACTCAATGGGACCGTAACGTTGCAACCACACACTATATGACCTGCTGTGAGAAAAAATCAAGTTAGTACATTTCAAACATGAAAAACGTCATTTTATACTCAACATGAAAAACCAAAATTCCAAAAGTATAAAACATACAAAAATGCTTACCAAAGAGAGGAAATGTGTCGCGCTCAGCACCCTCCTCCCGCCCTGTGGTGCAACAGATGTCCCTTTCTCCAAAACTGTACTCAATGGGACCGTAACGTTGCAACCACACACAAGTTGACCTGCTGCGAGCAAAAATCAAGTTAGTACATTTCAAACATGAAAGAGGTCATTTTATACTCAACATGAAAAACCAAAATTCCAAAAGTATAAAACATACAAAAATGCTTACAAAAGAGAGGAAATGTGTCGTGCTCAGCACCCTCCTCCCGCCCTGTGGTGCAACAGATGTCCCTTTCTCCAAAAATGTACTCAATGGGACCGTAACGTTGCAACCACACACAAGTTGACCTACTGTGAGAAAAAATCAAGTTAGTACATTTCAAACATGAAAAACGTCATTTTATACTCAACATGAAAAACCAAAATTCCAAAAGTATAAAACATACAAAAATGCTTACCAAAGAGAGGAAATGTGTCGCGCTCAGCACCCTCCTCCCGCCCTGTGGTGCAACAGATGTCCCTTTCTCCAAAACTGTACTCAGTGGGACCGTAACGTTGCAACCACACACAAGTTGACCTGCTGCGAGCAAAAATCAAGTTAGTACATTTCAAACATGAAAGAGGTCATTTTATACTCAACATGAAAAACCAAAATTCCAAAAGTATAAAACATACAAAAATGCTTACAAAAGAGAGGAAATGTGTCGTGCTCAGCACCCTCCTCCCGCCCTGTGGTGCAACAGATGTCCCTTTCTCCAAAACTGTACTCAATGGGACCGTAACGTTGCAACCACACACAAGTTGACCTGCTGCGAGCAAAAATCAAGTTAGTACATTTCAAACATGAAAGAGGTCATTTTATACTCAACATGAAAAACCAAAATTCCAAAAGTATAAAACATACAAAAATGCTTACCAAAGAGAGGAAATGTGTCGTGCTCAGCCCCCTCCTCCCGCCCTGTGGTGCAACAGATGTCCCTTTCTCCAAAACTGTACTCAATGGGACCGTAACGTTGCAACCACACACAAGTTGACATACTGTGAGAAAAAATCAAGTTAGTACATTTCAAACATGAAAAACGTCATTTTATACTCAACATGAAAAACCAAAATTCCAAAAGTATAAAACATACAAAAATGCTTACAAAAGAGAGGAAATGTGTCGTGCTCAGCACCCTCCTCCCGCCCTGTGGTGCAACAGATGTCCCTTTCTCCAAAACTGTACTCAATGGGACCGTAACGTTGCAACCACACACAAGTTGACCTACTGTGAGAAAAAATCAAGTTAGTACATTTCAAACATGAAAAACGTCATTTTATACTCAACATGAAAAACCAAAATTCCAAAAGTATAAAACATACAAAAATGCTTACCAAAGAGAGGAAATGTGTCGCGCTCAGCACCCTCCTCCCGCTCTGTGGTGCTACAGATGTCCCTTTCTCCAAAACTGTTCTCAATGGGACCGTAACGTTGCAACCACACACAAGTTGACCTACTGTGAGAAAAAATCAAGTTAGTACATTTCAAACATGAAAAACGTCATTTTATACTCAACATGAAAAACCAAAATTCCAAAAGTATAAAACATACAAAAATGCTTACCAAAGAGAGGAAATGTGTCGCGCTCAGCACCCTCCTCCCGCCCTGTGGTGCAACAGATGTCCCTTTCTCCAAAAATGTACTCAATGGGACCGTAATGTTGCAACCACACACTATATGACCTGCTGTGAGAAAAAATCAAGTTAGTACATTTCAAACATGAAAAACGTCATTTTATACTCAACATGAAATACCAAAATTCCAAAAGTATAAAACATACAAAAATGCTTACCAAAGAGAGGAGATGTGTCGCGCTCAGCACCCTCCTCCCGCCCTGTGGTGCAACAGATGTCCCTTTCTCCAAAACTGTACTCAATGGGACCGTAACGTTGCAACCACACACTATATGACCTGTTGTGAGAAAAAATCAAGTTAGTACATTTCAAACATGAAAAACGTCATTTTATACTCAACATGAAATACCAAAATTTCAAAAGTATAAAACATACAAAAATGCTTACCAAAGAGAGGAAATGTGTTGCACTCAGCACCCTCCTCCCGCCCTGTGGTGCAACAGATGTCCCTTTCTCCAAAACTGTACTCAATGGGACCGTAACATTGCAACCACACACTATATGACCTGCTGTGAGAAAAAATCAAGTTAGTACATTTCAAACATGAAAAACGTCATTTTATACTCAACATGAAAAACCAAAATTCCAAAAGTATAAAACATACAAAAATGCTTACCAAAGAGAGGAAATGTGTCGCGCTCAGCACCCTCCTCCCGCCCTGTGGTGCAACAGATGTCCCTTTCTCCAAAACTGTACTCAATGGGACCGTAACGTTGCAACCACACACAAGTTGACCTACTGTGAGAAAAAATCAAGTTAGTACATTTCAAACATGAAAAACGTCATTTTATACTCAACATGAAAAACCAAAATTCCAAAAGTATAAAACATACAAAAATGCTTACCAAAGAGAGGAAATGTGTCGTGCTCAGCACCCTCCTCCCGCCCTGTGGTGCAACAGATGTCCCTTTCTCCAAAACTGTACTCAATGGGACCGTAACGTTGCAACCACACACTAGTTGACCTGCTGCGAGGAAAAATCAAGTTAGTACATTTCAAACATGAAAAACGTCATTTTATGCTCAACATGAAAAACCAAAATTCCAAAAGTATAAAACATACAAAAATGCTTACCAAAGAGAGGAAATGTGTCGCGCTCAGCACCCTCCTCCCGCCCTGTGGTGCAACAGATGTCCCTTTCCTCATAACTGTACTCAATATGACCGTAACGTTGCAACCACACACAAGTTGACCTACTGTGAGAAAAAATCAGGTTAGTACATTTCAAACATGAAAAACGTCATTTTATACTCAACATGAAAAACCAAAATTCCAAAAGTATAAAACATACAAAAATGCTTACCAAAGAGAGGAAATGTGTCGCGTTTAGCACCCTCCTCCCGCCCTGTGGTGCAACAGATGTCCCTTTCTCCAAAACTGTACTCAATGGGACCGTAACGTTGCAACCACACACAAGTTGACCTACTGTGAGAAATAATCAAGTTAGTACATTTCAAACATGAAAAACGTCATTTTATACTCAACATGAAAAACCAAAATTCCAAAAGTATAAAACATACAAAAATGCTTACCAAAGAGAGGAAATGTGTCGCGTTCAGCACCCTCCTCCCGCCCTGTGGTGCAACAGATGTCCCTTTCTCCGAAACTGTACTCAATGGGACCGTAACGTTGCAACCACACACAAGTTTACCTACTGTGAGAAAAAATCAAGTTAGTACATTTCAAACATGAAAAACGTCATTTTAAACTCAACATGAAAAACCAAAATTCCAAAAGTATAAAACATACAAAAATGCTTACCAAAGAGAGGAAATGTGTCGCGCTCAGCACCCTCCTCCCGCCCTGTGGTGCAACAGATGTCCCTTTCTCCAAAACTGTACTCAATGGGACCGTAACGTTGCAACCACACACTAGTTGACCTGCTGTGAGAAAAAATCAGGTTAGTACATTTCAAACATGAAAAACGTCATTTTATACTCAACATGAAAAACCAAAATTCCAAAAGTATAAAACATACAAAAATGCTTACCAAAGAGAGGAAATGTGTCGCGTTCAGCACCCTCCTCCCGCCCTGTGGTGCAACAGATGTCCCTTTCTCCAAAACTGTACTCAATGGGACCGTAACGTTGCAACCACACACAAGTTGACCTACTGTGAGAAAAAATCAAGTTAGTACATTTCAAACATGAAAAACGTCATTTTATACTCAACATGAAAAACCAAAATTCCAAAAGTATAAAACATACAAAAATGCTTACCAAAGAGAGGAAATGTGTCGCGCTCAGCACCCTCCTCCCGCCCTGTGGTGCAACAGATGTCCCTTTCTCCAAAACTGTACTCAATGGGACCGTAACGTTACAACCACACACAAGTTGACCTACTGTGAGAAAATATCAAGTTAGTACATTTCAAACATGAAAAACGTCATTTTATACTCAACATGAAAAACCAAAATTCCAAAAGTATAAAACATACAAAAATGCTTACCAAAGAGAGGAAATGTGTCGCGCTCAGCACCCTCCTCCCGCCCTGTGGTGCAACAGATGTCCCTTTCTCCAAAACTGTACTCAATGGGACCGTAACGTTGCAACCACACACAAGTTGACCTACTGTGAGAAAAAATCAAGTTAGTACATTTCAAACATGAAAGAGGTCATTTTATACTCAACATGAAAAACCAAAATTCCAAAAGTATAAAACATACAAAAATGCTTACCAAAGAGAGGAAATGTGTCGCGCTCAGCACCCTCCTCCCGCCCTGTGGTGCAACAGATGTCCCTTTCTCCAAAACTGTACTCAATATGACCGTAACGTTGCAACCACACACAAGTTGACCTACTGTGAGAAAAAATCAAGTTAGTACATTTCAAACATGAAAAACGTCATTTTATACTCAACATGAAAAACCAAAATTCCAAAAGTATAAAACATACAAAAATGCTTACCAAAGAGAGGAAATGTGTCACGTTCAGCACCCTCCTCCCGCCCTGTGGTGCAACAGATGTCCCTTTCTCCAAAACTGTACTCAATGGGACCGTAACGTTGCAACCACACACAAGTTGACCTTCTGTGAGAAAAAATCAAGTTAGTACATTTCAAACATGAAAAACGTCATTTTATACTCAACATGAAAAACCAAAATTCCAAAAGTATAAAACATACAAAAATGCTTACCAAAGAGAAGAAATGTGTCGCGCTCAGCACCCTCCTCCCGCCCTGTGGTGCAACAGATGTCCCTTTCTCCAAAACTGTACTCAATATGACCGTAACGTTGCAACCACACACAAGTTGACCTACTGTGAGAAAAAATCAAGTTAGTACATTTCAAACATGAAAAACGTCATTTTATACTCAACATGAAAAACCAAAATTCCAAAAGTATAAAACATACAAAAATGCTTACCAAAGAGAGGAAATGTGTCGCGCTCAGCACCCTCCTCCCGCCCTGTGGTGCAACAGATGTCCCTTTCTCCAAAACTGTACTCAATGGGACCGTAACGTTGCAACCACACACAAGTTGACCTACTGTGAGAAAAAATCAAGTTAGTACATTTCAAACATGAAAAACGTCATTTTATACTCAACATGAAAAACCAAAATTCCAAAAGTATAAAACATACAAAAATGCTTACCAAAGAGAGGAAATGTGTCGCGCTCAGCACCCTCCTCCCGTCCTGTGGTGCAACAGATGTCCCTTTCTCCAAAACTGTACTCAATGGGACCGTAACGTTGCAACCACACACAAGTTGACCTACTGTGAGAAAAAATCAAGTTAGTACATTTCAAACATGAAAAACGTCATTTTATACTCAACATGAAAAACCAAAATTCCAAAAGTATAAAACATACAAAAATGCTTACCAAAGAGAGGAAATGTGTCGCGCTCAGCACCCTCCTCCCGCCCTGTGGTGCAACAGATGTCCCTTTCTCCAAAACTGTACTCAATGGGACCGTAACGTTGCAACCACACACTAGTTGACCTGCTGTGAGAAAAAATCAAGTTAGTACATTTCAAACATGAAAAACGTCATTTTATACTCAACATGAAAAACCAAAATTCCAAAAGTATAAAACATACAAAAATACTTACCAAAGAGAGGAAATGTGTCGCGTTCAGCACCCTCCTCCCGCCCTGTGGTGCAACAGATGTCCCTTTCTCCAAAACTGTACTCAATGGGACCGTAACGTTGCAACCACACACAAGTTGACCTACTGTGAGAAAAAATCAAGTTAGTACACTTCAAACATGAAAAACGTCATTTTATACTCAACATGAAAAACCAAAATTCCAAAAGTATAAAACATACAAAAATGCTTACCAAAGAGAGGAAATGTGTCGCGCTCAGCACCCTCCTCCCGCCCTGTGGTGCAACAGATGTCCCTTTCTCCAAAACTGTACTCAATGGGACCGTAACGTTGCAACCACACACAAGTTGACCTACTGTGAGAAAAAATCAAGTTAGTACATTTCAAACATGAAAAACGTCATTTTATACTCAACATGAAAAACCAAAATTCCAAAAGTATAAAATATACAAAAATGCTTACCAAAGATAGGAAATGTGTCGCGTTCAGCACCCTCCTCCCGCCCTGTGGTGCAACAGATGTCCCTTTCTCCAAAACTGTACTCAATGGGACCGTAACGTTGCAACCACACACAAGTTGACCTACTGTGAGAAAAAATCAAGTTAGTACATTTCAAACATGAAAAACGTCATTTTATACTCAACATGAAAAACCAAAATTCCAAAAGTATAAAACATACAAAAATGCTTACCAAAGAGAGGAAATGTGTCGCGCTCAGCACCCTCCTCCCGCCCTGTGGTGCAACAGATGTCCCTTTCTCCAAAACTGTACTCAATGGGACCGTAACGTTGCAACCACACACTAGTTGACCTGCTGTGAGAAAAAATCAGGTTAGTACATTTCAAACATGAAAAACGTCATTTTATACTCAACATGAAAAACCAAAATTCCAAAAGTATAAAACATACAAAAATGCTTACCAAAGAGAGGAAATGTGTCGCGTTCAGCACCCTCCTCCCGCCCTGTGGTGCAACAGATGTCCCTTTCTCCAAAACTGTACTCAATGGGACCGTAACGTTGCAACCACACACAAGTTGACCTACTGTGAGAAAAAATCAAGTTAGTACATTTCAAACATGAAAAACGTCATTTTATACTCAACATGAAAAACCAAAATTCCAAAAGTATAAAACATACAAAAATTCTTACCAAAGAGGGGAAATGTGTCGCGCTCAGCACCCTCCTCCCGCCCTGTGGTGCAACAGATGTCCCTTTCTCCAAAACTGTACTCAATATGACCGTAACGTTGCAACCACACACAAGTTGACCTACTGTGAGAAAAAATCAAGTTAGTACATTTCAAACATGAAAAACGTCATTTTATGCTCAACATGAAAAACCAAAATTCCAAAAGTATAAAACATACAAAAATGCTTACCAAAGAGAGGAAATGTGTGGCGCTCAGCACCCTCCTCCCGCCCTGTGGTGCAACAGATGTCCCTTTCTCCAAAACTGTACTCAATGGGACCGTAACGTTGCAACCACACACAAGTTGACCTACTGTGAGAAAAAATCAAGTTAGTACATTTCAAACATGAAAAACGTCATTTTATACTCAACATGAAAAACCAAAATTCCAAAAGTATAAAACATACAAAAATGCTTACCAAAGAGAGGAAATGTGTCGCGCTCAGCACCCTCCTCCCGCCCTGTGGTGCAACAGATGTCCCTTTCTCCAAAACTGTACTCAATGGGACCGTAACGTTACAACCACACACAAGTTGACCTACTGTGAGAAAATATCAAGTTAGTACATTTCAAACATGAAAAACGTCATTTTATACTCAACATGAAAAACCAAAATTCCAAAAGTATAAAACATACAAAAATGCTTACCAAAGAGAGGAAATGTGTCGCGCTCAGCACCCTCCTCCCGCCCTGTGGTGCAACAGATGTCCCTTTCTCCAAAACTGTACTCAATGGGACCGTAACGTTGCAACCACACACAAGTTGACCTACTGTGAGAAAAAATCAAGTTAGTACATTTCAAACATGAAAAACGTCATTTTATACTCAACATGAAAAACCAAAATTCCAAAAGTATAAAACATACAAATATGCTTACCAAAGAGAGGAAATGTGTCGCGCTCAGCACCCTCCTCCCGCCCTGTGGTGCAACAGATGTCCCTTTCTCCAAAACTGTACTCAATATGACCGTAACGTTGCAACCACACACAAGTTGACCTACTGTGAGAAAAAATCAAGTTAGTACATTTCAAACATGAAAAACGTCATTTTATACTCAGCATGAAAAACCAAAATTCCAAAAGTATAAAACATACAAAAATGCTTACCAAAGAGAGGAAATGTGTCACGTTCAGCACCCTCCTCCCGCCCTGTGGTGCAACAGATGTCCCTTTCTCCAAAACTGTACTCAATGGGACCGTAACGTTGCAACCACACACAAGTTGACCTTCTGTGAGAAAAAATCAAGTTAGTACATTTCAAACATGAAAAACGTCATTTTATACTCAACATGAAAAACCAAAATTCCAAAAGTATAAAACATACAAAAATGCTTACCAAAGAGAAGAAATGTGTCGCGCTCAGCACCCTCCTCCCGCCCTGTGGTGCAACAGATGTCCCTTTCTCCAAAACTGTACTCAATATGACCGTAACGTTGCAACCACACACAAGTTGACCTACTGTGAGAAAAAATCAAGTTAGTACATTTCAAACATGAAAAACGTCATTTTATACTCAACATGAAAAACCAAAATTCCAAAAGTATAAAACATACAAAAATGCTTACCAAAGAGAGGAAATGTGTCGCGCTCAGCACCCTCCTCCCGCCCTGTGGTGCAACAGATGTCCCTTTCTCCAAAACTGTACTCAATGGGACCGTAACGTTGCAACCACACACAAGTTGACCTACTGTGAGAAAAAATCAAGTTAGTACATTTCAAACATGAAAAACGTCATTTTATACTCAACATGAAAAACCAAAATTCCAAAAGTATAAAACATACAAAAATGCTTACCAAAGAGAGGAAATGTGTCGCGCTCAGCACCCTCCTCCCGTCCTGTGGTGCAACAGATGTCCCTTTCTCCAAAACTGTACTCAATGGGACCGTAACGTTGCAACCACACACAAGTTGACCTACTGTGAGAAAAAATCAAGTTAGTACATTTCAAACATGAAAAACGTCATTTTATACTCAACATGAAAAACCAAAATTCCAAAAGTATAAAACATACAAAAATGCTTACCAAAGAGAGGAAATGTGTCGCGCTCAGCACCCTCCTCCCGCCCTGTGGTGCAACAGATGTCCCTTTCTCCAAAACTGTACTCAATGGGACCGTAACGTTGCAACCACACACTAGTTGACCTGCTGTGAGAAAAAATCAAGTTAGTACATTTCAAACATGAAAAACGTCATTTTATACTCAACACGAAAAACCAAAATTCCAAAAGTATAAAACATACAAAAATACTTACCAAAGAGAGGAAATGTGTCGCGTTCAGCACCCTCCTCCCGCCCTGTGGTGCAACAGATGTCCCTTTCTCCAAAACTGTACTCAATGGGACCGTAACGTTGCAACCACACACAAGTTGACCTACTGTGAGAAAAAATCAAGTTAGTACACTTCAAACATGAAAAACGTCATTTTATACTCAACATGAAAAACCAAAATTCCAAAAGTATAAAACATACAAAAATGCTTACCAAAGAGAGGAAATGTGTCGCGCTCAGCACCCTCCTCCCGCCCTGTGGTGCAACAGATGTCCCTTTCTCCAAAACTGTACTCAATGGGACCGTAACGTTGCAACCACACACAAGTTGACCTACTGTGAGAAAAAATCAAGTTAGTACATTTCAAACATGAAAAACGTCATTTTATACTCAACATGAAAAACCAAAATTCCAAAAGTATAAAACATACAAAAATGCTTACCAAAGAGAGGAAATGTGTCGCGTTCAGCACCCTCCTCCCGCCCTGTGGTGCAACAGATGTCCCTTTCTCCAAAACTGTACTCAATGGGACCGTAACGTTGCAACCACACACAAGTTGACCTACTGTGAGAAAAAATCAAGTTAGTACATTTCAAACATGAAAAACGTCATTTTATACTCAACATGAAAAACCAAAATTCCAAAAGTATAAAACATACAAAAATGCTTACCAAAGAGAGGAAATGTGTCGCGCTCAGCACCCTCCTCCCGCCCTGTGGTGCAACAGATGTCCCTTTCTCCAAAACTGTACTCAATGGGACCGTAACGTTGCAACCACACACTAGTTGACCTGCTGTGAGAAAAAATCAGGTTAGTACATTTCAAACATGAAAAACGTCATTTTATACTCAACATGAAAAACCAAAATTCCAAAAGTATAAAACATACAAAAATGCTTACCAAAGAGAGGAAATGTGTCGCGTTCACCACCCTCCTCCCGCCCTGTGGTGCAACAGATGTCCCTTTCTCCAAAACTGTACTCAATGGGACCGTAACGTTGCAACCACACACAAGTTGACCTACTGTGAGAAAAAATCAAGTTAGTACATTTCAAACATGAAAAACGTCATTTTATACTCAACATGAAAAACCAAAATTCCAAAAGTATAAAACATACAAAAATGCTTACCAAAGAGGGGAAATGTGTCGCGCTCAGCACCCTCCTCCCGCCCTGTGGTGCAACAGATGTCCCTTTCTCCAAAACTGTACTCAATATGACCGTAACGTTGCAACCACACACAAGTTGACCTACTGTGAGAAAAAATCAAGTTAGTACATTTCAAACATGAAAAACGTCATTTTATACTCAACATGAAAAACCAAAATTCCAAAAGTATAAAACATACAAAAATGCTTACCAAAGAGAGGAAATGTGTGGCGCTCAGCACCCTCCTCCCGCCCTGTGGTGCAACAGATGTCCCTTTCTCCAAAACTGTACTCAATGGGACCATAACGTTGCAACCACACACAAGTTGACCTACTGTGAGAAAAAATCAAATTAGTACATTTCAAACATGAAAAACGTCATTTTATACTCAACATGAAAAACCAAAATTCCAAAAGTATAAAACATACAAAAATGCTTACCAAAGAGAGGAAATGTGTCGCGCTCAGCACCCTCCTCCCGCCCTGTGGTGCAACAGATGTCCCTTTCTCCAAAACTGTACTCAATGGGACCGTAACGTTACAACCACACACAAGTTGACCTACTGTGAGAAAATATCAAGTTAGTACATTTCAAACATGAAAAACGTCATTTTATACTCAACATGAAAAACCAAAATTCCAAAAGTATAAAACATACAAAAATGCTTACCAAAGAGAGGAAATGTGTCGCGCTCAGCACCCTCCTCCCGCCCTGTGGTGCAACAGATGTCCCTTTCTCCAAAACTGTACTCAATGGGACCGTAACGTTGCAACCACACACAAGTTGACCTACTGTGAGAAAAAATCAAGTTAGTACATTTCAAACATGAAAAACGTCATTTTATACTCAACATGAAAAACCAAAATTCCAAAAGTATAAAACATACAAAAATGCTTACCAAAGAGAGGAAATGTGTCGCGCTCAGCACCCTCCTCCCGCCCTGTGGTGCAACAGATGTCCCTTTCTCCAAAACTGTACTCAATATGACCGTAACGTTGCAACCACACACAAGTTGACCTACTGTGAGAAAAAATCAAGTTAGTACATTTCAAACATGAAAAACGTCATTTTATACTCAACATGAAAAACCAAAATTCCAAAAGTATAAAACATACAAAAATGCTTACCAAAGAGAGGAAATGTGTCACGTTCAGCACCCTCCTCCCGCCCTGTGGTGCAACAGATGTCCCTTTCTCCACAACTGTACTCAATGGGACCGTAACGTTGCAACCACACACAAGTTGACCTACTGTGAGAAAAAATCAAGTTAGTACATTTCAAACATGAAAAACGTCATTTTATACTCAACATGAAAAACCAAAATTCCAAAAGTATAAAACATACAAAAATGCTTACCAAAGAGAAGAAATGTGTCGCGCTCAGCACCCTCCTCCCGCCCTGTGGTGCAACAGATGTCCCTTTCTCCAAAACTGTACTCAATATGACCGTAACGTTGCAACCACACACAAGTTGACCTACTGTGAGAAAAAATCAAGTTAGTACATTTCAAACATGAAAAACGTCATTTTATACTCAACATGAAAAACCAAAATTCCAAAAGTATAAAACATACAAAAATGCTTACCAAAGAGAGGAAATGTGTCGCGCTCAGCACCCTCCTCCCGCCCTGTGGTGCAACAGATGTCCCTTTCTCCAAAACTGTACTCAATGGGACCGTAACGTTGCAACCACACACAAGTTGACCTACTGTGAGAAAAAATCAAGTTAGTACATTTCAAACATGAAAAACGTCATTTTATACTCAACATGAAAAACCAAAATTCCAAAAGTATAAAACATACAAAAATGCTTACCAAAGAGAGGAAATGTGTTGCGCTCAGCACCCTCCTCCCGTCCTGTGGTGCAACAGATCTCCCTTTCTCCAAAACTGTACTCAATGGGACCGTAACGTTGCAACCACACACAAGTTGACCTACTGTGAGAAAAAATCAAGTTAGTACATTTCAAACATGAAAAACGTCATTTTATACTCAACATGAAAAACCAAAATTCCAAAAGTATAAAACATACAAAAATGCTTACCGAAGAGAGGAAATGTGTCGCGCTCAGCACCCTCCTCCCGCCCTGTGGTGCAACAGATGTCCCTTTCTCTAAAACTGTACTCAATATGACCGTAACGTTGCAACCACACACAAGTTGACCTACTGTGAGAAAAAATCAAGTTAGTACATTTCAAACATGAAAAACGTCATTTTATACTCAACATGAAAAACCAAAATTCCAAAAGTATGAAACATACAAAAATGCTTACCAAAGAGAGGAAATGTGTCGCGCTCAGCACCCTCCTCCCGCCCTGTGGTGCAACAGATGTCCCTTTCTCCAAAACTGTACTCAATGGGACCGTAACGTTGCAACCACACACTAGTTGACCTGCTGTGAGAAAAAATCAAGTTAGTACATTTCAAACATGAAAAACGTCATTTTATACTCAACATGAAAAACCAAAATTCCAAAAGTATAAAACATACAAAAATGCTTACCAAAGAGAGGAAATGTGTCGCGTTCAGCACCCTCCTCCCGCCCTGTGGTGCAACAGATGTCCCTTTCTCCAAAACTGTACTCAATGGGACCGTAACGTTGCAACCACACACAAGTTGACCTACTGTGAGAAAAAATCAAGTTAGTACACTTCAAACATGAAAAACGTCATTTTATACTCAACATGAAAAACCAAAATTCCAAAAGTATAAAACATACAAAAATGCTTACCAAAGAGAGGAAATGTGTCGCGCTCAGCACCCTCCTCCCGCCCTGTGGTGCAACAGATGTCCCTTTCTCCAAAACTGTACTCAATGGGACCGTAACGTTGCAACCACACACAAGTTGACCTACTGTGAGAAAAAATCAAGTTAGTACATTTCAAACATGAAAAACGTCATTTTATACTCAACATGAAAAACCAAAATTCCAAAAGTATAAAACATACAAAAATGCTTACCAAAGAGAGGAAATGTGTCGCGCTCAGCACCCTCCTCCCGCCCTGTGGTGCAACAGATGTCCCTTTCTCCAAAACTGTACTCAATATGACCGTAACGTTGCAACCACACACAAGTTGACCTACTGTGAGAAAAAATCAAGTTAGTACATTTCAAACATGAAAAACGTCATTTTATACTCAACATGAAAAACCAAAATTCCAAAAGTATAAAACATACAAAAATGCTTACCAAAGAGAGGAAATGTGTCGCGTTCAGCACCCTCCTCCCGCCCTGTGGTGCAACAGATGTCCCTTTCTCCAAAACTGTACTCAATGGGACCGTAACGTTGCAACCACACACTAGTTGACCTACTGTGAGAAAAAATCAAGTTAGTACATTTCAAACATGAAAAACGTCATTTTATACTCAACATGAAAAACCAAAATTCCAAAAGTATAAAACATACAAAAATGCTTACCAAAGAGAGGAAATGTGTCGCGCTCAGCACCCTCCTCCCGCCCTGTGGTGCAACAGATGTCCCTTTCTCCAAAACTGTACTCAATGGGACCGTAACGTTGCAACCACACACTAGTTGACCTGCTGTGAGAAAAAATCAAGTTAGTATATTTCAAACATGAAAAACGTCATTTTATACTCAACATGAAAAACCAAAATTCCAAAAGTATAAAAAATACAAAAATGCTTACCAAAGAGAGGAAATGTGTTGCGCTCAGCACCCTCCTCCCGCCCTGTGGTGCAACAGATGTCCCTTTCTCCAAAAATGTACTCAATGGGACCGTAACGTTGCAACCACACACTATATGACCTGCTGTGAGAAAAAATCAAGTTAGTACATTTCAAACATGAAAAACGTCATTTTATACTCAACATGAAAAACCAAAATTCCAAAAGTATAAAACATACAAAAATGCTTACCAAAGAGAGGAAATGTGTCGCGCTCAGCACCCTCCTCCCGCTCTGTGGTGCAACAGATGTCCCTTTCTCCAAAACTGTTCTCAATGGGACCGTAACGTTGCAACCACACACTAGTTGACCTGCTGTGAGAAAAAATCAAGTTAGTACATTTCAAACATGAAAAATGTCATTTTATACTCAACATGAAAAACCAAAATTCCAAAAGTATAAAACATACAAAAATGCTTACCAAAGAGAGGAAATGTGTCGCGCTCAGCACCCTCCTCCCGCTCTGTGGTGCAACAGATGTCCCTTTCTCCAAAACTGTTCTCAATGGGACCGTAACGTTGCAACCACACACAAGTTGACCTACTGTGAGAAAAAATCAAGTTAGTACATTTCAAACATGAAAAACGTCATTTTATACTCAACATGAAAAACCAAAATTCCAAAAGTATAAAACATACAAAAATGCTTACCAAAGAGAGGAAATGTGTCGAGCTCAGCACCCTCCTCCCGCCCTGTGGTGCAACGGTGGTCCCTTTCTCCAAGAATGTACTCAATGGGACCGTAACGTTGCAACCACACACTATATGACCTGCTGTGAGAAAAAATCAAGTTAGTACATTTCAAACATGAAAAACGTCATTTTATACTCAACATGAAAAACCAAAATTCCAAAAGTATAAAACATACAAAAATGCTTACCAAAGAGAGGAAATGTGTCGCGCTCAGCACCCTCCTCCCGCCCTGTGGTGCAACAGATGTCCCTTTCTCCAAAACTGTACTCAATGGGACCGTAACGTTGCAACCACACACTATATGACCTGCTGTGAGAAAAAATCAAGTTAGTACATTTCAAACATGAAAAACGTCATTTTATACTTAGCATTAAAAACCAAAATTCCAAAAGTATAAAACATACAAAAATGCTTACAAAAGAGAGGAAGTGTAACGCGCTCAGCACCCTCCTCCCGCCCTGTGGTGCAACAGATGTCCCTTTCTCCAAAACTGTACTCAATGGGACCGTAACGTTGCAACCACACACAAGTTGACCTACTGTGAGAAAAAATCAAGTTAGTACATTTCAAACATGAAAAACGTCATTTTATACTCAACATGAAAAACCAAAATTCCAAAAGTATAAAACATACAAAAATGCTTACCAAAGAGAGGAAATGTGTCGCGCTCAGCAGCCTCCTCCCGCCCTGTGGTGCAACAGATGTCCCTTTCTCCAAAACTGTACTCAATGGGACCGTAACGTTGCAACCACACACAAGTTGACCTACTGTGAGATAAAATCAAGTTAGTACATTTCAAACATGAAAAACGTCATTTTATACTCAACATGAAAAACCAAAATTCCAAAAGTATAAAACATACAAAAATGCCTACCAAAGAGAGGAAATGTGTCGCGCTCAGCACCCTCCTCCCGCCCTGTGGTGCAACAGATGTCCCTTTCTCCAAAACTGTACTCAATGGGACCGTAACGTTGCAACCACACACTAGTTAACCTGCTGTGAGAAAAAATCAAGTTAGTACATTTCAAACATGAAAAACGTCATTTTATACTCAACATGAAAAACCAAAATTCCAAAAGTATAAAACATACAAAAATGCTTACCAAAGAAAGGAAATGTGTCGCGCTCAGCACCCTCCTCCCGCCCTGTGGTGCAACAGATGTCCCTTTCTCCAAAACTGTACTCAATGGGACCGTAACGTTGCAACCACACACTAGTTGACCTGCTGTGAGAAAAAATCAAGTTTAGTACATTTCAAACATGAAAAACGTCATTTTATACTCAACATGAAAAACCAAAATTCCAAAAGTATAAAACATACAAAAATGCTTACCAAAGAGAGGAAATGTGTCGCGCTCAGCACCCTCCTCCCGCCCTGTGGTGCAACAGATGTCCCTTTCTCCAAAACTGTACTCAATGGGACCGTAACGTTGCAACCACACACAAGTTGACCTACTGTGAGAAAAAATCAAGTTAGTACATTTCAAACATGAAAAACGCCATTTTTATACTCAACATGAAAAACCAAAATTCCAAAAGTATAAAACATACAAAAATGCTTACCAAAGAGAGGAAATGTGTCGCGCTCAGCACCCTCCTCCCGCCCTGTGGTGCAACAGATGTCCCTTTCTCCAAAACTGTACTCAATGGGACCGTAACGTTGCAACCACACACTAGTTGACCTGCTGTGAGAAAAAATCAAGTTAGTACATTTCAAACATGAAAAACGTCATTTTATACTCTACATGAAAAACCAAAATTCCAAAAGTGTAAAACATACAAAAATGCTTACCAAAGAGAGGAAATGTGTCGCGCTCAGCACCCTCCTCCCGCCCTGTGGTGCAACAGATGTCCCTTTCTCCAAAACTGTACTCAATGGGACCGTAACGTTGCAACCACACACAAGTTGACCTACTGTGAGAAAAAATCAAGTTAGTACATTTCAAACATGAAAAACGTCATTTTATACTCAACATGAAAAACCAAAATTCCAAAAGTATAAAACATACAAAAATGCTTACCAAAGAGAGGAAATGTGTCGCGCTCAGCACCCTCCTCCCGCCCTGTGGTGCAACAGATGTCCCTTTCTCCAAAACTGTACTCAATGGGACCGTAACGTTGCAACCACACACTAGTTGACCTGCTGTGAGAAAAAATCAAGTTAGTACATTTCAAACATGAAAAACGTCATTTTATACTCAACATGAAAAACCAAAATTCCAAAAGTATAAAACATACAATAATGCTTACCAAAGAGAGGAAATGTGTCGCGCTCAGCACCCTCCTCCCGCCCTGTGGTGCAACAGATGTCCCTTTCTCCAAAACTGTACTCAATGGGACCGTAACGTTGCAACCACACACTATATGACCTGCTGTGAGAAAAAATCAAGTTAGTACATTTCAAACATGAAAAACGTCATTTTATACTCAACATGAAAAACCAAAATTCCAAAAGTATAAAACATACAAAAATGCTTACCAAAGAGAGGAAATGTGTCGCGCTCAGCACCCTCCTCCCGCCCTGTGGTGCAACAGATGTCCCTTTCTCCAAAACTGTACTCAATGGGACCGTAACGTTGCAACCACACATAAGTTGACCTACTGTGAGAAAAAATCAAGTTAGTACATTTCAAACATGAAAAACGTCATTTTATACTCAACATGAAAAACCAAAATCCAAAAAGTATAAAACATACAAAAATGCTTACCAAAGAGAGGACATGTGTCGCGCTCAGCACCCTCCTCCCGCCCTGTGGTGCAACAGATGTCCCTTTCTCCAAAACTGTACTCAATGTGACCGTAACGTTGCAACCACACACAAGTTGACCTACTGTGAGAAAAAATCAAGTTAGTACATTTCAAACATGAAAAACGTCATTTTATACTCAACATGAAAAACCAAAATTCCAAAAGTATAAAACATACAAAAATGCTTACCAAAGAGAGGAAATGTGTCGCGCTCAGCACCCTCCTCCCGCCCTGTGGTGCAACAGATGTCCCTTTCTCCAAAACTGTACTCAATGGGACCGTAACGTTGCAACCACACACTAGTTGACCTGCTGTGAGAAAAAATCAAGTTAGTACATTTCAAACATGAAAAACGTCATTTTATACTCAACATGAAAAACCAAAATTCCAAAAGTATAAAACATACAAAAATGCTTACCAAAGAGAGGAAATGTGTCGCGCTCAGCACCCTCCTCCCGCCCTGTGGTGCAACAGATGTCCCTTTCTCCAAAACTGTACTCAATGGGACCGTAACGTTGCAACCACACACTAGTTGACCTGCTGTGAGAAAAAATCAAGTTAGTACATTTCTAACATGAAAAACGTCATTTTATACTCAACATGAAAAACCAAAATTCCAAAAGTATAAAACATACAAAAATGCTTACCAAAGAGAGGAAATGTGTCGCGCTCAGCACCCTCCTCCCGCCCTGTGGTGCAACAGATGTCCCTTTCTCCAAAACTGTACTCAATGGGACCGTAACGTTGCAACCACACACTAGTTGACCTGCTGTGAGAAAAAATCAAGTTAGTACATTTCAAACATGAAAAACGTCATTTTATACTCAACATGAAAAATCAAAATTCCAAAAGTATAAAACATACAATAATGCTTACCAAAGAGAGGAAATGTGTCGCGCTCAGCACCCTCCTCCCGCCCTGTGGTGCAACAGATGTCCCTTTCTCCAAAACTGTACTCAATGGGACCGTAACGTTGCAACCACACACAAGTTGACCTACTGTGAGAAAAAATCAAGTTAGTACATTTCAAACATGAATAACGTCATTTTATACTCAACATGAAAAACCAAAATTCCAAAAGTATAAAACATACAAAAATGCTTACCAAAGAGAGGAAATGTGTCGCGCTCAGCACCCTCCTCCCGCTCTGTGGTGCAACAGATGTCCCTTTCTCCAAAACTGTTCTCAATGGGACCGTAACGTTGCAACCACACACAAGTTGACCTACTGTGAGAAAAAATCAAGTTAGTACATTTCAAACATGAAAAACGTCATTTTATACTCAACATGAAAAACCAAAATTCCAAAAGTATAAAACATACAAAAATGCTTACCAAAGAGAGGAAATGTGTCGCGCTCAGCACCCTCCTCCCGCCCTGTGGTGCAACAGATGTCCCTTTCTCCAAAACTGTACTCAATGGGACCGTAACGTTGCAACCACACACTAGTTGACCTGCTGTGAGAAAAAATCAAGTTAGTACATTTCAAACATGAAAAACGTCATTTTATACTCAACATGAAAAACCAAAATTCCAAAAGAATAAAACATACAAAAATGCTTACCAAAGAGAGGAAATGTGTCGCGCTCAGCACCCTCCTCCCGCCCTGTGGTGCAACAGATGTCCCTTTCTCCAAAACTGTACTCAATGGGACCGTAACGTTGCAACCACACACTAGTTGACCTACTGTGAGAAAAAATCAAGTTAGTACATTTCAAACATGAAAAACGTCATTTTATACTCAACATGAAAAACCAAAATTCCAAAAGTATAAAACATACAAAAATGCTTACCAAAGAGAGGAAATGTGTCGCGCTCAGCACCCTCCTCCCGCCCTGTGGTGCAACAGATGTCCCTTTCTCCAAAACTGTACTCAATGGGACCGTAACGTTGCAACCACACACAAGTTGACCTACTGTGAGAAAAAATCAAGTTAGTACATTTCAAACATGAAAAACGTCATTTTATACTCAACATGAAAAACCAAAATTCCAAAAGTATAAAACATACAAAAATGCTTACCAATGAGAGGAAATGTGTCGCGCTCAGCACCCTCCTCCCGCCCTGTGGTGCAACAGATGTCCCTTTCTCCAAAACTGTACTCAATGGGACCGTAACGTTGCAACCACACACAAGTTGACCTACTGTGAGAAAAAATCAAGTTAGTACATTTCAAACATGAAAAACGTCATTTTATACTCAACATGAAAAACCAAAATTCCAAAAGTATAAAACATACAAAAATGCTTACCAAAGAGAGGAAATGTGTCGCGCTCAGCACCCTCCTCCCGCCCTGTGGTGCAACAGATGTCCCTTTCTCCAAAACTGTACTCAATGGGACCGTAACGTTGCAACCACACACAAGTTGACCTACTGTGAGAAAAAATCAAGTTAGTACATTTCAAACATGAAAAACGTCATTTTATACTCAACATGAAAAACCAAAATTCCAAAAGTATAAAACATACAAAAATGCTTACCAAAGAGAGGAAATGTGTCGCGCTCAGCACCCTCCTCCCGCCCTGTGGTGCAACAGATGTCCCTTTCTCCAAAACTGTACTCAATGGGACCGTAACGTTGCAACCACACACCATATGACCTGCTGTGAGAAAAAATCAAGTTAGTACATGTCATACATGAAGAACGTCATTTTGTACTCAACATGAGAAACCAAAATTCCAAAAGTATAAAACATACAAAAATGCTTACCAAAGAGAGGAAATGTGTCGCGCTCAGCACCCTCCTCCCGCGCTGTGGTGCAACAGATGTCCCTTTCTCCAAAACTGTACTCAATGGGACCGTAACGTTGCAACCACACACAAGTTGACCTACTGTGAGAAAAAATCAAGTTAGTACATTTCAAACATGAAAAACGTCATTTTATACTCAACATGAAAAACCAAAATTCCAAAAGTATAAAACATACAAAAATGCTTACCAAAGAGAGGAAATGTGTCGCGCTCAGCACCCTCCTCCCGCCCTGTGGTGCAACAGATGTCCCTTTCTCCAAAACTGTACTCAATGGGACCGTAACGTTGCAACCACACAGTAGTTGACCTGCTGTGAGAAAAAATCAAGTTAGTACATTTCAAACATGAAAAACGTCATTTTATACTCAACATGAAAAACCAAAATTCCAAAAGTATAAAACATACAAAAATGCTTACCAAAGAGAGGAAATGTGTCGCGCTCAGCATCCTCCTCCCGCCCTGTGGTGCAACAGATGTCCCTTTCTCCAAAACTGTACTCAATGGGACCGTAACGTTGCAACCACACACAAGTTGACCTACTGTGAGAAAAAATCAAGTTAGTACATTTCAAACATGAAAAACGTCATTTTATACTCAACATGAAAAACCAAAATTCCAAAAGTATAAAACATACAAAAATGCTTACCAAAGAGAGGAAATGTGTCGCGCTCAGCACCCTCCTCCCGCCCTGTGGTGCAACAGATGTCCCTTTCTCCAAAACTGTACTCAATGGGACCGTAACGTTGCAACCACACACAAGTTGACCTACTGTGAGAAAAATCGAGTTAGTACATTTCAAACATGAAAAACGTCATTTTATACTCAACATGAAAAACCAAAATTCCAAAAGTATAAAACATACAAAAATGCTTACCAAAGAGAGGAAATGTGTCGCGCTCAGCACCCTCCTCCCGCCCTGTGGTGCAACAGATGTCCCTTTCTCCAAAACTGTACTCAATGGGACCGTAACGTTGCAACCACACACAAGTTGACCTACTGTGAGAAAAAATCAAGTTAGTACATTTCAAACATGAAAAACGTCATTTTATACTCAACATGAAAAACCAAAATTCCAAAAGTATAAAACATACAAAAATGCTTACCAAAGAGAGGAAATGTGTCGCGCTCAGCACCCTCCTCCCGCCCTGTGGTGCAACAGATGTCCCTTTCTCCAAAACTGTACTCAATGGGACCGTAACGTTGCAACCACACACAAGTTGACCCACTGTGAGAAAAAATCAAGTTAGTACATTTCAAACATGAAAAACGTCATTTTATACTCAACATGAAAAACCAAAATTCCAAAAGTATAAAACATACAAAAATGCTTACCAAAGAGAGGAAATGTGTCGCGCTCAGCACCCTCCTCCCGCCCTGTGGTGCAACAGATGTCCCTTTCTCCAAAACTGTACTCAATGGGACCGTAACATTGCAACCACACACAAGTTGACCTACTGTGAGAAAAAATCAAGTTAGTACATTTCAAACATGAAAAACGTCATTTTATACTCAACATGAAAAACCAAAATTCCAAAAGTATAAAACATACAAAAATGCTTACCAAAGAGAGGAAATGTGTCGCGCTCAGCACCCTCCTCCCGCCCTGTGGTGCAACAGATGTCCCTTTCTCCAAAACTGTACTCAATGGGACCGTAACGTTGCAACCACACACAAGTTGACCTACTGTGAGAAAAAATCAAGTTAGTACATTTCAAACATGAAAAACGTCATTTTATACTCAACATGAAAAACCAAAATTCCAAAAGTATAAAACATACAAAAATGCTTACCAAAGAGAGGAAATGTGTCACGGTCAGCACCCTCCTCCCGCCCTGTGGTGCAACAGATGTCCCTTTCTCCAAAACTGTACTCAATGGGACCGTAACGTTGCAACCACACACAAGTTGACCTACTGTGAGAAAAAATCAAGTTAGTACATTTCAAACATGAAAAACGTCATTTTATACTCAACATGAAAAACCAAAATTCCAAAAGTATAAAACATACAAAAATGCTTACCAAAGAGAGGAAATGTGTCGCGCTCAGCAGCCTCCTCCCGCCCTGTGGTGCAACAGATGTCCCTTTCTCCAAAACTGTACTCAATGGGACCGTAACGTTGCAACCACACACAAGTTGACCTACTGTGAGAAAAAATCAAGTTAGTACATTTCAAACATGAAAAACGTCATTTTATACTCAACATGAAAAACCAAAATTCCAAAAGTATAAAACAAACAAAAATGCTTACCAAAGAGAGGAAATGTGTCGCGCTCAGCACCCTCCTCCCGCCCTGTGGTGCAACAGATGTCCCTTTCTCCAAAACTGTACTCAATGGGACCGTAACGTTAAAACCACACACTATATGACCTGCTGTGAGAAAAAATCAAGTTAGTACATGTCAAACATTAAGAACGTCATTTTGTACTCAACATGAGAAACCAAAATTCCAAAAGTATAAAACATACAAAAATGCTTACCAAAGAGAGGAAATGTGTCGCGCTCAGCACCCTCCTCCCGCCCTGTGGTGCAACAGATGTCCCTTTCTCCAAAACTGTACTCAATGGGACCGTAACGTTGCAACCACACACTAGTTGACCTACTGTGAGAAAAAATCAAGTTAGTACATTTCAAACATGAAAAACGTCATTTTATACTCAACATGAAAAACCAAAATTCCAAAAGTATAAAACATACAAAAATGCTTACCAAAGAGAGGAAATGTGTCGCGCTCAGCACCCTCCTCCCGCCCTGTGGTGCAACAGATGTCCCTTTCTCCAAAACTGTACTCAATGGGACCGTAACGTTGCAACCACACACAAGTTGACCTACTGTGAGAAAAAATCAAGTTAGTACATTTCAAACATGAAAAACGTCATTTTATACTCAACATGAAAAACCAAAATTCCAAAAGTATAAAACATACAAAAGTGCTTACCAAAGAGAGGAAATGTGTCGCGCTCAGCACCCTCCTCCCGCCCTGTGGTGCAACAGATGTCCCTTTCTCCAAAACTGTACTCAATGGGACCGTAACGTTGCAACCACACACAAGTTGACCTACTGTGAGAAAAAATCAAGTTAGTGCATTTCAAACATGAAAAACGTCATTTTATACTCAACATGAAAAACCAAAATTCCAAAAGTATAAAACATACAAAAATGCTTACCAAAGAGAGGAAATGTGTCGCGCTCAGCACCCTCCTCCCGCCCTGTGGTGCAACAGATGTCCCTTTCTCCAAAACTGTACTCAATGGGACCGTAACGTTGCAACCACACACAAGTTGACCTACTGTGAGAAAAAATCAAGTTAGTACATTTCAAACATGAAAAACGTCATTTTATACTCAACATGAAAAACCAAAATTCCAAAAGTATAAAACATACAAAAATGCTTACCAAAGAGAGGAAATGTGTCGCGCTCAGCACCCTCCTCCCGCCCTGTGGTGCAACAGATGTCCCTTTCTCCAAAACTGTACTCAATGGGACCGTAACGTTGCAACCACACACTAGTTGACCTGCTGTGAGAAAAAATCAAGTTAGTACATTTCAAACATGAAAAACGTCATTTTATACTCAACATGAAAAACCAAAATTCCAAAAGTATAAAACATACAATAATGCTTACCAAAGAGAGGAAATGTGTCGCGCTCAGCACCCTCCTCCCGCCCTGTGGTGCAACAGATGTCCCTTTCTCCAAAACTGTACTCAATGGGACCGTAACGTTGCAACCACACACAAGTTGACCTACTGTGAGAAAAAATCAAGTTAGTACATTTCAAACATGAATAACGTCATTTTATACTCAACATGAAAAACCAAAATTCCAAAAGTATAAAACATACAAAAATGCTTACCAAAGAGAGGAAATGTGTCGCGCTCAGCACCCTCCTCCCGCTCTGTGCTGCAACAGATGTCCCTTTCTCCAAAACTGTTCTCAATGGGACCGTAACGTTGCAACCACACACAAGTTGACCTACTGTGAGAAAAAATCAAGTTAGTACATTTCAAACATGAAAAACGTCATTTTATACTCAACATGAAAAACCAAAATTCCAGAAGTATAAAACATACAAAAATGCTTACCAAAGAGAGGAAATGTGTCGCGCTCAGCACCCTCCTCCCGCCCTGTGGTGCAACAGATGTCCCTTTCTCCAAAACTGTACTCAATGGGACCGTAACGTTGCAACCACACACTAGTTGACCTACTGTGAGAAAAAATCAAGTTAGTACATTTCAAACATGAAAAACGTCATTTTATACTCAACATGAAAAACCAAAATTCCAAAAGAATAAAACATACAAAAATGCTTACCAAAGAGAGGAAATGTGTCGCGCTCAGCACCCTCCTCCCGCCCTGTGGTGCAACAGATGTCCCTTTCTCCAAAACTGTACTCAATTGGACCGTAACGTTGCAACCACACACTAGTTGACCTACTGTGAGAAAAAATCAAGTTAGTACATTTCAAACATGAAAAACGTCATTTTATACTCAACATGAAAAACCAAAATTCCAAAAGTATAAAACATACAAAAATGCTTACCAAAGAGAGGAAATGTGTCGCGCTCAGCAACCTCCTCCCGCCCTGTGGTGCAACAGATGTCCCTTTCTCCAAAACTGTACTCAATGGGACCGTAACGTTGCAACCACACACAAGTTGACCTACTGTGAGAAAAAATCAAGTTAGTACATTTCAAACATGAAAAACGTCATTTTATACTCAACATGAAAAACCAAAATTCCAAAAGTATAAAACATACAAAAATGCTTACCAAAGAGAGGAAATGTGTCGCGCTCAGCACGCTCCTCCCGCCCTGTGGTGCAACAGATGTCCCTTTCTCCAAAACTGTACTCAATGGGACTGTAACGTTGCAACCACACACAAGTTGACCTACTGTGAGAAAAAATCAAGTTAGTACATTTCAAACATGAAAAACGTCATTTTATACTCAACATGAAAAACCAAAATTCCAAAAGTATAAAACATACAAAAATGCTTACCAAAGAGAGGAAATGTGTCGCGCTCAGCACCCTCCTCCCGCCCTGTGGTGCAACAGATGTCCCTTTCTCCAAAACTGTACTCAATGGGACCGTAACGTTGCAACCACACACTATATGACCTGCTGTGAGAAAAAATCAAGTTAGTACATGTCAAACATGAAGAACGTCATTTTGTACTCAACATGAGAAACCAAAATTCCAAAAGTATAAAACATACAAAAATGCTTACCAAAGAGAGGAAATGTGTCGCGCTCAGCACCCTCCTCCCGCGCTGTGGTGCAACAGATGTCCCTTTCTCCAAAACTGTACTCAATGGGACCGTAACGTTGCAACCACACACAAGTTGACCTACTGTGAGAAAAAATCAAGTTAGTACATTTCAAACATGAAAAACGTCATTTTATACTCAACATGAAAAACCAAAATTCCAAAAGTATAAAACATACAAAAATGCTTACCAAAGAGAGGAAATGTGTCGCGCTCAGCACCCTCCTCCCGCCCTGTGGTGCAACAGATGTCCCTTTCTCCAAAACTGTACTCAATGGGACCGTAACGTTGCAACCACACACTAGTTGACCTGCTGTGAGAAAAAATCAAGTTAGTACATTTCAAACATGAAAAACGTCATTTTATACTCAACATGAAAAACCAAAATTCCAAAAGTATAAAACATACTAAAATGCTTACCAAAGAGAGGAAATGTGTCGCGCTCAGCACCCTCCTCCCGCCCTGTGGTGCAACAGATGTCCCTTTCTCCAAAACTGTACTCAATGGGACCGTAACGTTGCAACCACACACAAGTTGACCTACTGTGAGAAAAAATCAAGTTAGTACATTTCAAACATGAAAAACGTCATTTTATACTCAACATGAAAAACCAAAATTCCAAAAGTATAAAACATACAAAAATGCTTACCAAAGAGAGGAAATGTGTCGCGCTCAGCACCCTCCTCCCGCCCTGTGGTGCAACAGATGTCCCTTTCTCCAAAACTGTACTCAATGGGACCGTAACGTTGCAACCACACACAAGTTGACCTACTGTGAGAAAAAATCAAGTTAGTACATTTCAAACATGAAAAACGTCATTTTATACTCAACATGAAAAACCAAAATTCCAAAAGTATAAAACATACAAAAATGCTTACCAAAGAGAGGAAATGTGTCGCGCTCAGCACCCTCCTCCCGCCCTGTGGTGCAACAGATGTCCCTTTCTCCAAAACTGTACTCAATGGGACCGTAACGTTGCAACCACACACTAGTTGACCTGCTGTGAGAAAAAATCAAGTTAGTACATTTCAAACATGAAAAACGTCATTTTATACTCAACATGAAAAACCAAAATTCCAAAAGTATAAAACATACTAAAATGCTTACCAAAGAGAGGAAATGTGTCGCGCTCAGCACCCTCCTCCCGCCCTGTTGTGCAACAGATGTCCCTTTCTCCAAAACTGTACTCAATTGGACCGTAACGTTGCAACCACACACAAGTTGACCTACTGTGAGAAAAAATCAAGTTAGTACATTTCAAACATGAAAAACGTCATTTTATACTCAACATGAAAAACCAAAATTCCAAAAGTATAAAACATACAAAAATGCTTACCAAAGAGAGGAAATGTGTCGTGCTCAGCACCCTCCTCCCGCCCTGTGGTGCAACAGATGTCCCTTTCTCCAAAACTGTACTCAATGGGACCGTAACGTTGCAACCACACACTATATGACCTGCTGTGAGAAAAAATCAAGTTAGTACATGTCAAACATGAAGAACGTCATTTTGTACTCAACATGAGAAACCAAAATTCCAAAAGTATAAAACATACAAAAATGCTTACCAAAGAGAGGAAATGTGTCGCGCTCAGCACCCTCCTCCCGCCCTGTGGTGCAACAGATGTCCCTTTCTCCAAAACTGTACTCAATGGGACCGTAACGTTGCAACCACACACAAGTTGACCTACTGTGAGAAAAAATCAAGTTAGTACATTTCAAACATGAAAAACGTCATTTTATACTCAACATGAAAAACCAAAATTCCAAAAGTATAAAACATACAAAAATGCTTACCAAAGAGAGGAAATGTGTCGCGCTCAGCACCCTCCTCCCGCCCTGTGGTGCAACAGATGTCCCTTTCTCCAAAACTGTACTCAATGGGACCGTAACGTTGCAACCACACACAAGTTGACCTACTGTGAGAAAAAATCAAGTTAGTACATTTCAAACATGAAAAACGTCATTTTATACTCAACATGAAAAACCAAAATTCCAAAAGTATAAAACATACAAAAATGCTTACCAAAGAGAGGAAATGTGTCGCGCTCAGCACCCTCCTCCCGCCCTGTGGTGCAACAGATGTCCCTTTCTCCAAAACTGTACTCAATGGGACCGTAACGTTGCAACCACACACTATATGACCTGCTGTGAGAAAAAATCTAGTTAGTACATGTCATACATGAAGAACGTCATTTTGTACTCAACATGAGAAACCAAAATTCAAAAAGTATAAAACATACAAAAATGCTTACCAAAGAGAGGAAATGTGTCGCGCTCAGCACCCTCCTCCCGCGCTGTGGTGCAACAGATGTCCCTTTCTCCAAAACTGTACTCAATGGGACCGTAACGTTGCAACCACACACAAGTTGACCTACTGTGAGAAAAAATCAAGTTAGTACATTTTAAACATGAAAAAGGCCATTTTATACTCAACATGAAATACCAAAATTCCAAAAGTATAAAACATACTAAAATGCTTACCAAAGAGAGGAAATGTGTCACGCTCAGCACCCTCCTCCCGCCCTGTGGTGCAACAGATGTCCCTTTCTCCAAAACTGTACTCAATGGGACCGTAACGTTGCAACCATACACTAGTTGACCTGCTGTGAGAAAAAATCAAGTTAGTACATTTCAAACATGAAAAACGTCATTTTATACTCAACATGAAAAACCAAAATTCCAAAAGTATAAAACATACAAAAATGCTTACCAAAGAGAGGAAATGTGTCGCGCTCAGCATCCTCCTCCCGCCCTGTGGTGCAACAGATGTCCCTTTCTCCAAAACTGTACTCAATGGGACCGTAACGTTGCAACCACACACAAGTTGACCTACTGTGAGAAAAAATCAAGTTAGTACATTTCAAACATGAAAAACGTCATTTTATACTCAACATGAAAAACCAAAATTCCAAAAGTATAAAACATACAAAAATGCTTACCAAAGAGAGGAAATATGTCGCGCTCAGCAGCCTCCTCCCGCCCTGTGGTGCAACAGATGTCCCTTTCTCCAAAACTGTACTCAATGGGACCGTAACGTTGCAACCACACACAAGTTGACCTACTGTGAGAAAAAATCAAGTTAGTACATTGCAAACATGAAAAACGTCATTTTATACTCAACATGAAAAACCAAAATTCCAAAAGTATAAAACATACAAAAATGCTTACCAAAGAGACGAAATGTGTCGCGCTCAGCACCCTCCTCCCGCCCTGTGGTGCAACAGATGTCCCTTTCTCCAAAACTGTACTCAATGGGACCGTAACGTTGCAACCACACACTATATGACCTGCTGTGAGAAAAAATCAAGTTAGTACATGTCAAACATGAAGAACGTCATTTTGTACTCAACATGAGAAACCAAAATTCCAAAAGTATAAAACATACAAAAATGCTTACCAAAGAGAGGAAATGTGTCGCGCTCAGCACCCTCCTCCCGCCCTGTGGTGCAACAGATGTCCCTTTCTCCAAAACTGTACTCAATGGGACCGTAACGTTGCAACCACACACTAGTTGACCTACTGTGAGAAAAAATCAAGTTAGTACATTTCAAACATGAAAAACGTCATTTTATACTCAACATGAAAAACCAAAATTCCAAAAGTATAAAACATACAAAAATGCTTACCAAAGAGAGGAAATGTGTCGCGCTCAGCACCCTCCTCCCGCCCTGTGGTGCAACAGATGTCCCTTTCTCCAAAACTGTACTCAATGGGACCGTAACATTGCAACCACACACAAGTTGACCTACTGTGAGAAAAAATCAAGTTAGTACATTTCAAACATGAAAAACGTCATTTTATACTCAACATGAAAAACCAAAATTCCAAAAGTATAAAACATACAAAAATGCTTACCAAAGAGAGGAAATGTGTCGCGCTCAGCACCCTCCTCCCGCCCTGTGGTGCAACAGATGTCCCTTTCTCCAAAACTGTACTCAATGGGACCGTAACGTTGCAACCACACACAAGTTGACCTACTGTGAGAAAAAATCAAGTTAGTACATTTTAAACATGAAAAAGGCCATTTTATACTCAACATGAAATACCAAAATTCCAAAAGTATAAAACATACTAAAATGCTTACCAAAGAGAGGAAATGTGTCACGCTCAGCACCCTCCTCCCGCCCTGTGGTGCAACAGATGTCCCTTTCTCCAAAACTGTACTCAATGGGACCGTAACGTTGCAACCATACACTAGTTGACCTGCTGTGAGAAAAAATCAAGTTAGTACATTTCAAACATGAAAAACGTCATTTTATACTCAACATGAAAAACCAAAATTCCAAAAGTATAAAACATACAAAAATGCTTACCAAAGAGAGGAAATGTGTCGCGCTCAGCATCCTCCTCCCGCCCTGTGGTGCAACAGATGTCCCTTTCTCCAAAACTGTACTCAATGGGACCGTAACGTTGCAACCACACACAAGTTGACCTACTGTGAGAAAAAATCAAGTTAGTACATTTCAAACATGAAAAACGTCATTTTATACTCAACATGAAAAACCAAAATTCCAAAAGTATAAAACATACAAAAATGCTTACCAAAGAGAGGAAATATGTCGCGCTCAGCAGCCTCCTCCCGCCCTGTGGTGCAACAGATGTCCCTTTCTCCAAAACTGTACTCAATGGGACCGTAACGTTGCAACCACACACAAGTTGACCTACTGTGAGAAAAAATCAAGTTAGTACATTGCAAACATGAAAAACGTCATTTTATACTCAACATGAAAAACCAAAATTCCAAAAGTATAAAACATACAAAAATGCTTACCAAAGAGACGAAATGTGTCGCGCTCAGCACCCTCCTCCCGCCCTGTGGTGCAACAGATGTCCCTTTCTCCAAAACTGTACTCAATGGGACCGTAACGTTGCAACCACACACTATATGACCTGCTGTGAGAAAAAATCAAGTTAGTACATGTCAAACATGAAGAACGTCATTTTGTACTCAACATGAGAAACCAAAATTCCAAAAGTATAAAACATACAAAAATGCTTACCAAAGAGAGGAAATGTGTCGCGCTCAGCACCCTCCTCCCGCCCTGTGGTGCAACAGATGTCCCTTTCTCCAAAACTGTACTCAATGGGACCGTAACGTTGCAACCACACACTAGTTGACCTACTGTGAGAAAAAATCAAGTTAGTACATTTCAAACATGAAAAACGTCATTTTATACTCAACATGAAAAACCAAAATTCCAAAAGTATAAAACATACAAAAATGCTTACCAAAGAGAGGAAATGTGTCGCGCTCAGCACCCTCCTCCCGCCCTGTGGTGCAACAGATGTCCCTTTCTCCAAAACTGTACTCAATGGGACCGTAACATTGCAACCACACACAAGTTGACCTACTGTGAGAAAAAATCAAGTTAGTACATTTCAAACATGAAAAACGTCATTTTATACTCAACATGAAAAACCAAAATTCCAAAAGTATAAAACATACAAAAATGCTTACCAAAGAGAGGAAATGTGTCGCGCTCAGCACCCTCCTCCCGCCCTGTGGTGCAACAGATGTCCCTTTCTCCAAAACTGTACTCAATGGGACCGTAACGTTGCAACCACACACAAGTTGACCTACTGTGAGAAAAAATCAAGTTAGTACATTTCAAACATGAAAAACGTCATTTTATACTCAACATGAAAAACCAAAATTCCAAAAGTATAAAACATACAAAAATGCTTACCAAAGAGAGGAAATGTGTCGCGCTCAGCACCCTCCTCCCGCCCTGTGGTGCAACAGATGTCCCTTTCTCCAAAACTGTACTCAATGGGACCGTAACGTTGCAACCACACACAAGTTGACCTACTGTGAGAAAAAATCAAGTTAGTACATTTCAAACATGAAAAACGTCATTTTGTACTCAACATGAAAAACCAAAATTCCAAAAGTATAAAACATACAAAAATGCTTACCAAAGAGAGGAAATGTGTCGCGCTCAGCACCCTCCTCCCGCCCTGTGGTGCAACAGATGTCCCTTTCTCCAAAACTGTACTCAATGGGACCGTAACGTTGCAACCACACACAAGTTGACCTACTGTGAGAAAAAATCAAGTTAGTACATTTCAAACATGAAAAACGTCATTTTATACTCAACATGAAAAACCAAAATTCCAAAAGTATAAAACATACAAAAATGCTTACCAAAGAGAGGAAATGTGTCGCGCTCAGCACCCTCCTCCCGCCCTGTGGTGCAACAGATGTCCCTTTCTCCAAAACTGTACTCAATGGGACCGTAACGTTGCAAACCACACACTATATGACCTGCTGTGAGAAAAAATCAAGTTAGTACATGTCAAACATTAAGAACGTCATTTTGTACTCAACATGAGAAACCAAAATTCCAAAAGTATAAAACATACAAAAATGCTTACCAAAGAGAGGAAATGTGTCGCGCTCAGCACCCTCCTCCCGCCCTGTGGTGCAACAGATGTCCCTTTCTCCAAAACTGTACTCAATGGGACCGTAACGTTGCAACCACACACTAGTTGACCTACTGTGAGAAAAAATCAAGTTAGTACATTTCAAACATGAAAAACGTCACTTTATACTCAACATGAAAAACCAAAATTCCAAAAGTATAAAACATACAAAAATGCTTACCAAAGAGAGGAAATGTGTCGCGCTCAGCACCCTCCTCCCGCCCTGTGGTGCAACAGATGTCCCTTTCTCCAAAACTGTACTCAATGGGACCGTAACGTTGCAACCACACACAAGTTGACCTACTGTGAGAAAAAATCAAGTTAGTACATTTCAAACATGAAAAACGTCATTTTATACTCAACATGAAAAACTAAAATTCCAAAAGTATAAAACATACAAAAATGCTTACCAAAGAGAAGAAATGTGTCGCGCTCAGCACCCTCCTCCCGCCCTGTGGTGCAACAGATGTCCCTTTCTCCAAAACTGTACTCAATGGGACCGTAACGTTGCAACCACACACAAGTTGACCTACTGTGAGAAAAAATCAAGTTAGTGCATTTCAAACATGAAAAACGTCATTTTATACTCAACATGAAAAACCAAAATTCCAAAAGTATAAAACATACAAAAATGCTTACCAAAGAGAGGAAATGTGTCGCGCTCAGCACCCTCCTCCCGCCCTGTGGTGCAACAGATGTCCCTTTCTCCAAAACTGTACTCAATGGGACCGTAACGTTGCAACCACACACAAGTTGACCTACTGTGAGAAAAAATCAAGTTAGTACATTGCAAACATGAAAAACGTCATTTTATACTCAACATGAAAAACCAAAATTCCAAAAGTATAAAACATACAAAAATGCTTACCAAAGAGACGAAATGTGTCGCGCTCAGCACCCTCCTCCCGCCCTGTGGTGCAACAGATGTCCCTTTCTCCAAAACTGTACTCAATGGGACCGTAACGTTGCAACCACACACTATATGACCTGCTGTGAGAAAAAATCAAGTTAGTACATGTCAAACATGAAGAACGTCATTTTGTACTCAACATGAGAAACCAAAATTCCAAAAGTATAAAACATACAAAAATGCTTACCAAAGAGAGGAAATGTGTCGCGCTCAGCACCCTCCTCCCGCCCTGTGGTGCAACAGATGTCCCTTTCTCCAAAACTGTACTCAATGGGACCGTAACGTTGCAACCACACACTAGTTGACCTACTGTGAGAAAAAATCAAGTTAGTACATTTCAAACATGAAAAACGTCATTTTATACTCAACATGAAAAACCAAAATTCCAAAAGTATAAAACATACAAAAATGCTTACCAAAGAGAGGAAATGTGTCGCGCTCAGCACCCTCCTCCCGCCCTGTGGTGCAACAGATGTCCCTTTCTCCAAAACTGTACTCAATGGGACCGTAACATTGCAACCACACACAAGTTGACCTACTGTGAGAAAAAATCAAGTTAGTACATTTCAAACATGAAAAACGTCATTTTATACTCAACATGAAAAACCAAAATTCCAAAAGTATAAAACATACAAAAATGCTTACCAAAGAGAGGAAATGTGTCGCGCTCAGCACCCTCCTCCCGCCCTGTGGTGCAACAGATGTCCCTTTCTCCAAAACTGTACTCAATGGGACCGTAACGTTGCAACCACACACAAGTTGACCTACTGTGAGAAAAAATCAAGTTAGTACATTTCAAACATGAAAAACGTCATTTTATACTCAACATGAAAAACCAAAATTCCAAAAGTATAAAACATACAAAAATGCTTACCAAAGAGAGGAAATGTGTCGCGCTCAGCACCCTCCTCCCGCCCTGTGGTGCAACAGATGTCCCTTTCTCCAAAACTGTACTCAATGGGACCGTAACGTTGCAACCACACACAAGTTGACCTACTGTGAGAAAAAATCAAGTTAGTACATTTCAAACATGAAAAACGTCATTTTGTACTCAACATGAAAAACCAAAATTCCAAAAGTATAAAACATACAAAAATGCTTACCAAAGAGAGGAAATGTGTCGCGCTCAGCACCCTCCTCCCGCCCTGTGGTGCAACAGATGTCCCTTTCTCCAAAACTGTACTCAATGGGACCGTAACGTTGCAACCACACACAAGTTGACCTACTGTGAGAAAAAATCAAGTTAGTACATTTCAAACATGAAAAACGTCATTTTATACTCAACATGAAAAACCAAAATTCCAAAAGTATAAAACATACAAAAATGCTTACCAAAGAGAGGAAATGTGTCGCGCTCAGCACCCTCCTCCCGCCCTGTGGTGCAACAGATGTCCCTTTCTCCAAAACTGTACTCAATGGGACCGTAACGTTGCAAACCACACACTATATGACCTGCTGTGAGAAAAAATCAAGTTAGTACATGTCAAACATTAAGAACGTCATTTTGTACTCAACATGAGAAACCAAAATTCCAAAAGTATAAAACATACAAAAATGCTTACCAAAGAGAGGAAATGTGTCGCGCTCAGCACCCTCCTCCCGCCCTGTGGTGCAACAGATGTCCCTTTCTCCAAAACTGTACTCAATGGGACCGTAACGTTGCAACCACACACTAGTTGACCTACTGTGAGAAAAAATCAAGTTAGTACATTTCAAACATGAAAAACGTCACTTTATACTCAACATGAAAAACCAAAATTCCAAAAGTATAAAACATACAAAAATGCTTACCAAAGAGAGGAAATGTGTCGCGCTCAGCACCCTCCTCCCGCCCTGTGGTGCAACAGATGTCCCTTTCTCCAAAACTGTACTCAATGGGACCGTAACGTTGCAACCACACACAAGTTGACCTACTGTGAGAAAAAATCAAGTTAGTACATTTCAAACATGAAAAACGTCATTTTATACTCAACATGAAAAACTAAAATTCCAAAAGTATAAAACATACAAAAATGCTTACCAAAGAGAAGAAATGTGTCGCGCTCAGCACCCTCCTCCCGCCCTGTGGTGCAACAGATGTCCCTTTCTCCAAAACTGTACTCAATGGGACCGTAACGTTGCAACCACACACAAGTTGACCTACTGTGAGAAAAAATCAAGTTAGTGCATTTCAAACATGAAAAACGTCATTTTATACTCAACATGAAAAACCAAAATTCCAAAAGTATAAAACATACAAAAATGCTTACCAAAGAGAGGAAATGTGTCGCGCTCAGCACCCTCCTCCCGCCCTGTGGTGCAACAGATGTCCCTTTCTCCAAAACTGTACTCAATGGGACCGTAACGTTGCAACCACACACAAGTTGACCTACTGTGAGAAAAAATCAAGTTAGTACATTTCAAACATGAAAAACGTCATTTTATACTCAACATGAAAAACCAAAATTCCAAAAGTATAAAACATACAAAAATGCTTACCAAAGAGAGGAAATGTGTCGCGCTCAGCACCCTCCTCCCGCCCTGTGGTGCAACAGATGTCCCTTTCTCCAAAACTGTACTCAATGGGACCGTAACGTTGCAACCACACACTAGTTGACCTGCTGTGAGAAAAAATCAAGTTAGTACATTTCAAACATGAAAAACGTCATTTTATACTCAACATGAAAAACCAAAATTCCAAAAGTATAAAACATACAGTAATGCTTACCAAAGAGAGGAAATGTGTCGCGCTCAGCACCCTCCTCCCTCCCTGTGGTGCAACAGATGTCCCTTTCTCCAAAACTGTACTCAATGGGACCGTAACGTTGCAACCACACACAAGTTGACCTACTGTGAGAAAAAATCAAGTTAGTACATTTCGAACATGAATAACGTCATTTTATACTCAACATGAAAAACCAAAATTCCAAAAGTATAAAACATACAGAAATGCTTACCAAAGAGAGGAAATGTGTCGCGCTCAGCACCCTCCTCCCGCTCTGTGCTGCAACAGATGTCCCTTTCTCCAAAACTGTTCTCAATGGGACCGTAACGTTGCAACCACACACAAGTTGACCTACTGTGAGAAAAAATCAAGTTAGTACATTTCAAACATGAAAAACGTCATTTTATACTCAACATGAAAAACCAAAATTCCAAAAGTATAAAACATACAAAAATGCTTACCAAAGAGAGGAAATCTGTCGCGCTCAGCACCCTCCTCCCGCCCTGTGGTGCAACAGATGTCCCTTTCTCCAAAACTGTACTCAATGGGACCGTAACGTTGCAACCACACACTAGTTGACCTACTGTGAGAAAAAATCAAGTTAGTACATTTCAAACATGAAAAACGTCATTTTATACTCAACATGAAAAACCAAAATTCCAAAAGAATAAAACATACAAAAATGCTTACCAAAGAGAGGAAATGTGTCGCGCTCAGCACCCTCCTCCCGCCCTGTGGTGCAACAGATGTCCCTTTCTCCAAAACTGTACTCAATGGGACCGTAACGTTGCAACCACACACTAGTTGACCTACTGTGAGAAAAAATCAAGTTAGTACATTTCAAACATGAAAAACGTCATTTTATACTCAACATGAAAAACCAAAATTCCAAAAGTATAAAACATACAAAAATGCTTACCAAAGAGAGGAAATGTGTCGCGCTCAGCACCCTCCTCCCGCCCTGTGGTGCAACAGATGTCCCTTTCTCCAAAACTGTACTCAATGGGACCGTAACGTTGCAACCACACACAAGTTGACCTACTGTGAGAAAAAATCAAGTTAGTACATTTCAAACATGAAAAACGTCATTTTATACTCAACATGAAAAACCAAAATTCCAAAAGTATAAAACATACAAAAATGCTTACCAAAGAGAGGAAATGTGTCGCGCTCAGCACCCTCCTCCCGCCCTGTGGTGCAACAGATGTCCCTTTCTCCAAAACTGTACTCAATGGGACCGTAACGTTGCAACCACACACAAGTTGACCTACTGTGAGAAAAAATAAAGTTAGTACATTTCAAACATGAAAAACGTCATTTTATACTCAACATGAAAAACCAAAATTCCAAAAGTATAAAACATACAAAAATGCTTACCAAAGAGAGGAAATGTGTCGCGCTCAGCACCCTCCTCCCGCCCTGTGGTGCAACAGATGTCCCTTTCTCCAAAACTGTACTCAATGGGACCGTAACGTTGCAACCACACACTATATGACCTGCTGTGAGAAAAAATCAAGTTAGTACATGTCAAACATGAAGAACGTCATTTTGTACTCAACATGAGAAACCAAAATTCCAGAAGTATAAAACATACAAAAATGCTTACCAAAGAGAGGAAATGTGTCGCGCTCAGCACCCTCCTCCCGCGCTGTGGTGCAACAGATGTCCCTTTCTCCAAAACTGTACTCAATGGGACCGTAACGTTGCAACCACACACAAGTTGACCTACTGTGAGAAAAAATCAAGTTAGTACATTTCAAACATGAAAAACGTCATTTTATACTCAACATGAAAAACCAAAATTCCAAAAGTATAAAACATACAAAAATGCTTACCAAAGAGAGGAAATGTGTCGCGCTCAGCACCCTCATCCCGCCCTGTGGTGCAACAGATGTCCCTTTCTCCAAAACTGTACTCAATGGGACCGTAACGTTGCAACCACACACTAGTTGACCTGCTGTGAGAAAAAATCAAGTTAGTACATTTCAAACATGAAAAACGTCATTTTATACTCAACATGAAAAACCAAAATTCCAAAAGTATAAAACATACTAAAATGCTTACCAAAGAGAGGAAATGTGTCGCGCTCAGCACCCTCCTCCCGCCCTGTGGTGCAACAGATGTCCCTTTCTCCAAAACTGTACTCAATGGGACCGTAACGTTGCAACCACACACAAGTTGACCTACTGTGAGAAAAAATCAAGTTAGTACATTTCAAACATGAAAAACGTCATTTTATACTCAACATGAAAAACCAAAATTCCAAAAGTATAAAACATACAAAAATGCTTACCAAAGAGAGGAAAAGTGTCGCGCTCAGCACCCTCCTCCCGCCCTGTGGTGCAACAGATGTCCCTTTCTCCAAAACTGTACTCAATGGGACCGTAACGTTGCAACCACACACAAGTTGACCTACTGTGAGAAAAAATCAAGTTAGTACATTTCAAACATGAAAAACGTCATTTTATACTCAACATGAAAAACCAAAATTCCAAAAGTATAAAACATACAAAAATGCTTACCAAAGAGAGGAAATGTGTCGCGCTCAGCACCCTCCTCCCGCCCTGTGGTGCAACAGATGTCCCTTTCTCCAAAACTGTACTCAATGGGACCGTAACGTTGCAACCACACACTAGTTGACCTGCTGTGAGAAAAAATCAAGTTAGTACATTTCAAACATGAAAAACGTCATTTTATACTCAACATGAAAAACCAAAATTCCAAAAGTATAAAACATACAAAAATGCTTACCAAAGAGAGGAAATGTGTCGCGCTCAGCACCCTCCTCCCGCACTGTGGTGCAACAGATGTCCCTTTCTCCAAAACTGTACTCAATGGGACCGTAACGTTGCAACCACACACAAGTTGACCTACTGTGAGAAAAAATCAAGTTAGTACATTTCAAACATGAAAAACGTCATTTTATACTCAACATGAAAAACCAAAATTCCAAAAGTATAAAACATACAAAAATGCTTACCAAAGAGAGGAAATGTGTCGCGCTCAGCACCCTCCTCCCGCCCTGTGGTGCAACAGATGTCCCTTTCTCCAAAACTGTACTCAATGGGACCGTAACGTTGCAACCACACACAAGTTGACCTACTGTGAGAAAAAATAAAGTTAGTACATTTCAAACATGAAAAACGTCATTTTATACTCAACATGAAAAACCAAAATTCCAAAAGTATAAAACATACAAAAATGCTTACCAAAGAGAGGAAATGTGTCGCGCTCAGCACCCTCCTCCCGCCCTGTGGTGCAACAGATGTCCCTTTCTCCAAAACTGTACTCAATGGGACCGTAACGTTGCAACCACACACTATATGACCTGCTGTGAGAAAAAATCAAGTTAGTACATGTCAAACATGAAGAACGTCACTTTGTACTCAACATGAGAAACCAAAATTCCAGAAGTATAAAACATACAAAAATGCTTACCAAAGAGAGGAAATGTGTCGCGCTCAGCACCCTCCTCCCGCGCTGTGGTGCAACAGATGTCCCTATCCCCAAAACTGTACTCAATGGGACCGTAACGTTGCAACCACACACAAGTTGACCTACTGTGAGAAAAAATCAAGTTAGTACATTTCAAACATGAAAAACGTCATTTTATACTCAACATGAAAAACCAAAATTCCAAAAGTATAAAACATACAAAAATGCTTACCAAAGAGAGGAAAAGTGTCGCGCTCAGCACCCTCATCCCGCCCTGTGGTGCAACAGATGTCCCTTTCTCCAAAACTGTACTCAATGGGACCGTAACGTTGCAACCACACACTAGTTGACCTGCTGTGAGAAAAAATCAAGTTAGTACATTTCAAACATGAAAAACGTCATTTTATACTCAACATGAAAAACCAAAATTCCAAAAGTATAAAACATACTAAAATGCTTACCAAAGAGAGGAAATGTGTCACGCTCAGCACCCTCCTCCCGCCCTGTGGTGCAACAGATGTCCCTTTCTCCAAAACTGTACTCAATGGGACCGTAACGTTGCAACCACACACAAGTTGACCTACTGTGAGAAAAAATCAAGTTAGTACATTTCAAACATGAAAAACGTCATTTTATACTCAACATGAAAAACCAAAATTCCAAAAGTATAAAACATACAAAATTGCTTACCAAAGAGAGGAAAAGTGTCGCGCTCAGCACCCTCCTCCCGCCCTGTGGTGCAACAGATGTCCCTTTCTCCAAAACTGTACTCAATGGGACCGTAACGTTGCAACCACACACAAGTTGACCTACTGTGGGAAAAAATCAAGTTAGTACATTTCAAACATGAAAATCGTCATTTTATACTCAACATGAAAAACCAAAATTCCAAAAGTATAAAACATACAAAAATGCTTACCAAAGAGAGGAAATGTGTCGCGCTCAGCACCCTCCTCCCGCCCTGTGGTGCAACAGATGTCCCTTTCTCCAAAACTGTACTCAATGGGACCGTAACGTTGCAACCACACACTAGTTGACCTGCTGTGAGAAAAAATCAAGTTAGTACATTTCAAACATGAAAAACGTCATTTTATACTCAACATGAAAAACCAAAATTCCAAAAGTATAAAACATACTAAAATGCTTACCAAAGAGAGGAAATGTGTCGCGCTCAGCACCCTCCTCCCGCCCTGTGGTGCAACAGATGTCCCTTTCTCCAAAACTGTACTCAATTGGACCGTAACGTTGCAACCACACAGAAGTTGACCTACTGTGAGAAAAAATCAAGTTAGTACATTTCAAACATGAAAAACGTCATTTTATACTCAACATGAAAAACCAAAATTCCAAAAGTATAAAACATACAAAAATGCTTACCAAAGAGAGGAAATGTGTCGTGCTCAGCACCCTCCTCCCGCCCTGTGGTGCAACAGATGTCCCTTTCTCCAAAACTGTACTCAATGGGACCGTAACGTTGCAACCACACACAAGTTGACCTACTGTGAGAAAAAATCAAGTTAGTACATTTCAAACATGAAAAACGTCATTTTATACTCAACATGAAAAACCAAAATTCCAAAAGTATAAAACATACAAAAATGCTTACCAAAGAGAGGAAATGTGTCGCGCTCAGCACCCTCCTCCCGCCCTGTGGTGCAACAGATGTCCCTTTCTCCAAAACTGTACTCAATGGGACCGTAACGTTGCAACCACACACTATATGACCTGCTGTGAGAAAAAATCAAGTTAGAACATGTCAAACATGAAGAACGTCATTTTGTACTCAACATGAGAAACCAAAATTCCAAAAGTATAAAACATACAAAAATGCTTACCAAAGAGAGGAAATGTGTCGCGCTCAGCACCCTCCTCCCGCCCTGTGGTGCAACAGATGTCCCTTTCTCCAAAACTGTACTCAATGGGACCGTAACGTTGCAACCACACACAAGTTGACCTACTAAGAGAAAAAATCAAGTTAGTACATTTCAAACATGAAAAACGTCATTTTATACTCAACATGAAAAACCAAAATTCCAAAAGTATAAAACATACAAAAATCCTTACCAAAGAGAGGAAATGTGTCGCGCTCAGCACCCTCCTCCCGCCCTGTGGTGCAACAGATGTCCCTTTCTCCAAAACTGTACTCAATGGGACCGTAACGTTGCAACCACACACAAGTTGACCTACTGTGAGAAAAAATCAAGTTAGTACATTTCAAACATGAAAAACGTCATTTTATACTCAACATGAAAAACCAAAATTCCAAAAGTATAAAACATACAAAAATGCTTACCAAAGAGAGGAAATGTGTCGCGCTCAGCACCCTCCTCCCGCCCTGTGGTGCAACAGATGTCCCTTTCTCCAAAACTGTACTCAATGGGACCGTAACGTTGCAACCACACACTATATGACCTGCTGTGAGAAAAAATCAAGTTAGTACATGTCAAACATGAAGAACGTCATTTTGTACTCAACATGAGAAACCAAAATTCCAAAAGTATAAAACATACAAAAATGCTTACCAAAGAGAGGAAATGTGTCGCGCTCAGCACCCTCCTCCCGCGCTGTGGTGCAACAGATGTCCCTTTCTCCAAAACTGTACTCAATGGGACCGTAATGTTGCAACCACACACAAGTTGACCTACTGTGAGAAGAAATCAAGTTGGTACATTTCAAACATGAAAAACGTCATTTTATACTCAACATGAAAAACCAAAATTCCAAAAGTATAAAACATACAAAAATGCTTACCAAAGAGAGGAAATGTGTCGCGCTCAGCACCCTCCTCCCGCCCTGTGGTGCAACAGATGTCCCTTTCTCCAAAACTGTACTCAATGGGACCGTAACGTTGCAACCACACACTAGTTGACCTGCTGTGAGAAAAAATCAAGTTAGTACATTTCAAACATGAAAAACGTCATTTTATACTCAACATGAAAAACCAAAATTCCAAAAGTATAAAACATACTAAAATGCTTACCAAAGAGAGGAAATGTGTCGCGCTCAGCACCCTCCTCCCGCCCTGTGGTGCAACAGATGTCCGTTTCTCCAAAACTGTACTCAATGGGACCGTAACGTTGCAACCACACACAAGTTGACCTACTGTGAGAAAAAATCAAGTTAGTACATTTCAAACATGAAAAACGTCATTTTATACTCAACATGAAAAACCAAAATTCCAAAAGTACAAAACATACAAAAATGCTTACCAAAGAGAGGAAATGTGTCGCGCTCAGCACCCTCCTCCCGCCCTGTGGTGCAACAGATGTCCCTTTCTCCAAAACTGTAATCAATGGGACCGTAACGTTGCAACCACACACAAGTTGACCTACTGTGAGAAAAAATCAAGTTAGTACATTTCAAACATGAAAAACGTCATTTTATACTCAACATGAAAAACCAAAATTCCAAAAGTATAAAACATACAAAAATGCTTACCAAAGAGAGGAAATGTGTCGCGCTCAGCACCCTCCTCCCGCCCTGTGGTGCAACAGATGTCCCTTTCTCCAAAACTGTACTCAATGGGACCGTAACGTTGCAACCACACACTAGTTGACCTGCTGTGAGAAAAAATCAAGTTAGTACATTTCAAACATGAAAAACGTCATTTTATACTCAACATGAAAAACCAAAATTCCAAAAGTATAAAACATACTAAAATGCTTACCAAAGAGAGGAAATGTGTCGCGCTCAGCACCCTCCTCCCGCCCTGTGGTGCAACAGATGTCCCTTTCTCCAAAACTGTACTCAATGGGACCGTAACGTTGCAACCACACACAAGTTGACCTACTGTGAGAAAAAATCAAGTTAGTACATTTCAAACATGAAAAACGTCATTTTATACTCAACATGAAAAACCAAAATTCCAAAAGTATAAAACATACAAAAATGCTTACCAAAGAGAGGAAATGTGTCGTGCTCAGCACCCTCCTCCCGCCCTGTGGTGCAACAGATGTCCCTTTCTCCAAAACTGTACTCAATGGGACCGTAACGTTGCAACCACACACAAGTTGACCTACTGTGAGAAAAAATCAAGTTAGTACATTTCAAACATGAAAAACGTCATTTTATACTCAACATGAAAAACCAAAATTCCAAAAGTATAAAACATACAAAAATGCTTACCAAAGAGAGGAAATGTGTCGCGCTCAGCACCCTCCTCCCGCCCTGTGGTGCAACAGATGTCCCTTTCTCCAAAACTGTACTCAATGGGACCGTAACGTTGCAACCACACACTATATGACCTGCTGTGAGAAAAAATCAAGTTAGTACATGTCAAACATGAAGAACGTCATTTTGTACTCAACATGAGAAACCAAAATTCCAAAAGTATAAAACATACAAAAATGCTTACCAAAGAGAGGAAATGTGTCGCGCTCAGCACCCTCCTCCCGCGCTGTGGTGCAACAGATGTCCCTTTCTCCAAAACTGTACTCAATGGGACCGTAACGTTGCAACCACACAGAAGTTGACCTACTGTGAGAAAAAATCAAGTTAGTACATTTCAAACATGAAAAACGTCATTTTATACTCAACATGAAAAACCAAAATTCCAAAAGTATAAAACATACAAAAATGCTTACCAAAGAGAGGAAATGTGTCGCGCTCAGCACCCTCCTCCCGCCCTGTGGTGCAACAGATGTCCCTTTCTCCAAAACTGTACTCAATGGGACCGTAACGTTGCAACCACACACTAGTTGACCTGCTGTGAGAAAAAATCAAGCTAGTACATTTCAAACACGAAAAACGTCATTTTATACTCAACATGAGAAACCAAAATTCCAAAAGTATAAAACATACAAAAATGCTTACCAAAGAGAGGAAATGTGTCGCGCTCAGCACCCTCCTCCCGCCCTGTGGTGCAACAGATGTCCCTTCCTCCAAAACTGTACTCAATGGGACCTTAACGTTGCAACCACACACAAGTTGACCTACTGTGAGAAAAAATCAAGTTAGTACATTTCAAACATGAAAAACGTCATTTTATACTCAACATGAAAAACCAAAATTCCAAAAGTATAAAACATACAAAAATGCTTACCAAAGAGAGGAAATGTGTCGCGCTCAGCACCCTCCTCCCGCCCTGTGGTGCAACAGATGTCCCTTTCTCCAAAACTGTACTCAATGGGACCGTAACGTTGCAACCACACACTATATGACCTGCTGTGAGAAAAAATCAAGTTAGTACATGTCAAACATGAAGAACGTCATTTTGTACTCAACATGAGAAACCAAAATTCCAAAAGTATAAAACATACAAAAATGCTTACCAAAGAGAGGAAATGTGTCGTGCTCACCTCCTCCTCCCGCCCTGTGGTGCAACAGATGTCCCTTTCTCCAAAACTGTACTCAATGGGACCGTAACGTTGCAACCACACACTAGTTGACCTGCTGTGAGAAAAAATCAAGTTAGTACATTTCAAACATGAAAAACGTCATTTTATACTCAACATGAAAAACCAAAATTCCAAAAGTATAAAACATACAAAAATGCTTACCAAAGAGAGGAAATGTGTCGCGCTCAGCACCCTCCTCCCGCGCTGTGGTGCAACAGATGTCCCTTTCTCCAAAACTGTACTCAATGGGACCGTAACGTTGCAACCACACACAAGTTGACCTACTGTGAGAAAAAAATCAAGTTAGTACATTTCAAACATGAAAAACGTCATTTTATACTCAACATGAAAAACCAAAATTCCAAAAGTATAAAACATACAAAAATGCTTACCAAAGAGAGGAAATGTGTCGCGCTCAGCACCCTCCTCCCGCCCTGTGGTGCAACAGATGTCCCTTTCTCCAAAACTGTACTCAATGGGACCGTAACGTTGCAACCACACACTAGTTGACCTGCTGTGAGAAAAAATCAAGTTAGTACATTTCAAACATGAAAAACGTCATTTTATACTCAACATGAAAAACCAAAATTCCAAAAGTATAAAACATACAAAAATGCTTACCAAAGAGAGGAAATGTGTCGCGCTCAGCACCCTCCTCCCGCCCTGTGGGGCAACAGATGTCCCTTTCTCCAAAACTGTACTCAATGGGACCGTAACGTTGCAACCACACACTAGTTGACCTACTGTGAGAAAAAATCAAGTTAGTACATGTCAAACATGAAAAACGTCATTTTATACTCAACATGAAAAACCAAAATTCCAAAAGTATAAAACATACAAAAATGCTTACCAAAGAGAGGAAATGTGTCGCGCTCATCACCCTCCTGCCGCCCTGTGGTGCAACAGATGTCCCTTTCTCCAAAACTGTACTCAATGGGACCGTAACGTTGCAACCACACACTAGTTGACCTGCTGTGAGAAAAAATCAAGTTAGTACATTTCAAACATGAAAAACGTCATTTTATACTCAACATGAAAAACCAAAATTCCAAAAGTATAAAACATACAAAAATGCTTACCAAAGAGAGGAAATGTGTCGCGCTCAGCACCCTCCTCCCGCCCTGTGGTGCAACAGATGTCCCTTTCTCCAAAACTGTACTCAATAGGACCGTAACGTTGCAACCACACACAAGTTGACCTACTGTGAGAAAAAATCAAGTTAGTACATTTCAAACATGAAAAACGTCATTTTATACTCAACATGAAAAACCAAAATTCCAAAAGTATAAAACATACAAAAATGCTTACCAAAGAGAGGAAATGTGTCGCGCTCAGCACCCTCCTCCCGCCCTGTGGTGCAACAGATGTCCCTTTCTCCAAAACTGTACTCTATGGGACCGTAACGTTGCAACCACACACTAGTTGACCTGCTGTGAGAAAAAATCAAGTTAGTACATTTCAAACATAAAAAACGTCATTTTATACTCAACATGAAAAACCAAAATTCCAAAAGTATAAAACATACAAAAATGCTTACCAAAGAGGGGAAATGTGTCGCGCTCAGCACCCTCCTCCCGCCCTGTGGTGCAACAGATGTCCCTTTCTCCAAAACTGTACTCAATGGGACCGTAACGTTGCAACCACACACTAGTTGACCTGCTGTGAGAAAAAATCAAGTTAGTACATTTCAAACAAGAAAAACGTCATTTTATACTCAACATGAAAAACCAAAATTCCAAAAGTATAAAACATACAAAAATGCTTACCAAAGAGAGGAAATGTGTCGCGCTCAGCACCCTCCTCCCGCCCTGTGGTGCAACAGATGTCCCTTTCTCCAAAACTGTACTCAATGGGACCGTAACGTTGCAACCACACACAAGTTGACCTACTGTGAGAAAAAATCAAGTTATTACATTTCAAACATGAAAAACGTCATTTTATACTCAACATGAAAAACCAAAATTCCAAAAGTATAAAACATACAAAAATGCTTTCCAAAGAGAGGAAATGTGTCGCGCTCAGCACCCTCCTCCCGCCCTGTGGTGCAACAGATGTCCCTTTCTCCAAAACTGTACTCAATGGGACCGTAACGTTGCAACCACACACAAGTTGACCTACTGTGAGAAAAAATCAAGTTAGTACATTTCAAACATGAAAAACGTCATTTTATACTCAACATGAAAAACCAAAATTCCAAAAGTATAAAACATACAAAAATGCTTACCAAAGAGAGGAAATGTGTCGCGGTCAGCACCCTCCTCCCGCCCTGTGGTGCAACAGATGTCCCTTTCTCCAAAACTGTACTCAATGGGACCGTAACGTTGCAACCACACACTAGTTGACCTGCTGTGAGAAAAAATCAAGTTAGTACATTTCAAACATGAAAAACGTCATTTTATACTCAACATGAGAAACCAAAATTCCAAAAGTATAAAACATACAAAAATGCTTACCAAAGAGAGGAAATGTGTCGCGCTCAGCACCCTCCTCCCGCCCTGTGGTGCAACAGATGTCCCTTCCTCCAAAACTGTACTCAATGGGACCGTAACGTTGCAACCACACACAAGTTGACCTACTGTGAGAAAAAATCAAGTTAGTACATTTCAAACATGAAAAACGTCATTTTATACTCAACATGAAAAACCAAAATTCCAAAAGTATAAAACATACAAAAATGCTTACCAAAGAGAGGAAATGTGTCGCGCTCAGCACCCTCCTCCCGCCCTGTGGTGCAACAGATGTCCCTTTCTCCAAAACTGTACTCAATGGGACCGTAACGTTGCAACCACACACTATATGACCTGCTGTGAGAAAAAATCAAGTTAGTACATGTCAAACATGAAGAACGTCATTTTGTACTCAACATGAGAAACCAAAATTCCAAAAGTATAAAACATACAAAAATGCTTACCAAAGAGAGGAAATGTGTCGTGCTCAGCACCCTCCTCCCGCCCTGTGGTGCAACAGATGTCCCTTTCTCCAAAACTGAACTCAATGGGACCGTAACGTTGCAACCACACACTAGTTGACCTGCTGTGAGAAAAAATCAAGTTAGTACATTTCAAACATGAAAAACGTCATTTTATACTCAACATGAAAAACCAAAATTCCAAAAGTATAAAACATACAAAAATGCTTACCAAAGAGAGGAAATGTGTCGCGCTCAGCACCCTCCTCCCGCCCTGTGGTGCAACAGATGTCCCTTTCTCCAAAACTGTACTCAATGGGACCGTAACGTTGCAACCACACACAAGTTGACCTACTGTGAGAAAAAAATCAAGTTAGTACATTTCAAACATGAAAAACGTCATTTTATACTCAACATGAAAAACCAAAATTATAAAGTATAAAACATACAAAAATGCTTACCAAAGAGAGGAAATGTGTCGCGCTCAGCACCCTCCTCCCGCCCTGTGGTGCAACAGATGTCCCTTTCTCCAAAACTGTACTCAATGGGACCGTAACGTTGCAACCACACACTAGTTGACCTGCTGTGAGAAAAAATCAAGTTAGTACATTTCAAACATGAAAAACGTCATTTTATACTCAACATGAAAAACCAAAATTCCAAAAGTATAAAACATACAAAAATGCTTACCAAAGAGAGGAAATGTGTCGCGCTCAGCACCCTCCTCCCGCCCTGTGGGGCAACAGATGTCCCTTTCTCCAAAACTGTACTCAATGGGACTGTAACGTTGCAACCACACACTAGTTGACCTACTGTGAGAAAAAATCAAGTTAGTACATGTCAAACATGAAAAACGTCATTTTATACTCAACATGAAAAACCAAAATTCCAAAAGTGTAAAACATACAAAAATGCTTACCAAAGAGAGGAAATGTGTCGCGCTCAGCACCCTCCTCCCGCCCTGTGGTGCAACAGATGTCCCTTTCTCCAAAACTGTACTCAATAGGACCGTAACGTTGCAACCACACACAAGTTGACCTACTGTGAGAAAAAATCAAGTTAGTACATTTCAAACATGAAAAACGTCATTTTATACTCAACATGAAAAACCAAAATTCCAAAAGTATAAAACATACAAAAATGCTTACCAAAGAGAGGAAATGTGTCGCGCTCAGCACCCTCCTCCCGCCCTGTGGTGCAACAGATGTCCCTTTCTCCAAAACTGTACTCATTGGGACCGTAACGTTGCAACCACACACAAGTTGACCTACTGTGAGAAAAAAATCAAGTTAGTACATTTCAAACATGAAAAACGTCATTTTATACTCAACATGAAAAACCAAAATTATAAAGTATAAAACATACAAAAATGCTTACCAAAGAGAGGAAATGTGTCGCGCTCAGCACCCTCCTCCCGCCCTGTGGTGCAACAGATGTCCCTTTCTCCAAAACTGTACTCAATGGGACCGTAACGTTGCAACCACACACTAGTTGACCTGCTGTGAGAAAAAATCAAGTTAGTACATTTCAAACATGAAAAACGTCATTTTATACTCAACATGAAAAACCAAAATTCCAAAAGTATAAAACATACAAAAATGCTTACCAAAGAGAGGAAATGTGTCGCGCTCAGCACCCTCCTCCCGCCCTGTGGTGCAACAGATGTCCCTTTCTCCAAAACTGTACTCAATAGGACCGTAACGTTGCAACCACACACAAGTTGACCTACTGTGAGAAAAAATCAAGTTAGTACATTTCAAACATGAAAAACGTCATTTTATACTCAACATGAAAAACCAAAATTCCAAAAGTATAAAACATACAAAAATGCTTACCAAAGAGAGGAAATGTGTCGCGCTCAGCACCCTCCTCCCGCCCTGTGGTGCAACAGATGTCCCTTTCTCCAAAACTGTACTCTATGGGACCGTAACGTTGCAACCACACACTAGTTGACCTGCTGTGAGAAAAAATCAAGTTAGTACATTTCAAACATAAAAAACGTCATTTTATACTCAACATGAAAAACCAAAATTCCAAAAGTATAAAACATACAAAAATGCTTACCAAAGAGGGGAAATGTGTCGCGCTCAGCACCCTCCTCCCGCCCTGTGGTGCAACAGATGTCCCTTTCTCCAAAACTGTACTCAATGGGACCGTAACGTTGCAACCACACACTAGTTGACCTGCTGTGAGAAAAAATCAAGTTAGTACATTTCAAACATGAAAAACGTCATTTTATACTCAACATGAAAAACCAAAATTCCAAAAGTATAAAACATACAAAAATGCTTACCAAAGAGAGGAAATGTGTCGCGCTCAGCACCCTCCTCCCGCCCTGTGGTGCAACAGATGTCCTTTTCTCCAAAACTGTACTCAATGGGACCGTAACGTTGCAACCACACACAAGTTGACCTACTGTGAGAAAAAATCAAGTTAGTACATTTCAAACATGAAAAACGTCATTTTATACTCAACATGAAAAACCAAAATTCCAAAAGTATAAAACATACAAAAATGCTTTCCAAAGAGAGGAAATGTGTCGCGCTCAGCACCCTCCTCCCGCCCTGTGGTGCAACAGATGTCCCTTTCTCCAAAACTGTACTCAATGGGACCGTAACGTTGCAACCACACACAAGTTGACCTACTGTGAGAAAAAATCAAGTTAGTACATTTCAAACATGAAAAACGTCATTTTATACTCAACATGAAAAACCAAAATTCCAAAAGTATAAAACATACAAAAATGCTTACCAAAGAGAGGAAATGTGTCGCGCTCAGCACCCTCCTCCCGCCCTGTGGTGCAACAGATGTCCCTTTCTCCAAAACTGTACTCAATGGGACCGTAACGTTGCAACCACAAACTAGTTGACCTACTGTGAGAAAAAATCAAGTTAGTACATTTCAAACAAGAAAAACGTCATTTTATACTCAACATGAAAAACCAAAATTCCAAAAGTATAAAACATACAAAAATGCTTTCCAAAGAGAGGAAATGTGTCGCGCTCAGCACCCTCCTCCCGCCCTGTGGTGCAACAGATGTCCCTTTCTCCAAAACTGTACTCAATGGGACCGTAACGTTGCAACCACACACAAGTTGACCTACTGTGAGAAAAAATCAAGTTAGTACATTTCAAACATGAAAAACGTCATTTTATACTCAACATGAAAAACCAAAATTCCAAAAGTATAAAACATACAAAAATGCTTACCAAAGAGAGGAAATGTGTCGCGGTCAGCACCCTCCTCCCGCCCTGTGGTGCAACAGATGTCCCTTTCTCCAAAACTGTACTCAATGGGACCGTAACGTTGCAACCACACACTAGTTGACCTGCTGTGAGAAAAAATCAAGTTAGTACATTTCAAACATGAAAAACGTCATTTTATACTCAACATGAGAAACCAAAATTCCAAAAGTATAAAACATACAAAAATGCTTACCAAAGAGAGGAAATGTGTCGCGCTCAGCACCCTCCTCCCGCCCTGTGGTGCAACAGATGTCCCTTCCTCCAAAACTGTACTCAATGGGACCGTAACGTTGCAACCACACACAAGTTGACCTACTGTGAGAAAAAATCAAGTTAGTACATTTCAAACATGAAAAACGTCATTTTATACTCAACATGAAAAACCAAAATTCCAAAAGTATAAAACATACAAAAATGCTTACCAAAGAGAGGAAATGTGTCGCGCTCAGCACCCTCCTCCCGCCCTGTGGTGCAACAGATGTCCCTTTCTCCAAAACTGTACTCAATGGGACCGTAACGTTGCAACCACACACTATATGACCTGCTGTGAGAAAAAATCAAGTTAGTACATGTCAAACATGAAGAACGTCATTTTGTACTCAACATGAGAAACCAAAATTCCAAAAGTATAAAACATACAAAAATGCTTACCAAAGAGAGGAAATGTGTCGTGCTCAGCACCCTCCTCCCGCCCTGTGGTGCAACAGATGTCCCTTTCTCCAAAACTGTACTCAATGGGACCGTAACGTTGCAACAACACACTAGTTGACCTGCTGTGAGAAAAAATCAAGTTAGTACATTTCAAACATGAAAAACGTCATTTTATACTCAACATGAAAAACCAAAATTCCAAAAGTATAAAACATACAAAAATGCTTACCAAAGAGAGGAAATGTGTCGCGCTCAGCACCCTCCTCCCGCCCTGTGGTGCAACAGATGTCCCTTTCTCCAAAACTGTACTCAATGGGACCGTAACGTTGCAACCACACACAAGTTGACCTACTGTGAGAAAAAAATCAAGTTAGTACATTTCAAACATGAAAAACGTCATTTTATACTCAACATGAAAAACCAAAATTATAAAGTATAAAACATACAAAAATGCTTACCAAAGAGAGGAAATGTGTCGCGCTCAGCACCCTCCTCCCGCCCTGTGGTGCAACAGATGTCCCTTTCTCCAAAACTGTACTCAATGGGACCGTAACGTTGCAACCACACACTAGTTGACCTGCTGTGAGAAAAAATCAAGTTAGTACATTTCAAACATGAAAAACGTCATTTTATACTCAACATGAAAAACCAAAATTCCAAAAGTATAAAACATACAAAAATGCTTACCAAAGAGAGGAAATGTGTCGCGCTCAGCACCCTCCTCCCGCCCTGTGGGGCAACAGATGTCCCTTTCTCCAAAACTGTACTCAATGGGACTGTAACGTTGCAACCACACACTAGTTGACCTACTGTGAGAAAAAATCAAGTTAGTACATGTCAAACATGAAAAACGTCATTTTATACTCAACATGAAAAACCAAAATTCCAAAAGTGTAAAACATACAAAAATGCTTACCAAAGAGAGGAAATGTGTCGCGCTCAGCACCCTCCTCCCGCCCTGTGGTGCAACAGATGTCCCTTTCTCCAAAACTGTACTCAATAGGACCGTAACGTTGCAACCACACACAAGTTGACCTACTGTGAGAAAAAATCAAGTTAGTACATTTCAAACATGAAAAACGTCATTTTATACTCAACATGAAAAACCAAAATTCCAAAAGTATAAAACATACAAAAATGCTTACCAAAGAGAGGAAATGTGTCGCGCTCAGCACCCTCCTCCCGCCCTGTGGTGCAACAGATGTCCCTTTCTCCAAAACTGTACTCAATGGGACCGTAACGTTGCAACCACACACAAGTTGACCTACTGTGAGAAAAAAATCAAGTTAGTACATTTCAAACATGAAAAACGTCATTTTATACTCAACATGAAAAACCAAAATTATAAAGTATAAAACATACAAAAATGCTTACCAAAGAGAGGAAATGTGTCGCGCTCAGCACCCTCCTCCCGCCCTGTGGTGCAACAGATGTCCCTTTCTCCAAAACTGTACTCAATGGGACCGTAACGTTGCAACCACACACTAGTTGACCTGCTGTGAGAAAAAATCAAGTTAGTACATTTCAAACATGAAAAACGTCATTTTATACTCAACATGAAAAACCAAAATTCCAAAAGTATAAAACATACAAAAATGCTTACCAAAGAGAGGAAATGTGTCGCGCTCAGCACCCTCCTCCCGCCCTGTGGTGCAACAGATGTCCCTTTCTCCAAAACTGTACTCAATAGGACCGTAACGTTGCAACCACACACAAGTTGACCTACTGTGAGAAAAAATCAAGTTAGTACATTTCAAACATGAAAAACGTCATTTTATACTCAACATGAAAAACCAAAATTCCAAAAGTATAAAACATACAAAAATGCTTACCAAAGAGAGGAAATGTGTCGCGCTCAGCACCCTCCTCCCGCCCTGTGGTGCAACAGATGTCCCTTTCTCCAAAACTGTACTCTATGGGACCGTAACGTTGCAACCACACACTAGTTGACCTGCTGTGAGAAAAAATCAAGTTAGTACATTTCAAACATAAAAAACGTCATTTTATACTCAACATGAAAAACCAAAATTCCAAAAGTATAAAACATACAAAAATGCTTACCAAAGAGGGGAAATGTGTCGCGCTCAGCACCCTCCTCCCGCCCTGTGGTGCAACAGATGTCCCTTTCTCCAAAACTGTACTCAATGGGACCGTAACGTTGCAACCACACACTAGTTGACCTGCTGTGAGAAAAAATCAAGTTAGTACATTTCAAACATGAAAAACGTCATTTTATACTCAACATGAAAAACCAAAATTCCAAAAGTATAAAACATACAAAAATGCTTACCAAAGAGAGGAAATGTGTCGCGCTCAGCACCCTCCTCCCGCCCTGTGGTGCAACAGATGTCCTTTTCTCCAAAACTGTACTCAATGGGACCGTAACGTTGCAACCACACACAAGTTGACCTACTGTGAGAAAAAATCAAGTTATTACATTTCAAACATGAAAAACGTCATTTTATACTCAACATGAAAAACCAAAATTCCAAAAGTATAAAACATACAAAAATGCTTTCCAAAGAGAGGAAATGTGTCGCGCTCAGCACCCTCCTCCCGCCCTGTGGTGCAACAGATGTCCCTTTCTCCAAAACTGTACTCAATGGGACCGTAACGTTGCAACCACACACAAGTTGACCTACTGTGAGAAAAAATCAAGTTAGTACATTTCAAACATGAAAAACGTCATTTTATACTCAACATGAAAAACCAAAATTCCAAAAGTATAAAACATACAAAAATGCTTACCAAAGAGAGGAAATGTGTCGCGCTCAGCACCCTCCTCCCGCCCTGTGGTGCAACAGATGTCCCTTTCTCCAAAACTGTACTCAATGGGACCGTAACGTTGCAACCACAAACTAGTTGACCTACTGTGAGAAAAAATCAAGTTAGTACATTTCAAACATGAAAAGCGTCATTTTATACTCAACATGAAAAACCAAAATTCCAAAAGTATAAAACATACAAAAATGCTTACCAAAGAGAGGAAATGTGTCGCGCTCAGCACCCTCCACCCGCCCTGTGGTGCAACAGATGTCCCTTTCTCCAAAACTGTACTCAATGGGACCGTATCGTTACAACCACACACTAGTTGACCTGCCGTGAGAAAAAATCAAGTTAGTACATTTCAAACATGAAAAACGTCATTTTATACTCAACATGAAAAACCAAAATTCCAAAAGTATAAAACATACAAAAATGCTTATCAAAGAGAGGAAATGTGTCGCGCTCAGCACCCTCCTCCCGCCCTGTGGTGCAACAGATGTCCCTTTCTCCAAAACTGTACTCAATGGGACCGTAACGTTGCAACCACACACAAGTTGACCTACTGTGAGAAAAAATCAAGTTAGTACATTTCAAACATGAAAAACGTCATTTTATACTCAACATGAAAAACCAAAATTCCAAAGGTATAAAACATACAAAAATGCTTACCAAAGAGAGGAAATGTGTCGCGCTCAGCACCCTCCTCCCGCCCTGTGGTGCAACAGATGTCCCTTTCTCCAAAACTGTACTCAATGGGACCGTAACGTTGCAACCACACACTAGTTGACCTAATGTGAGAAAAAATCAAGTTAGTACATTTCAAACATGAAAAACGTCATTTTATACTCAACATGAAAAACCAAAATTCCAAAAGTATAAAACATACAAAAATGCTTACCAAGGAGAGGAAATGTGTCGCGCTCAGCACCCTCCTCCCGCCCTGTGGTGCAACAGATGTCCCTTTCTCCAAAACTGTACTCAATGGGACCGTAACGTTGCAACCACACACTAGTTGACCTGCTGTGAGAAAAAATCAAGTTAGTACATTTCAAACATGAAAAACGTCATTTTATACTCAACATGAAAAACCAAAATTCCAAAAGTATAAAACATACTAAAATGCTTACCAAAGAGAGGAAATGTGTCGCGCTCAGCACCCTCCTCCCGCCCTGTGGTGCAACAGATGTCCCTTTCTCCAAAACTGTACTCAATGGGACCGTAACGTTGCAACCACACACTAGTTGACCTGCTGTGAGAAAAAATCAAGTTAGTACATTTCAAACATGAAAAACGTCATTTTATACTTCACATGAAAAACCAAAATTCCAAAAGTATAAAACATACAAAAATGCTTACCAAAGAGAGGAAATGTGTCGCGCTCAGCACCCTCCTCCCGCCCTGTGGTGCAACAGATGTCCCTTTCTCCAAAACTGTACTCAATAGGACCGTAACGTTGCAACCACACACTAGTTGACCTGCTGTGAGAAAAAATCAAGTTAGTACATTTCAAACATGAAAAACGTCATTTTATACTCAACATGAAAAACCAAAATTCCAAAAGTATAAAACATACAAAAATGCATACCAAAGAGAGGAAATGTGTCGCGCTCAGCACCCTCCTCCCGCCCTGTGGTGCAACAGATGTCCCTTTCTCCAAAACTGTACTCAATGGGACCGTAACGTTGCAACCACACACTAGTTGACCTGCTGTGAGAAAAAATCAAGTTAGTACATTTCAAACATGAAAAACGTCATTTTATACTCAACATGAAAAACCAAAATTCCAAAAGTATAAAACATACAAAAATGCTTACCAAAGAGAGGAAATGTGTCGCGCTCAGCACCCTCCTCCCGCCCTGTGGTGCAACAGATGTCCCTTTCTCCAAAACTGTACTCAATGGGACCGTAACGTTGCAACCACACACTAGTTGACCTGCTGTGAGAAAAAATCAAGTTAGTACATTTCAAACACGAAAAACGTCATTTTATACTCAACATGAAAAACCAAAATTCCAAAAGTATAAAACATACAAAAATGCTTACCAAAGGGAGGAAATGTGTCGCGCTCAGCACCCTCCCCCCCCACCTGTGGTGCAACAGATGTCCCTTTCTCCAAAACTGTACTCAATGGGACCGTAACGTTGCAACCACACACTAGTTGACCTGCTGTGAGAAAAAATCAAGTTAGTACATTTCAAACATGAAAAACGTCATTTTATACTCAACATGAAAAACCAAAATTCCAAAAGTATAAAACATACAAAAATGCTTACCAAAGAGAGGAAATGTGTCGCGCTCAGCACCCTCCTCCCGTCCTGTGGTGCAACAGATGTCCCTTTCTCCAAAACTGTACTCAATGGGACCGTAACGTTGCAACCACACACTAGTTGACCTGCTGTGAGAAAAAATCAAGTTAGTACATTTCAAACATGAAAAACGTCATTTTATACTCAACATGAAAAACCAAAATTCCAAAAGTATAAAACATACAAAAATGCTTACCAAAGAGAGGAAATGTGTCGCGCTCAGCACCCTCCTCCCGCCCTGTGGTGCAACAGATGTCCCTTTCTCCAAAACTGTACTCAATGGGACCGTAACGTTGCAACCACACACTAGTTGACCTGCTGTGAGAAAAAATCAAGTTAGTACATTTCAAACATGAAAAACGTCATTTTATACTCAACATGAAAAACCAAAATTCCAAAAGTATAAAACATACAAAAATGCTTACCAAAGGGAGGAAATGTGTCGCGCTCAGCACCCTCCCCCCCCACCTGTGGTGCAACAGATGTCCCTTTCTCCAAAACTGTACTCAATGGGACCGTAACGTTACAACCACACACTAGTTGACCTGCTGTGAGAAAAAATCAAGTTAGTACATTTCAAACATGAAAAACGTCATTTTATACTCAACATGAAAAACCAAAATTCCAAAAGTATAAAACATACAAAAATGCTTACCAAAGAGAGGAAATGTGTCGCGCTCAGCACCCTCCTCCCGCCCTGTGGTGCAACAGATGTCCCTTTCTCCAAAACTGTACTCAATGGGACCGTAACGTTGCAACCACACACTAGTTGACCTACTGTGAGAAAAAATCAAGTTAGTACATTTCAAACATGAAAAACGTCATTTTATACTCAACATGAAAAACCAAAATTCCAAAAGTATTAAAAAAATACAAAAATGCTTACCAAAGAGAGGAAATGTGTCGCGCTCAGCACCCTCCTCCCGCCCTGTGGTGCAACAGATGTCCCTTTCTCCAAAACTGTACTCAATAGGACCGTAACGTTGCAACCACACACCAGTTGACCTGCTGTGAGAAAAAATCAAGTTAGTACATTTCAAACATGAAAAACGTCATTTTATACTCAACATGAAAAACCAAAATTCCAAAAGTATAAAACATACAAAAATGCATACCAAAGAGAGGAAATGTGTCGCGCTCAGCACCCTCCTCCCGCCCTGTGGTGCAACAGATGTCCCTTTCTCCAAAACTGTACTCAATGGGACCGTAACGTTGCAACCACACACTAGTTGACCTGCTGTGAGAAAAAATCAAGTTAGTACATTTCAAACATGAAAAACGTCATTTTTTACTCAACATGAAAAACCAAAATTCCAAAAGTATAAAACATACAAAAATGCATACCAAAGAGAGGAAATGTGTCGCGCTCAGCACCCTCCTCCCGCCCTGTGGTGCAACAGATGTCCCTTTCTCCGAAACTGTACTCAATGGGACCGTAACGTTGCAACCACACACTAGTTGACCTGCTGTGAGAAAAAATCAAGTTAGTACATTTCAAACATGAAAAACGTCATTTTATACTCAACATGAAAAACCAAAATTCCAAAAGTATAAAACATACAAAAATGCATACCAAAGAGAGGAAATGTGTCGCGCTCAGCACCCTCCTCCCGCCCTGTGGTGCAACAGATGTCCCTTTCTCCAAAACTGTACTCAATGGGACCGTAACGTTGCAACCACACACTAGTTGACCTGCTGTGAGAAAAAATCAAGTTAGTACATTTCAAACATGAAAAACGTCATTTTATACTCAACATGAAAAACCAAAATTCCAAAAGTATAAAACATACAAAAATGCATACCAAAGAGAGGAAATGTGTCGCGCTCAGCACCCTCCTCCCGCCCTGTGGTGCAACAGATGTCCCTTTCTCCAAAACTGTACTCAATGGGACCGTAACGTTGCAACCACACACTAGTTGACCTGCTGTGAGAAAAAATCAAGTTAGTACATTTCAAACATGAAAAACGTCATTTTTTACTCAACATGAAAAACCAAAATTCCAAAAGTATAAAACATACAAAAATGCATAACAAAGAGAGGAAATGTGTCGCGCTCAGCACCCTCCTCCCGCCCTGTGGTGCAACAGATGTCCCTTTCTCCAAAACTGTACTCAATGGGACCGTAACGTTGCAACCACACACTAGTTGACCTGCTGTGAGAAAAAATCAAGTTAGTACATTTCAAACATGAAAAACGTCATTTTATACTCAACATGAAAAACCAAAATTCCAAAAGTATAAAACATACAAAAATGCATACCAAAGAGAGGAAATGTGTCGCGCTCAGCACCCTCCTCCCGCCCTGTGGTGCAACAGATGTCCCTTTCTCCAAAACTGTACTCAATGGGACCATAACGTTGCAACCACACACTAGTTGACCTGCTGTGAGAAAAAATCAAGTTAGTACATTTCAAACATGAAAAACGTCATTTTTTACTCAACATGAAAAACCAAAATTCCAAAAGTATAAAACATACAAAAATGCTTACCAAAGAGAGGAAATGTGTCGCGCTCAGCACCCTCCTCCCGCCCTGTGGTGCAACAGATGTCCCTTTCTCCAAAACTGTACTCATTGGGACCGTAACGTTGCAACCACACACTAGTTGACCTACTGTGAGAAAAAATCAAGTTAGTACATTTCAAACATGAAAAACGTCATTTTATACTCAACATGAAAAACCAAAATTCCAAAAGTATAAAACATACAAAAATGCTTACCAAAGAGAGGAAATGTGTCGCGCTCAGCACCCTCCTCCCGCCCTGTGGTGCAACAGATGTCCCTTTCTCCAAAAATGTACTCAATGGGACCGTAACGTTGCAACCACACACTAGTTGACCTACTGTGAGAAAAAATTAAATTAGTACATTTCAAACATGTAAAACGTCATTTTATACTCAACATGAAAAACCAAAATTCCAAAAGTATAAAACATACAAAAATGCTTACCAAAGAGAGGAAATGTGTCGCGCTCAGCACCCTCCTCCCGCCCTGTGGTGCAACAGATGTCCCTTTCTCCAAAACTGTACTCAATGGGACCGTAACGTTGCAACCACACACTAGTTGACCTACTGTGAGAAAAAATCAAGTTAGTACATTTCAAACATGAAAAACGTCATTTTTTACTCAACATGAAAAACCAAAATTCCAAAAGTATAAAACATACAAAAATGCTTACCAAAGAGAGGAAATGTGTCGCGCTCAGCACCCTCCTCCCGCCCTGTGGTGCAACAGATGTCCCTTTCTCCAAAACTGTACTCATTGGGACGGTAACGTTGCAACCACACACTAGTTGACCTACTGTGAGAAAAAATCAAGTTAGTACATTTCAAACATAAAAAACGTCATTTTATACTCAACATGAAAAACCAAAATTCCAAAAGTATAAAACATACAAAAATGCTTACCAAAGAGAGGAAATGTGTCGCGCTCAGCACCCTCCTCCCGCCCTGTGGTGCAACAGATGTCCCTTTCTCCAAAACTGTACTCAATGGGACCGTAACGTTGCAACCACACACTAGTTGACCTACTGTGAGAAAAAATCAAGTTAGTACATTTCAAACATGAAAAACGTCATTTTATACTCAACATGAAAAACCAAAATTCCAAAAGTATAAAACATACAAAAATGCTTACCAAAGAGAGGAAATGTGTCGCGCTCAGCACCCTCCTCCCGGCCTGTGGTGCAACAGATGTCCCTTTCTCCAAAACTGTACTCAATGGGACCGTAACGTTGCAACCACACACTAGTTGACCTACTGTGAGAAAAAATCAAGTTAGTACATTTCAAACATGAAAAACGTCATTTTATACTCAACACGAAAAACCAAAATTCCAAAAGTATAAAACATACAAAAATGCTTACCAAAGAGAGGAAATGTGTCGCGCTCAGCACCCTCCTCCCGCCCTGTGGTGCAACAGATGTCCCTTTCTCCAAAACTGTACTCAATGGGACCGTAACGTTGCAACCACACACTAGTTGACCTAATGTGAGAAAAAATCAAGTTAGTACATTTCAAACATGAAAAACGTCATTTTATACTCAACATGAAAAACCAAAATTCCAAAAGTATAAAACATACAAAAATGCTTACCAAGGAGAGGAAATGTGTCGCGCTCAGCACCCTCCTCCCGCCCTGTGGTGCAACAGATGTCCCTTTCTCCAAAACTGTACTCAATGGGACCGTAACGTTGCAACCACACACTAGTTGACCTGCTGTGAGAAAAAATCAAGTTAGTACATTTCAAACATGAAAAACGTCATTTTATACTCAACATGAAAAACCAAAATTCCAAAAGTATAAAACATACTAAAATGCTTACCAAAGAGAGGAAATGTGTCGCGCTCAGCACCCTCCTCCCGCCCTGTGGTGCAACAGATGTCCCTTTCTCCAAAACTGTACTCAATGGGACCGTAACGTTGCAACCACACACTAGTTGACCTGCTGTGAGAAAAAATCAAGTTAGTACATTTCAAACATGAAAAACGTCATTTTATACTTCACATGAAAAACCAAAATTCCAAAAGTATAAAACATACAAAAATGCTTACCAAAGAGAGGAAATGTGTCGCGCTCAGCACCCTCCTCCCGCCCTGTGGTGCAACAGATGTCCCTTTCTCCAAAACTGTACTCAATAGGACCGTAACGTTGCAACCACACACTAGTTGACCTGCTGTGAGAAAAAATCAAGTTAGTACATTTCAAACATGAAAAACGTCATTTTATACTCAACATGAAAAACCAAAATTCCAAAAGTATAAAACATACAAAAATGCATACCAAAGAGAGGAAATGTGTCGCGCTCAGCACCCTCCTCCCGCCCTGTGGTGCAACAGATGTCCCTTTCTCCAAAACTGTACTCAATGGGACCGTAACGTTGCAACCACACACTAGTTGACCTGCTGTGAGAAAAAATCAAGTTAGTACATTTCAAACATGAAAAACGTCATTTTATACTCAACATGAAAAACCAAAATTCCAAAAGTATAAAACATACAAAAATGCTTACCAAAGAGAGGAAATGTGTCGCGCTCAGCACCCTCCTCCCGCCCTGTGGTGCAACAGATGTCCCTTTCTCCAAAACTGTACTCAATGGGACCGTAACGTTGCAACCACACACTAGTTGACCTGCTGTGAGAAAAAATCAAGTTAGTACATTTCAAACACGGAAAACGTCATTTTATACTCAACATGAAAAACCAAAATTCCAAAAGTATAAAACATACAAAAATGCTTACCAAAGGGAGGAAATGTGTCGCGCTCAGCACCCTCCCCCCCCACCTGTGGTGCAACAGATGTCCCTTTCTCCAAAACTGTACTCAATGGGACCGTAACGTTGCAACCACACACTAGTTGACCTGCTGTGAGAAAAAATCAAGTTAGTACATTTCAAACATGAAAAACGTCATTTTATACTCAACATGAAAAACCAAAATTCCAAAAGTATAAAACATACAAAAATGCTTACCAAAGAGAGGAAATGTGTCGCGCTCAGCACCCTCCTCCCGTCCTGTGGTGCAACAGATGTCCCTTTCTCCAAAACTGTACTCAATGGGACCGTAACGTTGCAACCACACACTAGTTGACCTGCTGTGAGAAAAAATCAAGTTAGTACATTTCAAACATGAAAAACGTCATTTTATACTCAACATGAAAAACCAAAATTCCAAAAGTATAAAACATACAAAAATGCTTACCAAAGAGAGGAAATGTGTCGCGCTCAGCACCCTCCTCCCGCCCTGTGGTGCAACAGATGTCCCTTTCTCCAAAACTGTACTCAATGGGACCGTAACGTTGCAACCACACACTAGTTGACCTGCTGTGAGAAAAAATCAAGTTAGTACATTTCAAACATGAAAAACGTCATTTTATACTCAACATGAAAAACCAAAATTCCAAAAGTATAAAACATACAAAAATGCTTACCAAAGGGAGGAAATGTGTCGCGCTCAGCACCCTCCCCCCCCACCTGTGGTGCAACAGATGTCCCTTTCTCCAAAACTGTACTCAATGGGACCGTAACGTTACAACCACACACTAGTTGACCTGCTGTGAGAAAAAATCAAGTTAGTACATTTCAAACATGAAAAACGTCATTTTATACTCAACATGAAAAACCAAAATTCCAAAAGTATAAAACATACAAAAATGCTTACCAAAGAGAGGAAATGTGTCGCGCTCAGCACCCTCCTCCCGCCCTGTGGTGCAACAGATGTCCCTTTCTCCAAAACTGTACTCAATGGGACCGTAACGTTGCAACCACACACTAGTTGACCTACTGTGAGAAAAAATCAAGTTAGTACATTTCAAACATGAAAAACGTCATTTTATACTCAACATGAAAAACCAAAATTCCAAAAGTATTAAAAAAATACAAAAATGCTTACCAAAGAGAGGAAATGTGTCGCGCTCAGCACCCTCCTCCCGCCCTGTGGTGCAACAGATGTCCCTTTCTCAAAAACTGTACTCAATAGGACCGTAACGTTGCAACCACACACTAGTTGACCTGCTGTGAGAAAAAATCAAGTTAGTACATTTCAAACATGAAAAACGTCATTTTATACTCAACATGAAAAACCAAAATTCCAAAAGTATAAAACATACAAAAATGCATACCAAAGAGAGGAAATGTGTCGCGCTCAGCACCCTCCTCCCGCCCTGTGGTGCAACAGATGTCCCTTTCTCCAAAACTGTACTCAATGGGACCGTAACGTTGCAACCACACACTAGTTGACCTGCTGTGAGAAAAAATCAAGTTAGTACATTTCAAACATGAAAAACGTCATTTTTTACTCAACATGAAAAACCAAAATTCCAAAAGTATAAAACATACAAAAATGCATACCAAAGAGAGGAAATGTGTCGCGCTCAGCACCCTCCTCCCGCCCTGTGGTGCAACAGATGTCCCTTTCTCCGAAACTGTACTCAATGGGACCGTAACGTTGCAACCACACACTAGTTGACCTGCTGTGAGAAAAAATCAAGTTAGTACATTTCAAACATGAAAAACGTCATTTTATACTCAACATGAAAAACCAAAATTCCAAAAGTATAAAACATACAAAAATGCATACCAAAGAGAGGAAATGTGTCGCGCTCAGCACCCTCCTCCCGCCCTGTGGTGCAACAGATGTCCCTTTCTCCAAAACTGTACTCAATGGGACCGTAACGTTGCAACCACACACTAGTTGACCTGCTGTGAGAAAAAATCAAGTTAGTACATTTCAAACATGAAAAACGTCATTTTATACTCAACATGAAAAACCAAAATTCCAAAAGTATAAAACATACAAAAATGCATACCAAAGAGAGGAAATGTGTCGCGCTCAGCACCCTCCTCCCGCCCTGTGGTGCAACAGATGTCCCTTTCTCCAAAACTGTACTCAATGGGACCGTAACGTTGCAACCACACACTAGTTGACCTGCTGTGAGAAAAAATCAAGTTAGTACATTTCAAACATGAAAAACGTCATTTTTTACTCAACATGAAAAACCAAAATTCCAAAAGTATAAAACATACAAAAATGCATAACAAAGAGAGGAAATGTGTCGCGCTCAGCACCCTCCTCCCGCCCTGTGGTGCAACAGATGTCCCTTTCTCCAAAACTGTACTCAATGGGACCGTAACGTTGCAACCACACACTAGTTGACCTGCTGTGAGAAAAAATCAAGTTAGTACATTTCAAACATGAAAAACGTCATTTTATACTCAACATGAAAAACCAAAATTCCAAAAGTATAAAACATACAAAAATGCATACCAAAGAGAGGAAATGTGTCGCGCTCAGCACCCTCCTCCCGCCCTGTGGTGCAACAGATGTCCCTTTCTCCAAAACTGTACTCAATGGGACCATAACGTTGCAACCACACACTAGTTGACCTGCTGTGAGAAAAAATCAAGTTAGTACATTTCAAACATGAAAAACGTCATTTTTTACTCAACATGAAAAACCAAAATTCCAAAAGTATAAAACATACAAAAATGCTTACCAAAGAGAGGAAATGTGTCGCGCTCAGCACCCTCCTCCCGCCCTGTGGTGCAACAGATGTCCCTTTCTCCAAAACTGTACTCATTGGGACCGTAACGTTGCAACCACACACTAGTTGACCTACTGTGAGAAAAAATCAAGTTAGTACATTTCAAACATGAAAAACGTCATTTTATACTCAACATGAAAAACCAAAATTCCAAAAGTATAAAACATACAAAAATGCTTACCAAAGAGAGGAAATGTGTCGCGCTCAGCACCCTCCTCCCGCCCTGTGGTGCAACAGATGTCCCTTTCTCCAAAAATGTACTCAATGGGACCGTAACGTTGCAACCACACACTAGTTGACCTACTGTGAGAAAAAATTAAATTAGTACATTTCAAACATGTAAAACGTCATTTTATACTCAACATGAAAAACCAAAATTCCAAAAGTATAAAACATACAAAAATGCTTACCAAAGAGAGGAAATGTGTCGCGCTCAGCACCCTCCTCCCGCCCTGTGGTGCAACAGATGTCCCTTTCTCCAAAACTGTACTCAATGGGACCGTAACGTTGCAACCACACACTAGTTGACCTACTGTGAGAAAAAATCAAGTTAGTACATTTCAAACATGAAAAACGTCATTTTTTACTCAACATGAAAAACCAAAATTCCAAAAGTATAAAACATACAAAAATGCTTACCAAAGAGAGGAAATGTGTCGCGCTCAGCACCCTCCTCCCGCCCTGTGGTGCAACAGATGTCCCTTTCTCCAAAACTGTACTCATTGGGACGGTAACGTTGCAACCACACACTAGTTGACCTACTGTGAGAAAAAATCAAGTTAGTACATTTCAAACATAAAAAACGTCATTTTATACTCAACATGAAAAACCAAAATTCCAAAAGTATAAAACATACAAAAATGCTTACCAAAGAGAGGAAATGTGTCGCGCTCAGCACCCTCCTCCCGCCCTGTGGTGCAACAGATGTCCCTTTCTCCAAAACTGTACTCAATGGGACCGTAACGTTGCAACCACACACTAGTTGACCTACTGTGAGAAAAAATCAAGTTAGTACATTTCAAACATGAAAAACGTCATTTTATACTCAACATGAAAAACCAAAATTCCAAAAGTATAAAACATACAAAAATGCTTACCAAAGAGAGGAAATGTGTCGCGCTCAGCACCCTCCTCCCGGCCTGTGGTGCAACAGATGTCCCTTTCTCCAAAACTGTACTCAATGGGACCGTAACGTTGCAACCACACACTAGTTGACCTACTGTGAGAAAAAATCAAGTTAGTACATTTCAAACATGAAAAACGTCATTTTATACTCAACACGAAAAACCAAAATTCCAAAAGTATAAAACATACAAAAATGCTTACCAAAGAGAGGAAATGTGTCGCGCTCAGCACCCTCCTCCCGCCCTGTGGTGCAACAGATGTCCCTTTCTCCAAAACTGTACTCAATGGGACCGTAACGTTGCAACCACACACTAGTTGACCTACTGTGAGAAAAAATCAAGTTAGTACATTTCAAACATGAAAAACGTCATTTTATACTCAACATGATAAAACCAAAATTCCAAAAGTATAAAACATACAAAAATGCTTACCAAAGAGAGGAAATGTGTCGCGCTCAGCACCCTCCTCCCGCCCTGTGGTGCAACAGATGTCCCTTTCTCCAAAACTGTACTCAATGGGACCGTAACGTTGCAACCACACACTAGTTGACCTGCTGTGAGAAAAAATCAAGTTAGTACATTTCAAACATGAAAAACGTCATTTTATACTCAACATGAAAAACCAAAATTCCAAAAGTATAAAACATACAAAAATGCTTACCAAAGAGAGGAAATGTGTCGCGCTCAGCACCCTCCTCCCGCTATGTGGTGCAACAGATGTCCCTTTCTCCAAAACTGTACTCAATGGGACCGTAACGTTGCAACCACACACTAGTTGACCTACTGTGAGAAAAAATCAAGTTAGTACATTTCAAACATGAAAAAAGTCATTTTTTACTCAACATGAAAAACCAAAATTCCAAAAGTATAAAACATACAAAAATGCTTACCAAAGAGAGGAAATGTGTCGCGCTCAGCACCCTCCTCCCGCCCTGTGGTGCAACAGATGTCCCTTTCTCCAAAACTGTACTCATTGGGACCGTAACGTTGCAACCACACACTAGTTGACCTACTGTGAGAAAAAATCAAGTTAGTACATTTCAAACATAAAAAACGTCATTTTATACTCAACATGAAAAACCAAAATTCCAAAAGTATAAAACATACAAAAATGCTTACCAAAGAGAGGAAATGTGTCGCGCTCAGCACCCTCCTCCCGCTCTGTGGTGCAACAGATGTCCCTTTCTCCAAAACTGTACTCAATGGGACCGTAACGTTGCAACCACACACTAGTTGAGCTACTGTGAGAAAAAATCAAGTTAGTACATTTCAAACATGAAAAACGTCATTTTATACTCAACATGAAAAACCAAAATTCCAAAAGTATAAAACATACAAAAATGCTTACCAAAGAGAGGAAATGTGTCGCGCTCAGCACCCTCCTCCCGCCCTGTGGTGCAACAGATGTCCCTTTCTGCAAAACTGTACTCAATGGGACCGTAACGTTGCAACCACACACTAGTTGACCTACTGTGAGAAAAAATCACGTTAGTACATTTCAAACATGAAAAACGTCATTTTATACTCAACATGAAAAACCAAAATTCCAAAAGTATAAAACATACAAAAATGCTTACCAAAGAGAGGAAATGTGTCGCGCTCAGCACCCTCCTCCCGCCCTGTGGTGCAACAGATGTCCCTTTCTGCAAAACTGTACTCAATGGGACCGTAACGTTGCAACCACACACTAGTTGACCTACTGTGAGAAAAAATCAAGTTAGTACATTTCAAACATGAAAAACGTCATTTTATACTCAACATGAAAAACCAAAATTCCAAAAGTATAAAACATACAAAAATGCTTACCAAAGAGAGGAAATGTGTCGCGCTCAGCACCCTCCTCCCACCCTGTGGTGCAACAGATGTCCCTTTCTGCAAAACTGTACTCAATGGGACCGTAACGTTGCAACCACACACTAGTTGACCTACTGTGAGAAAAAATCAAGTTAGTACAATTTCAAACATGAAAAACGTCATTTTATACTCAACATGAAAAACAAAAATTCCAAAAGTATAAAACATACAAAAATGCTTACCAAAGAGAGGAAATGTGTCGCGCTCAGCACCCTCCTCCCGCCCTGTGGTGCAACAGATGTCCCTTTCTCCAAAACTGTACTCAATGGGACCGTAACGTTGCAACCACACACTAGTTGACCTAATGTGAGAAAAAATCAAGTTAGTACATTTCAAACATGAAAAACGTCATTTTATACTCAACATGAAAAACCAAAATTCCAAAAGTATAAAACATACAAAAATGCTTACCAAAGAGAGGAAATGTGTCGCGCTCAGCACCCTCCTCCCGCCCTGTGGTGCAACAGATGTCCCTTTCTCCAAAACTGTACTCAATGGGACCGTAACGTTGCAACCACACACTAGTTGACCTGCTGTGAGAAAAAATCAAGTTAGTACATTTCAAACATGAAAAACGTCATTTTATACTCAACATGAAAAACCAAAATTCCAAAAGTATAAAACATACAAAAATGCTTACCAAAGAGAGGAAATGTGTCGCGCTCAGCACCCTCCTCCCGCCCTGTGGTGCAACAGATGTCCCTTTCTCCAAAACTGTACTCAATGGGACCGTAACGTTGCAACCACACACTAGTTGACCTGCTGTGAGAAAAAATCAAGTTAGTACATTTCAAACATGACAAACGTCATTTTATACTCAACATGAAAAACCAAAATTCCAAAAGTATAAAACATACAAAAATGCTTACCAAAGAGAGGAAATGTGTCGCGCTCAGCACCCTCCTCCCGCCCTGTGGTGCAACAGATGTCCCTTTCTCCAAAACTGTACTCAATGGGACCGTAACGTTGCAACCACACACTAGTTGACCTGCTGTGAGAAAAAATCAAGTTAGTACATTTCAAACATGAAAAACGTCATTTTATACTCAACATGAAAAACCAAAATTCCAAAAGTATAAAACATACAAAAATGCTTACCAAAGAGAGGAAATGTGTCGCGCTCAGCACCCTCCCCCCGCCCTGTGGTGCAACAGATGTCCCTTTCTCCAAAACTGTACTCAATGGGACCGTAACGTTGCAACCACACACTAGTTGACCTGCTGTGAGAAAAAATCAAGTTAGTACATTTCAAACATGAAAAACGTCATTTTATACTCAACATGAAAAACCAAAATTCCAAAAGTATAAAACATACAAAAATGCATACCAAAGAGAGGAAATGTGTCGCGCTCAGCACCCTCCTCCCGCCCTGTGGTGCAACAGATGTCCCTTTCTCCAAAACTGTACTCAATGGGACCGTAACGTTGCAACCACACACTAGTTGACCTGCTGTGAGAAAAAATCAAGTTAGTACATTTCAAACATGAAAAACGTCATTTTTTACTCAACATGAAAAACCAAAATTCCAAAAGTATAAAACATACAAAAATGCATACCAAAGAGAGGAAATGTGTCGCGCTCAGCACCCTCCTCCCGCCCTGTGGTGCAACAGATGTCCCTTTCTCCAAAACTGTACTCAATGGGACCGTAACGTTGCAACCACACACTAGTTGACCTGCTGTGAGAAAAAACCAAGTTAGTACATTTCAAACATGAAAAACGTCATTTTATACTCAACATGAAAAACCAAAATTCCAAAAGTATAAAACATACAAAAATGCATACCAAAGAGAGGAAATGTGTCGCGCTCAGCACCCTCCTCCCGCCCTGTGGTGCAACAGATGTCCCTTTCTCCAAAACTGTACTCAATGGGACCGTAACGTTGCAACCACACACTAGTTGACCTGCTGTGAGAAAAAATCAAGTTAGTACATTTCAAACATGAAAAACGTCATTTTTTACTCAACATGAAAAACCAAAATTCCAACAGTATAAAACATACAAAAATGCATACCAAAGAGAGGAAATGTGTCGCGCTCAGCACCCTCCTCCCGCCCTGTGGTGCAACAGATGTCCCTTTCTCCAAAACTGTACTCAATGGGACCGTAACGTTGCAACCACACACTAGTTGACCTGCTGTGAGAAAAAATCAAGTTAGTACATTTCAAACATGAAAAACGTCATTTTATACTCAACATGAAAAACCAAAATTCCAAAAGTATAAAACATACAAAAATGCTTACCAAAGAGAATAAATGTGTCGCGCTCAGCACCCTCCTCCCGCCCTGTGGTGCAACAGATGTCCCTTTCTCCAAAACTGTACTCAATGGGACCGTCACGTTGCAACCACACACTAGTTGACCTGCTGTGAGAAAAAATCAAGTTAGTACATTTCAAACATGAAAAACGTCATTTTATACTCAACATGAAAAACCAAAATTCCAAAAGTATAAAACATACAAAAATGCATACCAAAGAGAGGAAATGTGTCGCGCTCAGCACCCTCCTCCCGCCCTGTGGTGCAACAGATGTCCCTTTCTCCAAAACTGTACTCAATGGGACCATAACGTTGCAACCACACACTAGTTGACCTGCTGTGAGAAAAAATCAAGTTAGTACATTTCAAACATGAAAAACGTCATTTTTTACTCGACATGAAAAACCAAAATTCCAAAAGTATAAAACATACAAAAATGCTTACCAAAGAGAGGAAATGTGTCGCGCTCAGCACCCTCCTCCCGCCCTGTGGTGCAACAGATGTCCCTTTCTCCAAAACTGTACTCATTGGGACCGTAACGTTGCAACCACACACTAGTTGACCTACTGTGAGAAAAAATCAAGTTAGTACATTTCAAACATGAAAAACGTCATTTTACACTCAACATGAAAAACCAAAATTCCAAAAGTATAAAACATACAAAAATGCTTACCAAAGAGAGGAAATGTGTCGCGCTCAGCACCCTCCTCCCGCCCTGTGGTGCAACAGATGTCCCTTTCTCCAAAAATGTACTCAATGGGACCGTAACGTTGCAACCACACACTAGTTGACCTACTGTGAGAAAAAATTAAGTTAGTACATTTCAAACATGAAAAACGTCATTTTATACTCACTATGAAAAACCAAAATTCCAAAAGTATAAAACATAGAAAAATGCTTACCAAAGAGAGGAAATGTGTCGCGCTCAGCACCCTCCTCCCGCCCTGTGGTGCAACAGATGTCCCTTTCTCCAAAACTGTACTCATTGGGACCGTAACGTTGCAACCACACACTAGTTGACCTACTGTGAGAAAAAATCAAGTTAGTACATTTCAAACATGAAAAACGTCATTTTATACTCAACATGAAAAACCAAAATTCCAAAAGTATAAAACATACAAAAATGCTTACCAAAGAGAGGAAATGTGTCGCGCTCAGCACCCTCCTCCCGCCCTGTGGTGCAACAGATGTCCCTTTCTCCAAAACTGTACTCAATGGGACCGTAACGTTGCAACCACACACTAGTTGACCTACTGTGAGAAAAAATCAAGTTAGTACATTTCAAACATGAAAAACGTCATTTTATACTCAACATGAAAAACCAAAATTCCAAAAGTATAAAACATACAAAAATGCTTACCAAAGAGAGGAAATGTGTCGCGCTCAGCACCCTCCTCCCGCCCTGTGGTGCAACAGATGTCCCTTTCTCCAAAACTGTACTCAATGGGACCGTAACGTTGCAACCACACACTAGTTGACCTACTGTAAGAAAAAATCAAGTTAGTACATTTCAAACATGAAAAACGTCATTTTATACTCAACATGAAAAACCAAAATTCCAAAAGTATAAAACATACAAAAATGCTTACCAAAGAGAGGAAATGTGTCACGCTCAGCACCCTCCTCCCGCCCTGTGGTGCAACAGATGTCCCTTTCTCCAAAACTGTACTCAATGGGACCGTAACGTTGCAACCACACACTAGTTGACCTGCTGTGTGAAAAAATCAAGTTAGTACATTTCAAACATGAAAAACGTCATTTTATACTCAACATGAAAAACCAAAATTCCAAAAGTATAAAACATACAAAAATGCTTACCAAAGAGAGGAAATGTGTCGCGCTCAGCACCCTCCTCCCGCCCTGTGGTGCAACAGATGTCCCTTTCTCCAAAACTGTACTCAATGGGACCGTAACGTTGCAACCACACACTAGTTGACCTACTGTGAGAAAAAATCAAGTTAGTACATTTCAAACATGAAAAACGTCATTTTTTACTCAACATGAAAAACCAAAATTCCAAAAGTACGAAACATACAAAAATGCTTACCAAAGAGAGGAAATGTGTCGCGCTCAGCACCCTCCTCCCGCCCTGTGGTGCAACAGATGTCCCTTTCTCCAAAACTGTACTCATTGGGACGGTAACGTTGCAACCACACACTAGTTGACCTACTGTGAGAAAAAATCAAGTTAGTACATTTCAAACATAAAAAACGTCATTTTATACTCAACATGAAAAACCAAAATTCCAAAAGTATAAAACATACAAAAATGCTTACCAAAGAGAGGAAATGTGTCGCGCTCAGCACCCTCCTCCCGCCCTGTGGTGCAACAGATGTCCCTTTCTCCAAAACTGTACTCAATGGGACCGTAACGTTGCAACCACACACTAGTTGACCTACTGCGAGAAAAAATCAAGTTAGTACATTTCAAACATGAAAAACGTCATTTTATACTCAACACGAAAAACCAAAATTCCAAAAGTATAAAACATACAAAAATGCTTACCAAAGAGAGGAAATGTGTCGCGCTCAGCACCCTCCTCCCGGCCTGTGGTGCAACAGATGTCCCTTTCTCCAAAACTGTACTCAATGGGACCGTAACGTTGCAACCACACACTAGTTGATCTACTGTGAGAAAAAATCAAGTTAGTACATTTCAAACATGAAAAACGTCATTTTATACTCAACACGAAAAACCAAAATTCCAAAAGTATAAAACATACAAAAATGCTTCCCAAAGAGAGGAAATGTGTCGCGCTCAGCACCCTCCTCCCGCCCTGTGGTGCAACAGATGTCCCTTTCTCCAAAACTGTACTCAATGGGACCGTAACGTTGCAACCACACACTAGTTGACCTACTGTGAGAAAAAATCAAGTTAGTACATTTCAAACATGAAAAACGTCATTTTATACTCAACATGAAAAACCAAAATTCCAAAAGTATAAAACATACAAAAATGCTTACTAAAGAGAGGAAATGTGTCGCGCTCAGCACCCTCCTCCCGCCCTGTGGAGCAACAGATGTCCCTTTCTCCAAAACTGTACTCAATGGGACCGTAACGTTGCAACCACACACTAGTTGACCTGCTGTGTGAAAAAATCAAGTTAGTACATTTCAAACATGAAAAACGTCATTTTATACTCAACATGAAAAACCAAAATTCCAAAAGTATAAAACATACAAAAATGCTTACCAAAGAGAGGAAATGTGTCGCGCTCAGCACCCTCCTCCCGCCCTGTGGTGCAACAGATGTCCCTTTCTCCAAAACTGTACTCAATGGGACCGTAACGTTGCAACCACACACTAGTTGACCTACTGTGAGAAAAAATCAAGTTAGTACATTTCAAACATGAAAAACGTCATTTTTTACTCAACATGAAAAACCAAAATTCCAAAAGTATAAAACATACAAAAATGCTTACCAAAGAGAGGAAATGTGTCGCGCTCAGCACCCTCCTCCCGCCCTGTGGTGCAACAGATGTCCCTTTCTCCAAAACTGTACTCATTGGGACGGTAACGTTGCAACCACACACTAGTTGACCTACTGTGAGAAAAAATCAAGTTAGTACATTTCAAACATAAAAAACGTCATTTTATACTCAACATGAAAAACCAAAATTCCAAAAGTATAAAACATACAAAAATGCTTACCAAAGAGAGGAAATGTGTCGCGCTCAGCACCCTCCTCGCGCTCTGTGGTGCAACAGATGTCCCTTTCTCCAAAACTGTACTCAATGGGACCGTAACGTTGCAACCACACACTAGTTGAGCTACTGTGAGAAAAAATCAAGTTAGTACATTTCAAACATGAAAAACGTCATTTTTTACTCAACATGGAAAACCAAAATTCCAAAAGTATAAAACATACAAAAATGCTTACCAAAGAGAGGAAATGTGTCGCGCTCAGCACCCTCCTCCCGCCCTGTGGTGCAACAGATGTCCCTTTCTGCAAAACTGTACTCAATGGGACCGTAACGTTGCAACCACACACTAGTTGACCTACTGTGAGAAAAAATCAAGTTAGTACATTTCAAACATGAAAAACGTCATTTTATACTCAACATGAAAAACCAAAATTCCAAAAGTATAAAACATACAAAAATGCTTACCAAAGAGACGAAATGTGTCGCGCTCAGCACCCTCCTCCCGCCCTGTGGTGCAACAGATGTCCCTTTCTCCAAAACTGTACTCAATGGGACCGTAACGTTGCAACCACACACTAGTTGACCTACTGTGAGAAAAAATCAAGTTAGTACATTTCAAACATGAAAAACGTCATTTTATACTCAACATGAAAAACCAAAATTCCAAAAGTATAAAACATACAAAAATGCTTACCAAAGAGAGGAAATGTGTCGCGCTCAGCACCCTCCTCCCGCCCTGTGGTGCAACAGATGTCCCTTTCTGCAAAACTGTACTCAATGGGACCGTAACGTTGCAACCACACACTAGTTGACCTACTGTGAGAAAAAATCAAGTTAGTACATTTCAAACATGAAAAACGTCATTTTATACTCAACATGAAAAACCAAAATTCCAAAAGTATAAAACATACAAAAATGCTTACCAAAGAGAGGAAATGTGTCGCGCTCAGCACCCTCCTCCCGCCCTGTGGTGCAGCAGATGTCCCTTTCTCCAAAACTGTACTCAATGGGACCGTAACGTTGCAACCACACACTAGTTGACCTACTGTGAGAAAAAATCAAGTTAGTACATTTCAAACATGAAAAACGTCATTTTATACTCAACATGAAAAACCAAAATTACAAAAGTATAAAACATACAAAAATGCTTACCAAAGAGAGGAAATGTGTCGCGCTCAGCACCCTCCTCCCGCTCTGTGGTGCAACAGATGTCCCTTTCTCCAAAACTGTACTCAATGGGACCGTAACGTTGCAACCACACACTAGTTGACCTACTGTGAGAAAAAATCAAGTTAGTTCATTTCAAACATGAAAAACGTCATTTTATACTCAACATGAAAAACCAAAATTACAAAAGTATAAAACATACAAAAATGCTTACCAAAGAGAGGAAATGTGTCGTGCTCAGCACCCTCCTCCCGCTCTGTGGTGCAACAGATGTCCCTTTCTCCAAAACTGTATTCAATGGGACCGTAACGTTGCAACCACACACTAGTTGACCTACTGTGAGAAAAAATCAAGTTAGTACATTTCAAACATGAAAAACGTCATTTTATACTCAACATGAAAAACCAAAATTCCAAAAGTATAAAACATACAAAAATGCTTACCAATGAGAGGAAATGTGTCGTGCTCAGCACCCTCCTCCCGCCCTGTGGTGCAACAGATGTCCCTTTCTGCAAAAATGTACTCAATGGGACCGTAATGTTGCAACCACACACAAGTTGACCTGCTGCGAGCAAAAATCAAGTTAGTACATTTCAAACATGAAAAAGTCATTTTATACTCAACATGAAAAACCAAAATTCCAAAAGTATAAAACATACAAAAATGCTTACAAAAGAGAGGAAATGTGGCGCGCTCAGCACCCTCCTCCCGCTCTGTGGTGCAACAGATGTCCCTTTCTCCAAAACTGTACTCAATGGGACCGTAACATTGCAACCACACACTAGTTGACCTACTGTGAGAAAAAATCAAGTCAGTTCATTTCAAACATGAAAAACGTCATTTTATACTCAACATGAAAAACCAAAATTACAAAAGTATAAAACATACAAAAATGCTTACCAAAGAGAGGAAATGTGTCGCGCTCAGCACCCTCCTCCCGCTCTGTGGTGCAACAGATGTCCCTTTCTCCAAAACTGTACTCAATGGGACCGTAACGTTGCAACCACACACTAGTTGACCTACTGTGAGAAAAAATCAAGTTAGTACATTTCAAACATGAAAAACGTCATTTTATACTCAACATGAAAAACCAAAATTACAAAAGTATAAAACATACAAAAATGCTTACCAAAGAGAGGAAATGTGTCGCGCTCAGCACCCTCCTCCCGCTCTGTGGTGCAACAGATGTCCCTTTCTCCAAAACTGTACTCAATGGGACCGTAACGTTGCAACCACACACTAGTTGACCTACTGTGAGAAAAAATCAAGTTAGTTCATTTCAAACATGAAAAACGTCATTTTATACTCAACATGAAAAACCAAAATTACAAAAGTATAAAACATACAAAAATGCTTACCAAAGAGAGGAAATGTGTCGTGCTCAGCACCCTCCTCCCGCTCTGTGGTGCAACAGATGTCCCTTTCTCCAAAACTGTACTCAATGGGACCGTAACGTTGCAACCACACACTAGTTGACCTACTGTGAGAAAAAATCAAGTTAGTACATTTCAAACATGAAAAACGTCATTTTATACTCAACATGAAAAACCAAAATTCCAAAAGTATAAAACATACAAAAATGCTTACCAAAGAGAGGAAATGTGTCGTGCTCAGCACCCTCCTCCCGCCCTGTGGTGCAACAGATGTCCCTTTCTGCAAAAATGTACTCAATGGGACCGTAATGTTGCAACCACACACAAGTTGACCTGCTGCGAGCAAAAATCAAGTTAGTACATTTCAAACATGAAAAAGGTCATTTTATACTCAACATGAAAAACCAAAATTCCAAAAGTATAAAACATACAAAAATGCTTACCAAAGAGAGGAAATGTGTCGTGCTCAGCACCCTCCTCCCGCCCTGTGGTGCAACAGATGTCCCTTTCTCCAAAACTGTACTCAATGGGACCGTAACGTTGCAACCACACACTAGTTGACCTACTGTGAGAAAAAATCAAGTTAGTTCATTTCAAACATGAAAAACGTCATTTTATACTCAACATGAAAAACCAAAATTACAAAAGTATAAAACATACAAAAATGCTTACCAAAGAGAGGAAATGTGTCGTGCTCAGCACCCTCCTCCCGCTCTGTGGTGCAACAGATGTCCCTTTCTCCAAAACTGTACTCAATGGGACCGTAACGTTGCAACCACACACTAGTTGACCTACTGTGAGAAAAAATCAAGTTAGTTCATTTCAAACATGAAAAACGTCATTTTATACTCAACATGAAAAACCAAAATTCCAAAAGTATAAAACATACAAAAATGCTTACCAAAGAGAGGAAATGTGTCGTGCTCAGCACCCTCCTCCCGCTCTGTGGTGCAACAGATGTCCCTTTCTCCAAAACTGTGCTCAATGGGACCGTAATGTTGCAACCACACACTAGTTGACCTACCGTGAGAAAAAATCAAGTTAGTTCATTTCAAACATGAAAAACGTCATTTTATACTCAACATGAAAAACAAAAATTCCAAAAGTATAAAACATACAAAAATGCTTACCAAAGAGAGGAAATGTGTCGTGCTCAGCACCCTCCTCCCGCTCTGTGGTGCAACAGATGTCCCTTTCTCCAAAACTGTACTCAATGGGACCGTAACGTTGCAACCACACACTAGTTGACCTACTGTGAGAAAAAATCAAGTTAGTTCATTTCAAACATGAAAAACGTCATTTTATACTCAACATGAAAAACCAAAATTACAAAAGTATAAAACATACAAAAATGCTTACCAAAGAGAGGAAATGTGTCGCGCTCAGCACCCTCCTCCCGCTCTGTGGTGCAACAGATGTCCCTTTCTCCAAAACTGTACTCAATGGGACCGTAACGTTGCAACCACACACTAGTTGACCTACTGTGAGAAAAAATTAAGTTAGTACATTTCAAACATGAAAAACGTCATTTTATACTCAACATGAAAAACCAAAATTCCAAAAGTATAAAACATACAAAAATGCTTACCAAAGAGAGGAAATGTGTCGTGCTCAGCACCCTCCTCCCACCCTGTGGTGCAACAGATGTCCCTTTCTGCAAAAATGTACTCAATGGGACCGTAATGTTGCAACCACACACAAGTTGACCTGCTGCGAGCAAAAATCAAGTTAGTTCATTTCAAACATGAAAAACGTCATTTTATACTCAACATGAAAAACCAAAATTACAAAAGTATAAAACATACAAAAATGCTTACCAAAGAGAGGAAATGTGTCGCGCTCAGCACCCTCCTCCCGCTCTGTGGTGCAACAGATGTCCCTTTCTCCAAAACTGTACTCAATGGGACCGTAATGTTGCAACCACACACAAGTTGACCTGCTGCGAGCAAAAATCAAGTTAGTACATTTCAAACATGAAAAACGTCATTTTATACTCAACATGAAAAACCAAAATTCCAAAAGTATAAAACATACAAAAATGCTTACCAAAGAGAGGAAATGTGTCGTGCTCAGCACCCTCCTCCCGCCCTGTGGTGCAACAGATGTCCCTTTCTGCAAAAATGTACTCAATGGGACCGTAATGTTGCAACCACACACAAGTTGACCTGCTGCGAGCAAAAATCAAGTTAGTACATTTCAAACATGAAAAACGTCATTTTATACTCAACATGAAAAACCAAAATTCCAAAAGTATAAAACATACAAAAATGCTTACCAAAGAGAGGAAATGTGTCGCGCTCAGCACCCTCCTCCCGCTCTGTGGTGCAACAGATGTCCCTTTCTGCAAAAATGTACTCAATGGGACCGTAATGTTGCAACCACACACAAGTTGACCTGCTGCGAGCAAAAATCAAGTTAGTACATTTCAAACATGAAAAACGTCATTTTATACTCAACATGAAAAACCAAAATTCCAAAAGTATAAAACATACAAAAATGCTTACCAAAGAGAGGAAATGTGTCGTGCTCAGCACCCTCCTCCCGCCCTGTGGTGCAACAGATGTCCCTTTCTGCAAAAATGTACTCAATGGGACCGTAATGTTGCAACCACACACAAGTTGACCTGCTGCGAGCAAAAATCAAGTTAGTACATTTCAAACATGAAAAACGTCATTTTATACTCAACATGAAAAACCAAAATTCCAAAAGTATAAAACATACAAAAATGCTTACCAAAGAGAGGAAATGTGTCGTGCTCAGCACCCTCCTCCCGCCCTGTGGTGCAACAGATGTCCCTTTCTGCAAAAATGTACTCAATGGGACCGTAATGTTGCAACCACACACAAGTTGACCTGCTGCGAGCAAAAATCAAGTTAGTACATTTCAAACATGAAAAACGTCATTTTATACTCAACATGAAAAACCAAAATTCCAAAAGTATAAAACATACAAAAATGCTTACCAAAGAGAGGAAATGTGTCGTGCTCAGCACCCTCCTCCCGCCCTGTGGTGCAACAGATGTCCCTTTCTGCAAAAATGTACTCAATGGGACCGTAATGTTGCAACCACACACAAGTTGACCTGCTGCGAGCAAAAATCAAGTTAGTACATTTCAAACATGAAAAACGTCATTTTATACTCAACATGAAAAACCAAAATTCCAAAAGTATAAAACATACAAAAATGCTTACCAAAGAGAGGAAATGTGTCGCGCTCAGCACCCTCCTCCCGCTCTGTGGTGCAACAGATGTCCCTTTCTCCAAAACTGTACTCAATGGGACCGTAACGTTGCAACCACACACTAGTTGAATTACTGTGAGAAAAAATCAAGTTAGTTCATTTCAAACATGAAAAACGTCATTTTATACTCAACATGAAAAACCAAAATTACAAAAGTATAAAACATACAATAATGCTTACCAAAGAGAGGAAATGTGTCGCGCTCAGCACCCTCCTCCTGCTCTGTGGTGCAACAGATGTCCCTTTCTCCAAAACTGTACTCAATGGGACCGTAACGTTGCAACCACACACTAGTTGACCTACTGTGAGAAAAAATCAAGTTAGTACATTTCAAACATGAAAAACGTCATTTTATACTCAACATGAAAAACCAAAATTCCAAAAGTATAAAACATACAAAAATGCTTACCAAAGAGAGGAAATGTGTCGTGCTCAGCACCCTCCTCCCGCCCTGTGGTGCAACAGATGTCCCTTTCTGCAAAAATGTACTCAATGGGACCGTAATGTTGCAACCACACACAAGTTGACCTGCTGCGAGCAAAAATCAAGTTAGTTCATTTCAAACATGAAAAACGTCATTTTATACTCAACATGAAAAACCAAAATTCCAAAAGTATAAAACATACAAAAATGCTTACCAAAGAGAGGAAATGTGTCGCGCTCAGCACCCTCCTCCTGCTCTGTGGTGCAACAGATGTCCCTTTCTCCAAAACTGTACTCACTGGGACCGTAACGTTGCAACCACACACTAGTTGACCTACTGTGAGAAAAAATCAAGTTAGTTCATTTCAAACATGAAAAACGTCATTTTATACTCAAAATGAAAAACCAAAATTACAAAAGTATAAAACATACAAAAATGCTTACCAAAGAGAGGAAATGTGTCGCGCTCAGCACCCTCCTCCCGCTCTGTGGTGCAACAGATGTCCCTTTCTCCAAAACTGTACTCAATGGGACCGTAACGTTGCAACCACACACTAGTTGACCTACTGTGAGAAAAAATCAAGTTAGTTCATTTCAAACATGAAAAACGTCATTTTATACTCAACATGAAAAACCAAAATTACAAAAGTATAAAACATAAAAAAATGCTTACCAAAGAGAGGAAATGTGTCGTGCTCAGCACCCTCCTCCCGCTCTGTGGTGCAACAGATGTCCCTTTCTCCAAAACTGTACTCAATGGGACCGTAACGTTGCAACCACACACTAGTTGACCTACTGTGAGAAAAAATCAAGTTAGTACATTTCAAACATGAAAAACGTCATTTTATACTCAACATGAAAAACCAAAATTCCAAAAGTATAAAACATACAAAAATGCTTACCAAAGAGAGGAAATGTGTCGTGCTCAGCACCCTCCTCCCGCCCTGTGGTGCAACAGATGTCCCTTTCTGCAAAAATGTACTCAATGGGACCGTAATGTTGCAACCACACACAAGTTGACCTGCTGCGAGCAAAAATCAAGTTAGTACATTTCAAACATGAAAAACGTCATTTTATACTCAACATGAAAAACCAAAATTCCAAAAGTATAAAACATACAAAAATGCTTACCAAAGAGAGGAAATGTGTCGTGCTCAGCACCCTCCTCCCGCCCTGTGGTGCAACAGATGTCCCTTTCTCCAAAACTGTACTCAATGGGACCGTAACGTTGCAACCACACACTAGTTGACCTACTGTGAGAAAAAATCAAGTTAGTTCATTTCAAACATGAAAAACGTCATTTTATACTCAACATGAAAAACCAAAATTACAAAAGTATAAAACATACAAAAATGCTTACCAAAGAGAGGAAATGTGTCGTGCTCAGCACCCTCCTCCCGCTCTGTGGTGCAACAGATGTCCCTTTCTCCAAAACTGTACTCAATGGGACCGTAACGTTGCAACCACACACTAGTTGACCTACTGTGAGAAAAAATCAAGTTAGTTCATTTCAAACATGACAAACGTCATTTTATACTCAACATGAAAAACCAAAATTACAAAAGTATAAAACATACAAAAATGCTTACCAAAGAGAGGAAATGTGTCGTGCTCAGCACCCTCCTCCCGCTCTGTGGTGCAACAGATGTCCCTTTCTCCAAAATTGTGCTCAATGGGACCGTAATGTTGCAACCACACACTAGTTGACCTACTGTGAGAAAAAATCAAGTTAGTTCATTTCAAACATGAAAAACGTCATTTTATACTCAACATGAAAAACAAAAATTCCAAAAGTATAAAACATACAAAAATGCTTACCAAAGAGAGGAAATGTGTCGTGCTCAGCACCCTCCTCCCGCTCTGTGGTGCAACAGATGTCCCTTTCTCCAAAACTGTACTCAATGGGACCGTAACGTTGCAACCACACACTAGTTGACCTACTGTGAGAAAAAATCAAGTTAGTTCATTTCAAACATGAAAAACGTCATTTTATACTCAACATGAAAAACCAAAATTCCAAAAGTATAAAACATACAAAAATGCTTACCAAAGAGAGGAAATGTGTCGCGCTCAGCACCCTCCTCCCGCTCTGTGGTGCAACAGATGTCCCTTTCTCCAAAACTGTACTCAATGGGACCGTAACGTTGCAACCACACACTAGTTGAATTACTGTGAGAAAAAATCAAGTTAGTTCATTTCAAACATGAAAAACGTCATTTTATACTCAACATGAAAAACCAAAATTACAAAAGTATAAAACATACAATAATGCTTACCAAAGAGAGGAAATGTGTCGCGCTCAGCACCCTCCTCCTGCTCTGTGGTGCAACAGATGTCCCTTTCCCCAAAACTGTACTCAATGGGACCGTAACGTTGCAACCACACACTAGTTGACCTACTGTGAGAAAAAATCAAGTTAGTACATTTCAAACATGAAAAACGTCATTTTATACTCAACATGAAAAACCAAAACTCCAAAAGTATAAAACATACAAAAATGCTTACCAAAGAGAGGAAATGTGTCGTGCTCAGCACCCTCCTCCCGCCCTGTGGTGCAACAGATGTCCCTTTCTGCAAAAATGTACTCAATGGGACCGTAATGTTGCAACCACACACAAGTTGACCTGCTGCGAGCAAAAATCAAGTTCGTTCATTTCAAACATGAAAAACGTCATTTTATACTCAACATGAAAAACCAAAATTCCAAAAGTATAAAACATACAAAAATGCTTACCAAAGAGAGGAAATGTGTCGCGCTCAGCACCCTCCTCCTGCTCTGTGGTGCAACAGATGTCCCTTTCTCCAAAACTGTACTCACTGGGACCGTAACGTTGCAACCACACACTAGTTGACCTACTGTGAGAAAAAATCAAGTTAGTTCATTTCAAACATGAAAAACGTCATTTTATACTCAACATGAAAAACCAAAATTACAAAAGTATAAAACATACAAAAATGCTTACCAAAGAGAGGAAATGTGTCGCGCTCAGCACCCTCCTCCCGCTCTGTGGTGCAACAGATGTCCCTTTCTCCAAAACTGTACTCAATGGGACCGTAACGTTGCAACCACACACTAGTTGACCTACTGTGAGAAAAAATCAAGTTAGTACATTTCAAACATGAAAAACGTCATTTTATACTCAACATGAAAAACCAAAATTCCAAAAGTATAAAACATACAAAAATGCTTACCAAAGTGAGGAAATGTGTCGTGCTCAGCACCCTCCTCCCGCCCTGTGGTGCAACAGATGTCCCTTTCTGCAAAAATGTACTCAATGGGACCGTAATGTTGCAACCACACACAAGTTGACCTGCTGCGAGCAAAAATCAAGTTAGTTCATTTCAAACATGAAAAACGTCATTTTATACTCAACATGAAAAACCAAAATTACAAAAGTATAAAACATACAAAAATGCTTACCAAAGAGAGGAAATGTGTCGCGCTCAGCACCCTCCTCCCCCTCTGTGGTGCAACAGATGTCCCTTTCTCCAAAACTGTACTCAATGGGACCGTAACGTTGCAACCACACACTAGTTGACCTACTGTGAGAAAAAATCAAGTTAGTTCATTTCAAACATGAAAAACGTCATTTTATACTCAACATGAAAAACCAAAATTACAAAAGTATAAAACTTACAAAAATGCTTACCAAAGAGAGGAAATGTGTCGCGCTCAGCACCCTCCTCCCGCTCTGTGGTGCAACAGATGTCCCTTTCTCCAAAACTGTACTCAATGGGACCGTAACGTTGCAACCACACACTAGTTGACCTACTGTGAGAAAAAATCAAGTTAGTTCATTTCAAACATGAAAAACGTCATTTTATACTCAACATGAAAAACCAAAATTCCAAAAGTATAAAACATACAAAAATGCTTACCAAAGAGAGGAAATGTGTCGTGCTCAGCACCCTCCTCCCGCCCTGTGGTGCAACAGATGTCCCTTTCTGCAAAAATGTACTCAATGGGACCGTAATGTTGCAACCACACACAAGTTGACCTGCTGCGAGCAAAAATCAAGTTAGTTCATTTCAAACGTGAAAAACGTCATTTTATACTCAACATGAAAAACCAAAATTCCAAAAGTATAAAACATACAAAAATGCTTACCAAAGAGAGGAAATGTGTCGTGCTCAGCACCCTCCTCCCGCCCTGTGGTGCAACAGATGTCCCTTTCTGCAAAAATGTACTCAATGGGACCGTAATGTTGCAACCACACACAAGTTGACCTGCTGCGAGCAAAAATCAAGTTAGTACATTTCAAACATGAAAAACGTCATTTTATACTCAACATGAAGAACCAAAATTCCAAAAGTATAAAACATACAAAAATGCTTACCAAAGAGAGGAAATGTGTCGTGCTCAGCACCCTCCTCCCGCCCTGTGGTGCAACAGATGTCCCTTTCTGCAAAAATGTACTCAATGGGACCGTAATGTTGCAACCACACACAAGTTGACCTGCTGCGAGCAAAAATCAAGTTAGTTCATTTCAAACATGAAAAACGTCATTTTATACTCAACATGAAAAACCAAAATTCCAAAAGTATAAAACATACAAAAATGCTTACCAAAGAGAGGAAATGTGTCGTGCTCAGCACCCTCCCCCCGCCGTGTGGTGCAACAGATGTCCCTTTCTGCAAAAATGTACTCAATGGGACCGTAATGTTGCAACCACACACAAGTTGACCTGCTGCGAGCAAAAATCAAGTTAGTACATTTCAAACATGAAAGAGGTCATTTTATACTCAACATGAAAAACCAAAATTCCAAAAGTATAAAACATACAAAAATGCTTACCAAAGAGAGGAAATGTGTCGCGCTCAGCTCCCTCCTCCCGCTCTGTGGTGCAACAGATGTCCCTTTCTCCAAAACTGTACTCAATGGGACCGTAACGTTGCAACCACACACTAGTTGACCTACTGTGAGAAAAAATCAAGTTAGTTCATTTCAAACATGAAAAACGTCATTTTATACTCAACATGAAAAACCAAAATTACAAAAGTATAAAACATACAAAAATGCTTACCAAAGAGAGGAAATGTGTCGCGCTCAGCACCCTCCTCCTGCTCTGTGGTGCAACAGATGTCCCTTTCTCCAAAACTGTACTCAATGGGACCGTAACGTTGCAACCACACACTAGTTGACCTACTGTGAGAAAAAATCAAGTTAGTACATTTCAAACATGAAAAACGTCATTTTATACTCAACATGAAAAACCAAAATTCCAAAAGTATAAAACATACAAAAATGCTTACCAAAGAGAGGAAATGTGTCGTGCTCAGCACCCTCCTCCCGCCCTGTGGTGCAACAGATGTCCCTTTCTGCAAAAATGTACTCAATGGGACCGTAATGTTGCAACCACACACAAGTTGACCTGCTGCGAGCAAAAATCAAGTTAGTTCATTTCAAACATGAAAAACGTCATTTTATACTCAACATGAAAAACCAAAATTCCAAAAGTATAAAACATACAAAAATGCTTACCAAAGAGAGGAAATGTGTCGCGCTCAGCACCCTCCTCCTGCTCTGTGGTGCAACAGATGTCCCTTTCTCCAAAACTGTACTCACTGGGACCGTAACGTTGCAACCACACACTAGTTGACCTACTGTGAGAAAAAATCAAGTTAGTTCATTTCAAACATGAAAAACGTCATTTTATACTCAAAATGAAAAACCAAAATTACAAAAGTATAAAACATACAAAAATGCTTACCAAAGAGAGGAAATGTGTCGCGCTCAGCACCCTCCTCCCGCTCTGTGGTGCAACAGATGTCCCTTTCTCCAAAACTGTACTCAATGGGACCGTAACGTTGCAACCACACACTAGTTGACCTACTGTGAGAAAAAATCAAGTTAGTTCATTTCAAACATGAAAAACGTCATTTTATACTCAACATGAAAAACCAAAATTACAAAAGTATAAAACATACAAAAATGCTTACCAAAGAGAGGAAATGTGTCGTGCTCAGCACCCTCCTCCCGCTCTGTGGTGCAACAGATGTCCCTTTCTCCAAAACTGTACTCAATGGGACCGTAACGTTGCAACCACACACTAGTTGACCTACTGTGAGAAAAAATCAAGTTAGTACATTTCAAACATGAAAAACGTCATTTTATACTCAACATGAAAAACCAAAATTCCAAAAGTATAAAACATACAAAAATGCTTACCAAAGAGAGGAAATGTGTCGTGCTCAGCACCCTCCTCCCGCCCTGTGGTGCAACAGATGTCCCTTTCTGCAAAAATGTACTCAATGGGACCGTAATGTTGCAACCACACACAAGTTGACCTGCTGCGAGCAAAAATCAAGTTAGTACATTTCAAACATGAAAAACGTCATTTTATACTCAACATGAAAAACCAAAATTCCAAAAGTATAAAACATACAAAAATGCTTACCAAAGAGAGGAAATGTGTCGTGCTCAGCACCCTCCTCCCGCCCTGTGGTGCAACAGATGTCCCTTTCTCCAAAACTGTACTCAATGGGACCGTAACGTTGCAACCACACACTAGTTGACCTACTGTGAGAAAAAATCAAGTTAGTTCATTTCAAACATGAAAAACGTCATTTTATACTCAACATGAAAAACCAAAATTACAAAAGTATAAAACATACAAAAATGCTTACCAAAGAGAGGAAATGTGTCGTGCTCAGCACCCTCCTCCCGCTCTGTGGTGCAACAGATGTCCCTTTCTCCAAAACTGTACTCAATGGGACCGTAACGTTGCAACCACACACTAGTTGACCTACTGTGAGAAAAAATCAAGTTAGTTCACTTCAAACATGACAAACGTCATTTTATACTCAACATGAAAAACCAAAATTACAAAAGTATAAAACATACAAAAATGCTTACCAAAGAGAGGAAATGTGTCGTGCTCAGCACCCTCCTCCCGCTCTGTGGTGCAACAGATGTCCCTTTCTCCAAAATTGTGCTCAATGGGACCGTAATGTTGCAACCACACACTAGTTGACCTACTGTGAGAAAAAATCAAGTTAGTTCATTTCAAACATGAAAAACGTCATTTTATACTCAACATGAAAAACAAAAATTCCAAAAGTATAAAACATACAAAAATGCTTACCAAAGAGAGGAAATGTGTCGTGCTCAGCACCCTCCTCCCGCTCTGTGGTGCAACAGATGTCCCTTTCTCCAAAACTGTACTCAATGGGACCGTAACGTTGCAACCACACACTAGTTGACCTACTGTGAGAAAAAATCAAGTTAGTTCATTTCAAACATGAAAAACGTCATTTTATACTCAACATGAAAAACCAAAATTCCAAAAGTATAAAACATACAAAAATGCTTACCAAAGAGAGGAAATGTGTCGCGCTCAGCACCCTCCTCCCGCTCTGTGGTGCAACAGATGTCCCTTTCTCCAAAACTGTACTCAATGGGACCGTAACGTTGCAACCACACACTAGTTGAATTACTGTGAGAAAAAATCAAGTTAGTTCATTTCAAACATGAAAAACGTCATTTTACACTCAACATGAAAAACCAAAATTACAAAAGTATAAAACATACAATAATGCTTACCAAAGAGAGGAAATGTGTCGCGCTCAGCACCCTCCTCCTGCTCTGTGGTGCAACAGATGTCCCTTTCCCCAAAACTGTACTCAATGGGACCGTAACGTTGCAACCACACACTAGTTGACCTACTGTGAGAAAAAATCAAGTTAGTACATTTCAAACATGAAAAACGTCATTTTATACTCAACATGAAAAACCAAAACTCCAAAAGTATAAAACATACAAAAATGCTTACCAAAGAGAGGAAATGTGTCGTGCTCAGCACCCTCCTCCCGCCCTGTGGTGCAACAGATGTCCCTTTCTGCAAAAATGTACTCAATGGGACCGTAATGTTGCAACCACACACAAGTTGACCTGCTGCGAGCAAAAATCAAGTTCGTTCATTTCAAACATGAAAAACGTCATTTTATACTCAACATGAAAAACCAAAATTCCAAAAGTATAAAACATACAAAAATGCTTACCAAAGAGAGGAAATGTGTCGCGCTCAGCACCCTCCTCCTGCTCTGTGGTGCAACAGATGTCCCTTTCTCCAAAACTGTACTCACTGGGACCGTAACGTTGCAACCACACACTAGTTGACCTACTGTGAGAAAAAATCAAGTTAGTTCATTTCAAACATGAAAAACGTCATTTTATACTCAACATGAAAAACCAAAATTACAAAAGTATAAAACATACAAAAATGCTTACCAAAGAGAGGAAATGTGTCGCGCTCAGCACCCTCCTCCCGCTCTGTGGTGCAACAGATGTCCCTTTCTCCAAAACTGTACTCAATGGGACCGTAACGTTGCAACCACACACTAGTTGACCTACTGTGAGAAAAAATCAAGTTAGTACATTTCAAACATGAAAAACGTCATTTTATACTCAACATGAAAAACCAAAATTCCAAAAGTATAAAACATACAAAAATGCTTACCAAAGAGAGGAAATGTGTCGTGCTCAGCACCCTCCTCCCGCCCTGTGGTGCAACAGATGTCCCTTTCTGCAAAAATGTACTCAATGGGACCGTAATGTTGCAACCACACACAAGTTGACCTGCTGCGAGCAAAAATCAAGTTAGTTCATTTCAAACATGAAAAACGTCATTTTATACTCAACATGAAAAACCAAAATTACAAAAGTATAAAACATACAAAAATGCTTACCAAAGAGAGGAAATGTGTCGCGCTCAGCACCCTCCTCCCCCTCTGTGGTGCAACAGATGTCCCTTTCTCCAAAACTGTACTCAATGGGACCGTAACGTTGCAACCACACACTAGTTGACCTACTGTGAGAAAAAATCAAGTTAGTTCATTTCAAACATGAAAAACGTCATTTTATACTCAACATGAAAAACCAAAATTACAAAAGTATAAAACTTACAAAAATGCTTACCAAAGAGAGGAAATGTGTCGCGCTCAGCACCCTCCTCCCGCTCTGTGGTGCAACAGATGTCCCTTTCTCCAAAACTGTACTCAATGGGACCGTAACGTTGCAACCACACACTAGTTGACCTACTGTGAGAAAAAATCAAGTTAGTTCATTTCAAACATGAAAAACGTCATTTTATACTCAACATGAAAAACCAAAATTCCAAAAGTATAAAACATACAAAAATGCTTACCAAAGAGAGGAAATGTGTCGTGCTCAGCACCCTCCTCCCGCCCTGTGGTGCAACAGATGTCCCTTTCTGCAAAAATGTACTCAATGGGACCGTAATGTTGCAACCACACACAAGTTGACCTGCTGCGAGCAAAAATCAAGTTAGTTCATTTCAAACGTGAAAAACGTCATTTTATACTCAACATGAAAAACCAAAATTCCAAAAGTATAAAACATACAAAAATGCTTACCAAAGAGAGGAAATGTGTCGTGCTCAGCACCCTCCTCCCGCCCTGTGGTGCAACAGATGTCCCTTTCTGCAAAAATGTACTCAATGGGACCGTAATGTTGCAACCACACACAAGTTGACCTGCTGCGAGCAAAAATCAAGTTAGTACATTTCAAACATGAAAAACGTCATTTTATACTCAACATGAAGAACCAAAATTCCAAAAGTATAAAACATACAAAAATGCTTACCAAAGAGAGGAAATGTGTCGTGCTCAGCACCCTCCTCCCGCCCTGTGGTGCAACAGATGTCCCTTTCTGCAAAAATGTACTCAATGGGACCGTAATGTTGCAACCACACACAAGTTGACCTGCTGCGAGCAAAAATCAAGTTAGTTCATTTCAAACATGAAAAACGTCATTTTATACTCAACATGAAAAACCAAAATTCCAAAAGTATAAAACATACAAAAATGCTTACCAAAGAGAGGAAATGTGTCGTGCTCAGCACCCTCCCCCCGCCCTGTGGTGCAACAGATGTCCCTTTCTGCAAAAATGTACTCAATGGGACCGTAATGTTGCAACCACACACAAGTTGACCTGCTGCGAGCAAAAATCAAGTTAGTACATTTCAAACATGAAAGAGGTCATTTTATACTCAACATGAAAAACCAAAATTCCAAAAGTATAAAACATACAAAAATGCTTACCAAAGAGAGGAAATGTGTCGCGCTCAGCTCCCTCCTCCCGCTCTGTGGTGCAACAGATGTCCCTTTCTCCAAAACTGTACTCAATGGGACCGTAACGTTGCAACCACACACTAGTTGACCTACTGTGAGAAAAAATCAAGTTAGTTCATTTCAAACATGAAAAACGTCATTTTATACTCAACATGAAAAACCAAAATTACAAAAGTATAAAACATACAAAAATGCTTACCAAAGAGAGGAAATGTGTCGCGCTCAGCACCCTCCTCCCGCTGTGTGGTGCAACAGATGTCCCTTTCTCCAAAACTGTACTCAATGGGACCGTAACGTTGCAACCACACACTAGTTGACCTACTGTGAGAAAAAATCAAGTTAGTACATTTCAAACATGAAAAACGTCATTTTATACTCAACATGAAAAACCAAAATTCCAAAAGTATAAAACATACAAAAATGCTTACCAAAGAGAGGAAATGTGTCGTGCTCAGCACCCTCCTCCCGCCCTGTGGTGCAACAGATGTCCCTTTCTGCAAAAATGTACTCAATGGGACCGTAATGTTGCAACCACACACAAGTTGACCTGCTGCGAGCAAAAATCAAGTTAGTTCACTTCAAACATGAAAAACGTCATTTTATACTCAACATGAAAAACAAAAATTCCAAAAGTATAAAACATACAAAATTGCTTACCAAAGAGAGGAAATGTGTCGCGCTCAGCACCCTCCTCCCGCTCTGTGGTGCAACAGATGTCCCTTTCTCCAAAACTGTACTCAATGGGACCGTAACGTTGCAACCACACACCAGTTGACCTACTGTGAGAAAAAATCAAGTTAGTTCATTTCAAACATGAAAAACGTCATTTTATACTCAACATGAAAAACCAAAATTACAAAAGTATAAAACATACAAAAATGCTTACCAAAGAGAGGAAATGTGTCGCGCTCAGCACCCTCCTCCCGCTCTGTGGTGCAACAGATGTCCCTTTCTCCAAAACTGTACTCAATGGGACCGTAACGTTGCAACCACACACTAGTTGACCTACTGTGAGAAAAAATCAAGTTAGTACATTTCAAACATGAAAAACGTCATTTTGTACTCAACATAAAAAACCAAAATTCCAAAAGTATAAAACATACAAAAATGCTTACCAAAGAGAGGAAATGTGTCGTGCTCAGCACCCTCCTCCCGCCCTGTGGTGCAACAGATGTCCCTTTCTGCAAAAATGTACTCAATGGGACCGTAATGTTGCAACCACACACAAGTTGACCTGCTGCGAGCAAAAATCAAGTTAGTTCATTTCAAACATGAAAAACGTCATTTTATACTCAACATGAAAAACCAAAATTACAAAAGTATAAAACATACAAAAATGCTTACCAAAGAGAGGAAATGTGTCGCGCTCAGCACCCTCCTCCCGCTCTGTGGTGCAACAGATGTCCCTTTCTCCAAAACTGTACTCAATGGGACCGTAACGTTGCAACCACACACTAGTTGACCTACTGTGAGAAAAAATCAAGTTAGTTCATTTCAAACATGAAAAACGTCATTTTATACTCAACATGAAAAACCAAAATTACAATAGTATAAAACATACAAAAATGCTTACCAAAGAGAGGAAATGTGTCGCGCTCAGCACCCTCCTCCCGCTCTGTGGTGCAACAGATGTCCCTTTCTCCAAAACTGTACTCAATGGGGCCGTAACGTTGCAACCACACACTAGTTGACCTACTGTGAGAAAAAATCAAGTTAGTACATTTCAAACATGAAAAACGTCATTTTATACTCAACATGAAAAACCAAAATTCCAAAAGTATAAAACATACAAAAATGCTTACCAAAGAGAGGAAATGTGTCGTGCTCAGCACCCTCCTCCCACCCTGTGGTGCAACAGATATCCCTTTCGGCAAAAATGTACTCAATGGGACCGTAATGTTGCAACCACACACAAGTTGACCTGCTGCGAGCAAAAATCAAGTTAGTTCATTTCAAACATGAAAAAAGACATTTTATACTCAACATGAAAAACCAAAATTCCAAAAGTATAAAACATACAAAAATGCTTACAAAAGAGAGGAAATGTGTCGCGCTCAGCACCCTCCTCCCGCTCTGTGGTGCAACAGATGTCCCTTTCTCCAAAACTGTACTCAATGGGACCGTAACGTTGCAACCACACACTAGTTGACCTACTGTGAGAAAAAATCAAGTTAGTTCATTTCAAACATGAAAAACGTCATTTTATACTCAACATGAAAAACAAAAATTCCAAAAGTATAAAACATACAAAAATGCTTACCAAAGAGAGGAAATGTGTCGCGCTCAGCACCCTCCTCCCGCTCTGTGGTGCAACAGATGTCCCTTTCTCCAAAACTGTACTCAATGGGACCGTAACGTTGCAACCACACACCAGTTGACCTACTGTGAGAAAAAATCAAGTTAGTTCATTTCAAACATGAAAAACGTCATTTTATACTCAACATGAAAAACCAAAATTACAAATGTATAAAACATACAAAAATGCTTACCAAAGAGAGGAAATGTGTCGCACTCAGCACCCTCCTCCCGCTCTGTGGTGCAACAGATGTCCCTTTCTCCAAAACTGTACTCAATGGGACCGTAACGTTAATACCACACACTAGTTGACCTACTGTGAGAAAAAATCAAGTTAGTTCATTTCAAACATGAAAAACGTCATTTTATACTCAACATGAAAAACCAAAATTACAAAAGTATAAAACATACAAAAATGCTTACCAAAGAGAGGAAATGTGTCGCGCTCAGCACCCTCCTCCCGCTCTGTGGTGCAACAGATGTCCCTTTCTCCAAAACTGTACTCAATGGGGCCGTAACGTTGCAACCACACACTAGTTGACCTACTGTGAGAAAAAATCAAGTTAGTACATTTCAAACATGAAAAACGTCATTTTATACTCAACATGAAAAACCAAAATTCCAAAAGTATAAAACATACAAAAATGCTTACCAAAGAGAGGAAATGTGTCGTGCTCAGCACCCTCCTCCCACCCTGTGGTGCAACAGATATCCCTTTCTGCAAAAATGTACTCAATGGGACCGTAATGTTGCAACCACACACAAGTTGACCTGCTGCGAGCAAAAATCAAGTTAGTTCATTTCAAACATGAAAAACGTCATTTTATACTCAACATGAAAAACCAAAATTCCAAAAGTATAAAACATACAAAAATGCTTACAAAAGAGAGGAAATGTGTCGCGCTCAGCACCCTCCTCCCGCTCTGTGGTGCAACAGATGTCCCTTTCTCCAAAACTGTACTCAATGGGACCGTAACGTTGCAACCACACACTAGTTGACCTACTGTGAGGAAAATTCAAGTTAGTTCATTTCAAACATGAAAAACGTCATTTTATACTCAACATGAAAAACCAAAATTACAAAAGTATAAAACATACAAAAATGCTTATCAAAGAGAGGAAATGTGTCGCGCTCTGCACCCTCCTCCCGCTCTGTGCTGCAACAGATGTCCCTTTCTCCAAAACTGTACTCAATGGGACCGTAACGTTGCAACCACACACTAGTTGACCTACTGTGAGAAAAAATCAAGTTAGTACATTTCAAACATGAAAAACGTCATTTTATACTCAACATGAAAAACCAAAATTCCAAAAGTATAAAACATACAAAAATGCTTACCAAAGAGAGGAAATGTGTCGCGCTCAGCACCCTCCTCCCGCTCTGTGGTGCAACAGATGTCCCTTTCTCCAAAACTGTACTCAATGGGACCGTAACGTTGCAACCACACACTAGTTGACCTACTGTGAGAAAAAATCAAGTTAGTTCATTTCAAACATGAAAAACGTCATTTTATACTCAACATGAAAAACCAAAATTACAAAAGTATAAAACATACAAAAATGCTTACCAAAGAGAGGAAATGTGCCGCGCTCAGCACCCTCCTCCCGCTCTGTGGTGCAACAGATGTCCCTTTCTCCAAAACTGTACTCAATGGGACCGTAACCTTGCAACCACACACTAGTTGACCTACTGTGAGAAAAAATCAAGTTAGTTCATTTCAAACATGAAAAACGTCATTTTATACTCAACATGAAAAACAAAAATTCCAAAAGTATAAAACATACAAAAATGCTTACCAAAGAGAGGAAATGTGTCGTGCTCAGCACCCTCCTCCCGCCCTGTGGTGCAACAGATGTCCCTTTCTGCAAAAATGTACTCAATGGGACCGTAATGTTGCAACCACACACAAGTTGACCTGCTGCGAGCAAAAATCAAGTTAGTTCATTTCAAACATGAAAAACGTCATTTTATACTCAACATGAAAAACCAAAATTACAAAAGTATAAAACATGCAAAAATGCTTACCAAAGAGAGGAAATGTGTCGCGCTCAGCACCCTCCTCCCCCTCTGTGGTGCAACAGATGTCCCTTTCTCCAAAACTGTACTCAATGGGACCGTAACGTTGCAACCACACACTAGTTGACCTACTGTGAGAAAAAATCAAGTTAGTTCATTTCAAACATGAAAAACGTCATTTTATACTCAACATGAAAAACCAAAATTACAAAAGTATAAAACTTACAAAAATGCTTACCAAAGAGAGGAAATGTGTCGCGCTCAGCACCCTCCTCCCGCTCTGTGGTGCAACAGATGTCCCTTTCTCCAAAACTGTACTCAATGGGACCGTAACGTTGCAACCACACACTAGTTGACCTACTGTGAGAAAAAATCAAGTTAGTTCATTTCAAACATGAAAAACGTCATTTTATACTCAACATGAAAAACCAAAATTCCAAAAGTATAAAACATACAAAAATGCTTACCAAAGAGAGGAAATGTGTCGTGCTCAGCACCCTCCTCCCGCCCTGTGGTGCAACAGATGTCCCTTTCTGCAAAAATGTACTCAATGGGACCGTAATGTTGCAACCACACACAAGTTGACCTGCTGCGAGCAAAAATCAAGTTAGTTCATTTCAAACGTGAAAAACGTCATTTTATACTCAACATGAAAAACCAAAATTCCAAAAGTATAAAACATACAAAAATGCTTACCAAAGAGAGGAAATGTGTCGTGCTCAGCACCCTCCTCCCGCCCTGTGGTGCAACAGATGTCCCTTTCTGCAAAAATGTACTCAATGGGACCGTAATGTTGCAACGACACACAAGTTGACCTGCTGCGAGCAAAAATCAAGTTAGTACATTTCAAACATGAAAAACGTCATTTTATACTCAACATGAAAAACCAAAATTCCAAAAGTATAAAACATACAAAAATGCTTACCAAAGAGAGGAAATGTGTCGTGCTCAGCACCCTCCTCCCGCCCTGTGGTGCAACAGATGTCCCTTTCTGCAAAAATGTACTCAATGGGACCGTAATGTTGCAACCACACACAATTTGACCTGCTGCGAGCAAAAATCAAGTTAGTACATTTCAAACATGAAAAACGTCATTTTATACTCAACATGAAGAACCAAAATTCCTAAAGTATAAAACATACAAAAATGCTTACCAAAGAGAGGAAATGTGTCGTGCTCAGCACCCTCCTCCCGCCCTGTGGTGCAACAGATGTCCCTTTCTGCAAAAATGTACTCAATGGGACCGTAATGTTGCAACCACACACAAGTTGACCTGCAGCGAGCAAAAATCAAGTTAGTTCATTTCAAACATGAAAAACGTCATTTTATACTCAACATGAAAAACCAAAATTCCAAAAGTATAAAACATACAAAAATGCTTACCAAAGAGAGGAAATGTGTCGTGCTCAGCACCCTCCCCCCGCCCTGTGGTGCAACAGATGTCCCTTTCTGCAAAAATGTACTCAATGGGACCGTAATGTTGCAACCACACACAAGTTGACCTGCTGCGAGCAAAAATCAAGTTAGTACATTTCAAACATGAAAGAGGTCATTTTATACTCAACATGAAAAACCAAAATTCCAAAAGTATAAAACATACAAAAATGCTTACCAAAGAGAGGAAATGTGTCGCGCTCAGCTCCCTCCTCCCGCTCTGTGGTGCAACAGATGTCCCTTTCTCCAAAACTGTACTCAATGGGACCGTAACGTTGCAACCACACACTAGTTGACCTACTGTGAGAAAAAATCAAGTTAGTACATTTCAAACATGAAAAACGTCATTTTATACTCAACATGAAAAACCAAAATTACAAAAGTATAAAACATACAAAAATGCTTACCAAAGAGAGGAAATGTGTCGCGCTCAGCACCCTCCTCCCGCTCTGTGGTGCAACAGATGTCCCTTTCTCCAAAACTGTACTCAATGGGACCGTAACGTTGCAACCACACACTAGTTGACCTACTGTGAGAAAAAATCAAGTTAGTACATTTCAAACATGAAAAACGTCATTTTATACTCAACATGAAAAACCAAAATTCCAAAAGTATAAAACATACAAAAATGCTTACCAAAGAGAGGAAATGTGTCGTGCTCAGCACCCTCCTCCCGCCCTGTGGTGCAACAGATGTCCCTTTCTGCAAAAATGTACTCAATGGGACCGTAATGTTGCAACCACACACAAGTTGACCTGCTGCGAGCAAAAATCAAGTTAGTTCACTTCAAACATGAAAAACGTCATTTTATACTCAACATGAAAAACAAAAATTCCAAAAGTATAAAACATACAAAATTGCTTACCAAAGAGAGGAAATGTGTCGCGCTCAGCACCCTCCTCCCGCTCTGTGGTGCAACAGATGTCCCTTTCTCCAAAACTGTACTCAATGGGACCGTAACGTTGCAACCACACACCAGTTGACCTACTGTGAGAAAAAATCAAGTTAGTTCATTTCAAACATGAAAAACGTCATTTTATACTCAACATGAAAAACCAAAATTACAAAAGTATAAAACATACAAAAATGCTTACCAAAGTGAGGAAATGTGTCGCGCTCAGCACCCTCCTCCCGCTCTGTGGTGCAACAGATGTCCCTTTCTCCAAAACTGTACTCAATGGGACCGTAACGTTGCAACCACACACTAGTTGACCTACTGTGAGAAAAAATCAAGTTAGTTCATTTCAAACATGAAAAACGTCATTTTATACTCAACATGAAAAACCAAAATTACAATAGTATAAAACATACAAAAATGCTTACCAAAGAGAGGAAATGTGTCGCGCTCAGCACCCTCCTCCCGCTCTGTGGTGCAACAGATGTCCCTTTCTCCAAAACTGTACTCAATGGGGCCGTAACGTTGCAACCACACACTAGTTGACCTACTGTGAGAAAAAATCAAGTTAGTACATTTCAAACATGAAAAACGTCATTTTATACTCAACATGAAAAACCAAAATTCCAAAAGTATAAAACATACAAAAATGCTTACCAAAGAGAGGAAATGTGTCGTGCTCAGCACCCTCCTCCCACCCTGTGGTGCAACAGATATCCCTTTCTGCAAAAATGTACTCAATGGGACCGTAATGTTGCAACCACACACAAGTTGACCTGCTGCGAGCAAAAATCAAGTTAGTTCATTTCAAACATGAAAAAAGACATTTTATACTCAACATGAAAAACCAAAATTCCAAAAGTATAAAACATACAAAAATGCTTACAAAAGAGAGGAAATGTGTCGCGCTCAGCACCCTCCTCCCGCTCTGTGGTGCAACAGATGTCCCTTTCTCCAAAACTGTACTCAATGGGACCGTAACGTTGCAACCACACACTAGTTGACCTACTGTGAGAAAAAATCAAGTTAGTTCATTTCAAACATGAAAAACGTCATTTTATACTCAACATGAAAAACAAAAATTCCAAAAGTATAAAACATACAAAAATGCTTACCAAAGAGAGGAAATGTGTCGCGCTCAGCACCCTCCTCCCGCTCTGTGGTGCAACAGATGTCCCTTTCTCCAAAACTGTACTCAATGGGACCGTAACGTTGCAACCACACACCAGTTGACCTACTGTGAGAAAAAATCAAGTTAGTTCATTTCAAACATGAAAAACGTCATTTTATACTCAACATGAAAAACCAAAATTACAAATGTATAAAACATACAAAAATGCTTACCAAAGAGAGGAAATGTGTCGCACTCAGCACCCTCCTCCCGCTCTGTGGTGCAACAGATGTCCCTTTCTCCAAAACTGTACTCAATGGGACCGTAACGTTGCAACCACACACTAGTTGACCTACTGTGAGAAAAAATCAAGTTAGTACATTTCAAACATGAAAAACGTCATTTTATACTCAACATAAAAAACCAAAATTCCAAAAGTATAAAACATACAAAAATGCTTACCAAAGAGAGGAAATGTGTCGTGCTCAGCACCCTCCTCCCGCCCTGTGGTGCAACAGATGTCCCTTTCTGCAAAAATGTACTCAATGGGACCGTAATGTTGCAACCACACACAAGTTGACCTGCTGCGAGCAAAAATCAAGTTAGTGCATTTCAAACATGAAAAACGTCATTTTATACTCAACATGAAAAAACAAAATTACAAAAGTATAAAACATACAAAAATGCTTACCAAAGAGAGGAAATGTGTCGCGCTCAGCACCCTCCTCCCGCTCTGTGGTGCAACAGATGTCCCTTTCTCCAAAACTGTACTCAATGGGACCGTAACGTTAATACCACACACTAGTTGACCTACTGTGAGAAAAAATCAAGTTAGTTCATTTCAAACATGAAAAACGTCATTTTATACTCAACATGAAAAACCAAAATTACAAAAGTATAAAACATACAAAAATGCTTACCAAAGAGAGGAAATGTGTCGCGCTCAGCACCCTCCTCCCGCTCTGTGGTGCAACAGATGTCCCTTTCTTCAAAACTGTACTCAATGGGGCCGTAACGTTGCAACCACACACTAGTTGACCTACTGTGAGAAAAAATCAAGTTAGTACATTTCAAACATGAAAAACGTCATTTTATACTCAACATGAAAAACCAAAATTCCAAAAGTATCAAACATACAAAAATGCTTACCAAAGAGAGGAAATGTGTCGTGCTCAGCACCCTCCTCCCACCCTGTGGTGCAACAGATATCCCTTTCTGCAAAAATGTACTCAATGGGACCGTAATGTTGCAACCACACACAAGTTGACCTGCTGCGAGCAATAATCAAGTTAGTTCATTTCAAACATGAAAAACGTCATTTTATACTCAACATGAAAAACCAAAATTCCAAAAGTATAAAACATACAAAAATGCTTACAAAAGAGAGGAAATGTGTCGCGCTCAGCACCCTCCTCCCGCTCTGTGGTGCAACAGATGTCCCTTTCTCCAAAACTGTACTCAATGGGACCGTAACGTTGCAACCACACACTAGTTGACCTACTGTGAGGAAAATTCAAGTTAGTTCATTTCAAACATGAAAAACGTCATTTTATACTCAACATGAAAAACCAAAATTACAAAAGTATAAAACATACAAAAATGCTTATCAAAGAGAGGAAATGTGTCGCGCTCAGCACCCTCCTCCCGCTCTGTGGTGCAACAGATGTCCCTTTCTCCAAAACTGTACTCAATGGGACCGTAACGTTGCAACCACACACTAGTTGACCTACTGTGAGAAAAAATCAAGTTAGTACATTTCAAACATGAAAAACGTCATTTTATACTCAACATGAAAAACCAAAATTCCAAAAGTATAAAACATACAAAAATGCTTACCAAAGAGAGGAAATGTGTCGCGCTCAGCACCCTCCTCCCGCTCTGTGGTGCAACAGATGTCCCTTTCTCCAAAACTGTACGCAATGGGACCGTAACGTTGCAACCACACACTAGTTGACCTACTGTGAGAAAAAATCAAGTTAGTTCATTTCAAACATGAAAAACGTCATTTTATACTCAACATGAAAAACCAAAATTACAAAAGTATAAAACATACAAAAATGCTTACCAAAGAGAGGAAATGTGCCGCGCTCAGCACCCTCCTCCCGCTCTGTGGTGCAACAGATGTCCCTTTCTCCAAAACTGTACTCAATGGGACCGTAACCTTGCAACCACACACTAGATGACCTACTGTGAGAAAAAATCAAGTTAGTTCATTTCAAACATGAAAAACGTCATTTTATACTCAACATGAAAAACAAAAATTCCAAAAGTATAAAACATACAAAAATGCTTACCAAAGAGAGGAAATGTGTCACGCTCAGCACCCTCCTCCCGCTCTGTGGTGCAACAGATGTCCCTTTCTCCAAAACTGTACTCAATGGGACCGTAACGTTGCAACCACACACCAGTTGACCTACTGTGAGAAAAAATCAAGTTAGTTCATTTCAAACATGAAAAACGTCATTTTATACTCAACATGAAAAACCAAAATTACAAATGTATAAAACATACAAAAATGCTTACCAAAGAGAGGAAATGTGTCGCACTCAGCACCCTCCTCCCGCTCTGTGGTGCAACAGATGTCCCTTTCTCCAAAACTGTACTCAATGGGACCGTAACGTTGCAACCACACACTAGTTGACCTACTGTGAGAAAAAATCAAGTTAGTACATTTCAAACATGAAAAACGTCATTTTATACTCAACATAGAAAACCAAAATTCCAAAAGTATAAAACATACAAAAATGCTTACCAAAGAGAGGAAATGTGTCGTGCTCAGCACCCTCCTCCCGCCCTGTGGTGCAACAGATGTCCCTTTCTGCAAAAATGTACTCAATGGGACCGTAATGTTGCAACCACACACAAGTTGACCTGCTGCGAGCAAAAATCAAGTTAGTTCATTTCAAACATGAAAAACGTCATTTTATACTCAACATGAAAAAACAAAATTACAAAAGTATAAAACATACAAAAATGCTTACCAAAGAGAGGAAATGTGTCGCGCTCAGCACCCTCCTCCCGCTCTGTGGTGCAACAGATGTCCCTTTCTCCAAAACTGTACTCAATGGGACCGTAACGTTAATACCACACACTAGTTGACCTACTGTGAGAAAAAATCAAGTTAGTTCATTTCAAACATGAAAAACGTCATTTTATACTCAACATGAAAAACCAAAATTACAAAAGTATAAAACATACAAAAATGCTTACCAAAGAGAGGAAATGTGTCGCGCTCAGCACCCTCCTCCCGCTCTGTGGTGCAACAGATGTCCCTTTCTCCAAAACTGTACTCAATGGGGCCGTAACGTTGCAACCACACACTAGTTGACCTACTGTGAGAAAAAATCAAGTTAGTACATTTCAAACATGAAAAACGTCATTTTATACTCAACATGAAAAACCAAAATTCCAAAAGTATAAAACATACAAAAATGCTTACCAAAGAGAGGAAATGTGTCGTGCTCAGCACCCTCCTCCCACCCTGTGGTGCAACAGATATCCCTTTCTGCAAAAATGTACTCAATGGGACCGTAATGTTGCAACCACACGCAAGTTGACCTGCTGCGAGCAAAAATCAAGTTAGTTCATTTCAAACATGAAAAACGTCATTTTATACTCAACATGAAAAACCAAAATTCCAAAAGTATAAAACATACAAAAATGCTTACAAAAGAGAGGAAATGTGTCGCGCTCAGCACCCTCCTCCCGCTCTGTGGTGCAACAGATGTCCCTTTCTCCAAAACTGTACTCAATGGGACCGTAACGTTGCAACCACACACTAGTTGACCTACTGTGAGGAAAATTCAAGTTAGTTCATTTCAAACATGAAAAACGTCATTTTATACTCAACATGAAAAACCAAAATTACAAAAGTATAAAACATACAAAAATGCTTATCAAAGAGAGGAAATGTGTCGCGCTCAGCACCCTCCTCCCGCTCTGTGGTGCAACAGATGTCCCTTTCTCCAAAACTGTACTCAATGGGACCGTAACGTTGCAACCACACACTAGTTGACCTACTGTGAGAAAAAATCAAGTTAGTACATTTCAAACATGAAAAACGTCATTTTATACTCAACATGAAAAACCAAAATTCCAAAAGTATAAAACATACAAAAATGCTTACCAAAGAGAGGAAATGTGTCGCGCTCAGCACCCTCCTCCCGCTCTGTGGTGCAACAGATGTCCCTTTCTCCAAAACTGTACTCAATGGGACCGTAACGTTGCAACCACACACTAGTTGACCTACTGTGAGAAAAAATCAAGTTAGTTCATTTCAAACATGAAAAACGTCATTTTATACTCAACATGAAAAACCAAAATTACAAAAGTATAAACCATACAAAAATGCATACCAAAGAGAGGAAATGTGCCGCGCTCAGCACCCTCCTCCCGCTCTGTGGTGCAACAGATGTCCCTTTCTCCAAAACTGTACTCAATGGGACCGTAACGTTGCAACCACACACTAGTTGACCTACAGTGAGAAAAAATTAAGTTAGTACATTTCAAACATGAAAAACGTCATTTTATACTCAACATGAAATACCAAAATTCCAAAAGTATAAAACATACAAAAATGCTTACCAAAGAGAGGAAATGTGTCGCGCTCAGCACCCTCCTCCCGCTCTGTGGTGCAACAGATGTCCCTTTCTCCAAAACTGTACTCAATGGGACCGTAACGTTGCAACCACACACTAGTTGACCTACTGTGAGAAAAAATCAAGTTAGTTCATTTCAAACATGAAAAACGTCATTTTATACTCAACATGAAAAACCAAAATTACAAAAGTATAAAACATACAAAAATGCTTACCAAAGAGAGGAAATGTGTCGCGCTCAGCACCCTCCTCCCGCTCTGTGGTGCAACAGATGTCCCTTTCTCCAAAACTGTCCTCAATGGGACCGTAACGTTGCAACCACACACTAGTTGACCTACTGTGAGAAAAAATCAAGTTAGTTCATTTCAAACATGAAAAACGTCATTTTATACTCAACATGAAAAACCAAAATTACAAAAGTATAAAACATACAAAAATGCTTACCAAAGAGAGGAAATGTGTCGCGCTCAGCACCCTCCTCCCGCTCTGTGGTGCAACAGATGTCCCTTTCTCCAAAACTGTACTCAATGGGACCGTAACGTTGCAACCACACACTAGTTGACCTACTGTGAGAAAAAATTAAGTTAGTACATTTCAAACATGAAAAACGTCATTTTATACTCAACATGAAATACCAAAATTCAAAAAGTATAAAACATACAAAAATGCTTACCAAAGAGAGGAAATGTGTCGCGCTCAGCACCCTCCTCCCGCTCTGTGGTGCAACAGATGTCCCTTTCTCCAAAACTGTACTCAATGGGACCGTAACGTTGCAACCACACACTAGTTGACCTACTGTGAGAAAAAATCAAGTTAGTTCATTTCAAACATGAAAAACGTCATTTTATACTCAACATGAAAAACCAAAATTACAAAAGTATAAAACATACAAAAATGCTTACCAAAGAGAGGAAATGTGTCGCGCTCAGCACCCTCCTCCCGTCCTGTGGTGCAACAGATGTCCCTTTCTGCAAAAATGTACTCAATGGGACCGTAACGTTGCAACCACACACAAGTTGACCTGCTGCGAGCAAAAATCAAGTTAGTTCATTTCAAACGTGAAAAACGTCATTTTATACTCAACATGAAAAACCAAAATTCCAAAAGTATAAAACATACAAAAATGCTTACCAAAGAGAGGAAATGTGTCGTGCTCAGCACCCTCCTCCCGCCCTGTGGTGCAACAGATGTCCCTTTCTGCAAAAATGTACTCAATGGGACCGTAATGTTGCAACGACACACAAGTTGACCTGCTGCGAGCAAAAATCAAGTTAGTACATTTCAAACATGAAAAACGTCATTTTATACTCAACATGAAAAACCAAAATTCCAAAAGTATAAAACATACAAAAATGCTTACCAAAGAGAGGAAATGTGTCGTGCTCAGCACCCTCCTCCCGCCCTGTGGTGCAACAGATGTCCCTTTCTGCAAAAATGTACTCAATGGGACCGTAATGTTGCAACAACACACAAGTTGACCTGCTGCGAGCAAAAATCAAGTTAGTACTTTTCAAACATGAAAAACGTCATTTTATACTCAACATGAAGAACCAAAATTCCAAAAGTATAAAACATACAAGAATGCTTACCAAAGAGAGGAAATGTGTCGTGCTCAGCACCCTCCCCCCGCCCTGTGGTGCAACAGATGTCCCTTTCTGCAAAAATGTACTCAATGGGACCGTAATGTTGCAACCACACTTAAGTTGACCTGCTGCGAGCAAAAATCAAGTTAGTACATTTCAAACATGAAAGAGGTCATTTTATACTCAACATGAAAAACCAAAATTCCAAAAGTATAAAACATACAAAAATGCTTACCAAAGAGAGGAAATGTGTCGCGCTCAGCTCCCTCCTCCCGCTCTGTGGTGCAACAGATGTCCCTTTCTCCAAAACTGTACTCAATGGGACCGTAACGTTGCAACCACACACTAGTTGACCTACTGTGAGAAAAAATCAAGTTAGTTCATTTCAAACATGAAAAACGTCATTTTATACTCAACATGAAAAACCAAAATTACAAAAGTATAAAACAAACAAAAATGCTTACCAAAGAGAGGAAATGTGTCGCGCTCAGCACCCTCCTCCCGCTCTGTGGTGCAACAGATGTCCCTTTCTCCAAAACTGTACTCAATGGGACCGTAACGTTGCAACCACACACTAGTTGACCTACTGTGAGAAAAAATCAAGTTAGTACATTTCAAACATGAGAAACGTCATTTTATACTCAACATGAAAAACCAAAATTCCAAAAGTATAAAACATACAAAAATGCTTACCAAAGAGAGGAAATGTGTCGTGCTCAGCACCCTCCTCCCGCCCTGTGGTGCAACAGATGTCCCTTTCTGCAAAAATGTACTCAATGGGACCGTAATGTTGCAACCACACACAAGTTGACCTGCTGCGAGCAAAAATCAAGTTAGTTCACTTCAAACATGAAAAACGTCATTTTATACTCAACATGAAAAACCAAAATTCCAAAAGTATAAAACATACAAAAATGCTTACCAAAGAGAGGAAATGTGTCGCACTCAGCACCCTCCTCCCGCTCTGTGGTGCAACAGATGTCCCTTTCTCCAAAACTGTACTCAATGGGACCGTAACGTTGCAACCACACACCAGTTGACCTACTGTGAGAAAAAATCAAGTTAGTTCATTTCAAACATGAAAAACGTCATTTTATACTCAACATGAAAAACCAAAATTACAAAAGTATAAAACATACAAAAATGCTTACCAAAGAGAGGAAATGTGTCGCGCTCAGCACCCTCCTCCCGCTCTGTGGTGCAACAGATGTCCCTTTCTCCAAAACTGTACTCAATGGGACCGTAACGTTGCAACCACACACTAGTTGACCTACTGTGAGAAAAAATCAAGTTAGTACATTTCAAACATGAAAAACGTCATTTTGTACACAACATAAAAAACCAAAATTCCAAAAGTATAAAACATACAAAAATATTTACCAAAGAGAGGAAATGTGTCGTGCTCAGCACCCTCCTCCCGCCCTGTGGCGCAACAGATGTCCCTTTCTGCAAAAATGTACTCAATGGGACCGTAATGTTGCAACCACACACAAGTTGACCTGCTGCGAGCAAAAATCAAGTTAGTTCATTTCAAACATGAAAAACGTCATTTTATACTCAACATGAAAAAACAAAATTACAAAAGTATAAAACATACAAAAATGCTTACCAAAGAGAGGAAATGTGTCGCGCTCAGCACCCTCCTCCCGCTCTGTGGTGCAACAGATGTCCCTTTCTCCAAAACTGTACTCAATGGGACCGTAACGTTAATACCACACACTAGTTGACCTACTGTGAGAAAAAATCAAGTTAGTTCATTTCAAACATGAAAAACGTCATTTTATACTCAACATGAAAAACCAAAATTACAAAAGTATAAAACATACAAAAATGCTTACCAAAGAGAGGAAATGTGTCGCGCTCAGCACCCTCCTCCCGCTCTGTGGTGCAACAGATGTCCCTTTCTCCAAAACTGTACTCAATGGGGCCGTAACGTTGCAACCACACACTAGTTGACCTACTGTGAGAAAAAATCAAGTTAGTACATTTCAAACATGAAAAACGTCATTTTATACTCAACATGAAAAACCAAAATTCCAAAAGTATAAAACATACAAAAATGCTTACCAAAGAGAGGAAATGTGTCGTGCTCAGCACCCTCCTCCCACCCTGTGGTGCAACAGATATCCCTTTCTGCAAAAATGTACTCAATGGGACCGTAATGTTGCAACCACACACTAGTTGACCTGCTGCGAGCAAAAATCAAGTTAGTTCATTTCAAACATGAAAAACGACATTTTATATTCAACATGAAAGACCAAAATTCCAAAAGTATAAAACATACAAAAATGCTTACAAAAGAGAGGAAATGTGTCGCGCTCAGCACCCTCCTCCCGCTCTGTGGTGCAACAGATGTCCCTTTCTCCAAAACTGTACTCAATGGGACCGTAACGTTGCAACCACACACTAGTTGACCTACTGTGAGAAAAAATCAAGTTAGTTCATTTCAAACATGAAAAACGTCATTTTATACTCAACATGATATACCAAAATTCCAAAAGTATAAAACATACAAAAATGCTTACCAAAGAGAGGAAATGTGTCGCGCTCAGCACCCTCCCCCCGCTCTGTGGTGCAACAGATGTCCCTTTCTCCAAAACTGTACTCAATGGGACCGTAACGTTGCAACCACACACCAGTTGACCTACTGTGAGAAAAAATCAAGTTAGTTCATTTCAAACATGAAAAACGTCTTTTTATACTCAACATGAAAAACCAAAATTACAAATGTATAAAACATACAAAAATGCTTACCAAAGAGAGGAAATGTGTCGCACTCAGCACCCTCCTCCCGCTCTGTGGTGCAACAGATGTCCCTTTCTCCAAAACTGTACTCAATGGGACCGTAACGTTGCAACCACACACTAGTTGACCTACTGTGAGAAAAAATCAAGTTAGTACATTTCAAACATGAAAAACGTCATTTTATACTCAACATAAAAGACCAAAATTCCAAAAGTATAAAACATACAAAAATGCTTACCAAAGAGAGGAAATGTGTCGTGCTCAGCACCCTCCTCCCGCCCTGTGGTGCAACAGATGTCCCTTTCTGCAAAAATGTACTCAATGGGACCGTAATGTTGCAACCACACACAAGTTGACTTGCTGCGAGCAAAAATCAAGTTAGTTCATTTCAAACATGAAAAACGTCATTTTATACTCAACATGAAAAAACAAAATTACAAAAGTATAAAACATACAAAAATGCTTACCAAAGAGAGGAAATGTGTCGCGCTCAGCACCCTCCTCCCGCTCTGTGGTGCAACAGATGTCCCTTTCTCCAAAACTGTACTCAATGGGACCGTAACGTTAATACCACACACTAGTTGACCTACTGTGAGAAAAAATCAAGTTAGTTCATTTCAAACATGAAAAACGTCGTTTTATACTCAACATGAAAAACCAAAATTACAAAAGCATAAAACATACAAAAATGCTTACCAAAGAGAGGAAATGTGTCGCGCTCAGCACCCTCCTCCCGCTCTGTGGTGCAACAGATGTCCCTTTCTCCAAAACTGTACTCAATGGGGCCGTAACGTTGCAACCACACACTACTTGACCTACTGTGAGAAAAAATCAAGTTAGTACATTTCAAACATGAAAAACGTCATTTTATACTCAACATGAAAAACCAAAATTCCAAAAGTATAAAACATACAAAAATGCTTACCAAAGAGAGGAAATGTGGCGTGCTCAGCACCCTCCTCCCACCCTGTGGTGCAACAGATATCCCTTTCTGCAAAAATGTACTCAATGGGACCGTAATGTTGCAACCACACACAAGTTGACCTGCTGCGAGCAAAAATCAAGTTAGTTCATTTCAAACATGAAAAACGTCATTTTATACTCAACATGAAAAAACAAAATTAAAAAGTATAAAACATACAAAAATGCTTACAAAAGAGAGGAAATGTGTCGCGCTCAGCACCCTCCTCCCGCTCTGTGGTGCAACAGATGTCCCTTTCTCCAAAACTGTACTCAATGGGACCGTAACGTTGCAACCACACACTAGTTGACCTACTGTGAGAAAAAATCAAGTTAGTTCATTTCAAACATGAAAAACGTCATTTTATACTCAACATGAAAAACCAAAATTACAAAAGTATAAAACATACAAAAATGCTTACCAAAGAGAGGAAATGTGTCGTGCTCAGCACCCTCCTCCCGCCCTGTGGTGCAACAGATGTCCCTTTCTGCAAAAATGTACTCAATGGGACCGTAATGTTGCAACCACACACAAGTTGACCTGCTGCGAGCAAAAATCAAGTTAGTTCATTTCAAACATGAAAAACGTCATTTTATACTCAACATGAAAAACCAAAATTCCAAAAGTATAAAACATACAAAAATGCTTACCAAAGAGAGGAAATGTGTCGTTCTCAGCACCCTCCTCCCGCCCTGTGGTGCAACAGATGTCCCTTTCTGCAAAACTGTACTCAATGGGACCGTAACGTTGCAACCACACACTAGTTGACCTACTGTGAGAAAAAATCAAGTTAGTTCATTTCAAACATGAAAAACGTCATTTTATACTCAACATGAAAAACCAAAATTACAAAAGTATAAAACATACAAAAATGCTTACCAAAGAGAGGAAATGTGTCGCGCTCAGCACCCTCCTCCCGTCCTGTGGTGCAACAGATGTCCCTTTCTGCAAAAATGTACTCAATGGGACCGTAACGTTGCAACCACACACAAGTTGACCTGCTGCGAGCAAAAATCAAGTTAGTTCATTTCAAACGTGAAAAACGTCATTTTATACTCAACATGAAAAACCAAAATTCCAAAAGTATAAAACATACAAAAATGCTTACCAAAGAGAGGAAATGTGTCGTGCTCAGCACCCTCCTCCCGCCCTGTGGTGCAACAGATGTCCCTTTCTGCAAAAATGTACTCAATGGGACCGTAATGTTGCAACGACACACAAGTTGACCTGCTGCGAGCAAAAATCAAGTTAGTACATTTCAAACATGAAAAACGTCATTTTATACTCAACATGAAAAACCAAAATTCCAAAAGTATAAAACATACAAAAATGCTTACCAAAGAGAGGAAATGTGTCGTGCTCAGCACCCTCCTCCCGCCCTGTGGTGCAACAGATGTCCCTTTCTGCAAAAATGTACTCAATGGGACCGTAATGTTGCAACAACACACAAGTTGACCTGCTGCGAGCAAAAATCAAGTTAGTACTTTTCAAACATGAAAAACGTCATTTTATACTCAACATGAAGAACCAAAATTCCAAAAGTATAAAACATACAAAAATGCTTACCAAAGAGAGGAAATGTGTCGTGCTCAGCACCCTCCCCCCGCCCTGTGGTGCAACAGATGTCCCTTTCTGCAAAAATGTACTCAATGGGACCGTAATGTTGCAACCACACTTAAGTTGACCTGCTGCGAGCAAAAATCAAGTTAGTACATTTCAAACATGAAAGAGGTCATTTTATACTCAACATGAAAAACCAAAATTCCAAAAGTATAAAACATACAAAAATGCTTACCAAAGAGAGGAAATGTGTCGCGCTCAGCTCCCTCCTCCCGCTCTGTGGTGCAACAGATGTCCCTTTCTCCAAAACTGTACTCAATGGGACCGTAACGTTGCAACCACACACTAGTTGACCTACTGTGAGAAAAAATCAAGTTAGTTCATTTCAAACATGAAAAACGTCATTTTATACTCAACATGAAAAACCAAAATTACAAAAGTATAAAACAAACAAAAATGCTTACCAAAGAGAGGAAATGTGTCGCGCTCAGCACCCTCCTCCCGCTCTGTGGTGCAACAGATGTCCCTTTCTCCAAAACTGTACTCAATGGGACCGTAACGTTGCAACCACACACTAGTTGACCTACTGTGAGAAAAAATCAAGTTAGTACATTTCAAACATGAGAAACGTCATTTTATACTCAACATGAAAAACCAAAATTCCAAAAGTATAAAACATACAAAAATGCTTACCAAAGAGAGGAAATGTGTCGTGCTCAGCACCCTCCTCCCGCCCTGTGGTGCAACAGATGTCCCTTTCTGCAAAAATGTACTCAATGGGACCGTAATGTTGCAACCACACACAAGTTGACCTGCTGCGAGCAAAAATCAAGTTAGTTCACTTCAAACATGAAAAACGTCATTTTATACTCAACATGAAAAACCAAAATTCCAAAAGTATAAAACATACAAAAATGCTTACCAAAGAGAGGAAATGTGTCGCACTCAGCACCCTCCTCCCGCTCTGTGGTGCAACAGATGTCCCTTTCTCCAAAACTGTACTCAATGGGACCGTAACGTTGCAACCACACACCAGTTGACCTACTGTGAGAAAAAATCAAGTTAGTTCATTTCAAACATGAAAAACGTCATTTTATACTCAACATGAAAAACCAAAATTACAAAAGTATAAAACATACAAAAATGCTTACCAAAGAGAGGAAATGTGTCGCGCTCAGCACCCTCCTCCCGCTCTGTGGTGCAACAGATGTCCCTTTCTCCAAAACTGTACTCAATGGGACCGTAACGTTGCAACCACACACTAGTTGACCTACTGTGAGAAAAAATCAAGTTAGTACATTTCAAACATGAAAAACGTCATTTTGTACACAACATAAAAAACCAAAATTCCAAAAGTATAAAACATACAAAAATATTTACCAAAGAGAGGAAATGTGTCGTGCTCAGCACCCTCCTCCCGCCCTGTGGCGCAACAGATGTCCCTTTCTGCAAAAATGTACTCAATGGGACCGTAATGTTGCAACCACACACAAGTTGACCTGCTGCGAGCAAAAATCAAGTTAGTTCATTTCAAACATGAAAAACGTCATTTTATACTCAACATGAAAAAACAAAATTACAAAAGTATAAAACATACAAAAATGCTTACCAAAGAGAGGAAATGTGTCGCGCTCAGCACCCTCCTCCCGCTCTGTGGTGCAACAGATGTCCCTTTCTCCAAAACTGTACTCAATGGGACCGTAACGTTAATACCACACACTAGTTGACCTACTGTGAGAAAAAATCAAGTTAGTTCATTTCAAACATGAAAAACGTCATTTTATACTCAACATGAAAAACCAAAATTACAAAAGTATAAAACATACAAAAATGCTTACCAAAGAGAGGAAATGTGTCGCGCTCAGCACCCTCCTCCCGCTCTGTGGTGCAACAGATGTCCCTTTCTCCAAAACTGTACTCAATGGGGCCGTAACGTTGCAACCACACACTAGTTGACCTACTGTGAGAAAAAATCAAGTTAGTACATTTCAAACATGAAAAACGTCATTTTATACTCAACATGAAAAACCAAAATTCCAAAAGTATAAAACATACAAAAATGCTTACCAAAGAGAGGAAATGTGTCGTGCTCAGCACCCTCCTCCCACCCTGTGGTGCAACAGATATCCCTTTCTGCAAAAATGTACTCAATGGGACCGTAATGTTGCAACCACACACTAGTTGACCTGCTGCGAGCAAAAATCAAGTTAGTTCATTTCAAACATGAAAAACGACATTTTATATTCAACATGAAAGACCAAAATTCCAAAAGTATAAAACATACAAAAATGCTTACAAAAGAGAGGAAATGTGTCGCGCTCAGCACCCTCCTCCCGCTCTGTGGTGCAACAGATGTCCCTTTCTCCAAAACTGTACTCAATGGGACCGTAACGTTGCAACCACACACTAGTTGACCTACTGTGAGAAAAAATCAAGTTAGTTCATTTCAAACATGAAAAACGTCATTTTATACTCAACATGATATACCAAAATTCCAAAAGTATAAAACATACAAAAATGCTTACCAAAGAGAGGAAATGTGTCGCGCTCAGCACCCTCCCCCCGCTCTGTGGTGCAACAGATGTCCCTTTCTCCAAAACTGTACTCAATGGGACCGTAACGTTGCAACCACACACCAGTTGACCTACTGTGAGAAAAAATCAAGTTAGTTCATTTCAAACATGAAAAACGTCTTTTTATACTCAACATGAAAAACCAAAATTACAAATGTATAAAACATACAAAAATGCTTACCAAAGAGAGGAAATGTGTCGCACTCAGCACCCTCCTCCCGCTCTGTGGTGCAACAGATGTCCCTTTCTCCAAAACTGTACTCAATGGGACCGTAACGTTGCAACCACACACTAGTTGACCTACTGTGAGAAAAAATCAAGTTAGTACATTTCAAACATGAAAAACGTCATTTTATACTCAACATAAAAGACCAAAATTCCAAAAGTATAAAACATACAAAAATGCTTACCAAAGAGAGGAAATGTGTCGTGCTCAGCACCCTCCTCCCGCCCTGTGGTGCAACAGATGTCCCTTTCTGCAAAAATGTACTCAATGGGACCGTAATGTTGCAACCACACACAAGTTGACTTGCTGCGAGCAAAAATCAAGTTAGTTCATTTCAAACATGAAAAACGTCATTTTATACTCAACATGAAAAAACAAAATTACAAAAGTATAAAACATACAAAAATGCTTACCAAAGAGAGGAAATGTGTCGCGCTCAGCACCCTCCTCCCGCTCTGTGGTGCAACAGATGTCCCTTTCTCCAAAACTGTACTCAATGGGACCGTAACGTTAATACCACACACTAGTTGACCTACTGTGAGAAAAAATCAAGTTAGTTCATTTCAAACATGAAAAACGTCGTTTTATACTCAACATGAAAAACCAAAATTACAAAAGCATAAAACATACAAAAATGCTTACCAAAGAGAGGAAATGTGTCGCGCTCAGCACCCTCCTCCCGCTCTGTGGTGCAACAGATGTCCCTTTCTCCAAAACTGTACTCAATGGGGCCGTAACGTTGCAACCACACACTACTTGACCTACTGTGAGAAAAAATCAAGTTAGTACATTTCAAACATGAAAAACGTCATTTTATACTCAACATGAAAAACCAAAATTCCAAAAGTATAAAACATACAAAAATGCTTACCAAAGAGAGGAAATGTGGCGTGCTCAGCACCCTCCTCCCACCCTGTGGTGCAACAGATATCCCTTTCTGCAAAAATGTACTCAATGGGACCGTAATGTTGCAACCACACACAAGTTGACCTGCTGCGAGCAAAAATCAAGTTAGTTCATTTCAAACATGAAAAACGTCATTTTATACTCAACATGAAAAAACAAAATTAAAAAGTATAAAACATACAAAAATGCTTACAAAAGAGAGGAAATGTGTCGCGCTCAGCACCCTCCTCCCGCTCTGTGGTGCAACAGATGTCCCTTTCTCCAAAACTGTACTCAATGGGACCGTAACGTTGCAACCACACACTAGTTGACCTACTGTGAGAAAAAATCAAGTTAGTTCATTTCAAACATGAAAAACGTCATTTTATACTCAACATGAAAAACCAAAATTACAAAAGTATAAAACATACAAAAATGCTTACCAAAGAGAGGAAATGTGTCGTGCTCAGCACCCTCCTCCCGCCCTGTGGTGCAACAGATGTCCCTTTCTGCAAAAATGTACTCAATGGGACCGTAATGTTGCAACCACACACAAGTTGACCTGCTGCGAGCAAAAATCAAGTTAGTTCATTTCAAACATGAAAAACGTCATTTTATACTCAACATGAAAAACCAAAATTCCAAAAGTATAAAACATACAAAAATGCTTACCAAAGAGAGGAAATGTGTCGTTCTCAGCACCCTCCTCCCGCCCTGTGGTGCAACAGATGTCCCTTTCTGCAAAAATGTACTCATTGGGACCGTAATGTTGCAACCACACACAAGTTGACCTGCTGCGAGCAAAAATCAAGTTAGTACATTTCAAACATGAAAAACGTCATTTTATACTCAACATGAAAAACCAAAATTCCAAAAGTATAAAACATACAAAAATGCTTACCAAAGAGAGGAAATGTGTCGCGCTCAGCACCCTCCTCCCGCTCTGTGGTGCAACAGATGTCCCTTTCTCCAAAACTGTACTCAATGGGACCGTAACGTTGCAACCGCACACTAGTTGACCTTCTGTGAGAAAAAATCAAGTTAGTTCATTTCAAACATGAAAAACGTCATTTTAAACTCAACATGGAAAACCAAAATTACAAAAGTATAAAACATACAAAAATGCTTACCAAAGAGAGGAAATGTGTCGCGCTCAGCACCCTCCTCCCGCTCTGTGGTGCAACAGATGTCCCTTTCTCCAAAACTGTACTCAATGGGACCGTAACGTTGCAACCACACACTAGTTGACCTACTGTGAGAAAAAATCAAGTTAGTGCATTTCAAACATGAAAAACGTCATTTTATACTCAACATGAAAAACCAAAATTACAAAAGTATAAAACATACAAAAATGCTTACCAAAGAGAGGAAATGTGTCGCGCTCAGCACCCTCCTCCCGCCCTGTGGTGCAACAGATGTCCCTTTCTGCAAAAATGTACTCAATGGGACCGTAATGTTGCAACCACACACAAGTTGACCTGCTGCGAGCAAAAATCAAGTTAGTTCATTTCAAACATGAAAAACGTCATTTTATACTCAACATGAAAAACCACAATTCCAAAAGTATAAAACATACAAAAATGCTTACCAAAGAGAGGAAATGTGTCGCGCTCAGCACCCTCCTCGCGCTCTGTGGTGCAACAGATGTCCCTTTCTCCAAAACTGTACTCAATGGGACCGTAACATTTCAACCACACACTAGTTGACCTACTGTGAGAAAAAATCAAGTTAGTTCATTTCAAACATGAAAAACGTCATTTTATACTCAACATGAAAAACCAAAATTACAAAAGTATAAAACATACAAAAATGCTTACCAAAGAGAGGAAATGTGTCGCGCTCAGCACCCTCCTCCCACTCTGTGGTGCAACAGATGTCCCTTTCTCCAAAACTGTACTCAATGGGACCGTAACGTTGCAACCACACACTAGTTGACCTACTGTGAGAAAAAATCAAGTTAGTTCATTTCAAACATGAAGAACGTCATTTTATACTCAACATGAAAAACCAAAATTCCAAAAGTATAAAACATACAAAAATGCTTACCAAAGAGAGGAAATGTGTCGTGCTCAGCACCCTCCTCCCGCCCTGTGGTGCAACAGATGTCCCTTTCTGCAAAAATGTACTCAATGGGACCGTAATGTTGCAACCACACACAAGTTGACCTGCTGCGAGCAAAAATCAAGTTAGTTCATTTCAAACATGAAAAACGTCATTTTATACTCAACATGAAAAACCAAAATTCCAAAAGTATAAAACATACAAAAATGCTTACCAAAGAGAGGAAATGTGTCGTGCTCAGCACCCTCCTCCCGCCCTGTGGTGCAACAGATGTCCCTTTCTGCAAAAATGTACTCAATGGGACCGTAATGTTGCTACCACACACAAGTTGACCTGCTGCGGGCAAAAATCAAGTTAGTTCATTTCAAACATGAAAAACGTCATTTTATACTCAACATGAAAAACCAAAATTACAAAAGTATAAAACATACAAAAATGCTTACCAAAGAGAGGAAATGTGTCGTGCTCAGCACCCTCCTCCCGCCCTGTGGTGCAACAGATGTCCCTTTCTGCAAAAATGTACTCAATGGGACCGTAATGTTGCAACCACACACAAGTTGACCTGCTGCGAGCAAAAATCAAGTTAGTTCATTTCAAACATGAAAAACGTCATTTTATACTCAACATGAAAAACCAAAATTCCAAAAGTATAAAACATACAAAAATGCTTACCAAAGAGAGGAAATGTGTCGCGCTCAGCACCCTCCTCCCGCTCTGTGGTGCAACAGATGTCCCTTTCTCCAAAACTGTACTCAATGGGACCGTAACGTGGCAACCACACACTAGTTGACCTACTGTGAGAAAAAATCAAGTTAGTTCATTTCAAACATGAAAAACGTCATTTTATACTCAACATGAAAAACCAAAATTACAAAAGTATAAAACATACAAAAATGCTTACCAAAGAGAGGAAATGTGTCGCGCTCAGCACCCTCCTCCCGCTCTGTGGTGCAACAGATGTCCCTTTCTCCAAAACTGTACTCAATGGGACCGTAACGTTGCAACCACACACTAGTTGACCTACTGTGAGAAAAAATCAAGTTAGTACATTTCAAACATGAAAAACGTCATTTTATACTCAACATGAAAAACCAAAATTACAAAAGTATAAAACATACAAAAATGCTTACCAAAGAGAGGAAATGTGTCGTGCTCAGCACCCTCCTCCCGCCCTGTGGTGCAACAGATGTCCCTTTCTGCAAAAATGTACTCAATGGGACCGTAATGTTGCAACCAAACACAAGTTGACCTGCTGCGAGCAAAAATCAAGTTAGTTCATTTCAAACATGAAAAACGTCATTTTATACTCAACATGAAAAACCAAAATTACAAAAGTATAAAACATACAAAAATGCTTACCAAAGAGAGGAAATGTGTCGCGCTCAGCACCCTCCTCCCGCTCTGTGGTGCAACAGATGTCCCTTTCTCCAAAACTGTACTCAATGGGACCGTAACGTTGCAACCACACACTAGTTGACCTACTGTGAGAAAAAATCAAGTTAGTACATTTCAAACATGAAAAACGTCATTTTATACTCAACATGAAAAACCAAAATTCCAAAAGTATAAAACATACAAAAATGCTTACCAAAGAGAGGAAATGTGTCGTGCTCAGCACCCTCCTCCCGCCCTGTGGTGCAACAGATGTCCCTTTCTGCAAAAATGTACTCAATGGGACCGTAATGTTGCAACCACACACAAGTTGACCTGCTGCGAGCAAAAATCAAGTTAGTTCATTTCAAACATGAAAAACGTCATTTTATACTCAACATGAAAAACCAAAATTACAAAAGTATAAAACATACAAAAATGCTTACCAAAGAGAGGAAATGTGTCGCGCTCAGCACCCTCCTCCCGCTCTGTGGTGCAACAGATGTCCCTTTCTCCAAAACTGTACTCAATGGGACCGTAACGTTGCAACCACACACTAGTTGACCTACTGTGAGAAAAAATTAAGTTAGTACATTTCAAACATGAAAAACGTCATTTTATACTCAACATGAAATACCAAAATTCCAAAAGTATAAAACATACAAAAATGCTTACCAAAGAGAGGAAATGTGTCGTGCTCAGCACCCTCCTCCCGCCCTGTGGTGCAACAGATGTCCCTTTCTCCAAAACTGTACTCAATGGGACCGTAATGTTGCAAGCACACACAAGTTGACCTGCTGCGAGCAAAAATCAAGTTAGTTCATTTCAAACATGAAAAACGTCATTTTATACTCAACATGAAAAACCAAAATTCCAAAAGTATAAAACATACAAAAATGCTTACCAAAGAGAGGAAATGTGTCGCGCTCAGCACCCTCCTCCCGCTCTGTGGTGCAACAGATGTCCCTTTCTGCAAAACTGTACTCAATGGGACCGTAACGTTGCAACAACACACTAGTTGACCTACTGTGAGAAAAAATCAAGTTAGTACATTTCAAACATGAAAAACGTCATTTTATACTCAACACGAAAAACCAAAATTCCAAAAGTATAAAACATACAAAAATGCTTACCAAAGAGAGGAAATGTGTCGTGCTCAGCACCCTCCTCCCGCCCTGTGGTGCAACAAATGTCCCTTTCTGCAAAAATGTACTCAATGGGACCGTAATGTTGCAACCACACACAAGTTGACCTGCTGCGAGCAAAAATCAAGTTAGTTCATTTCAAACATGAAAAACGTCATTTTATACTCAACATGAAAAACCAAAATTACAAAAGTATAAAACATAAAAAATGCTTACCAAGGAGAGGAAATGTGTCGCGCTCAGCACCCTCCTCCCGCTCTGTGGTGCAACAGATGTCCCTTTCTCCAAAACTGTACTCAATGGGACCGTAACGTTGCAACCACACACTAGTTGACCTACTGTGAGAAAAAATCAAGTTAGTTCATTTCAAACATGAAAAACGTCATTTTATACTCAACATGAAAAACCAAAATTACAAAAGTATAAAACATACAAAAATGCTTACCAAAGAGAGGAAATGTGTCGCGCTCAGCATCCTCCTCCCGCTCTGTGGTGCAACAGATGTCCCTTTCTCCAAAACTGTACTCAATGGGACCGTAACGTTGCAACCACACACTAGTTGACCTACTGTGAGAAAAAATCAAGTTAGTACATTTCAAACATGAAAAACGTCATTTTATACTCAACATGAAATACCAAAATTCCAAAAGTATAAAACATACAAAAATGCTTACCAAAGAGAGGAAATGTGTCGTGCTCAGCACCCTCCTCCCGCCCTGTGGTGCAACAGATGTCCCTTTCTGCAAAAATGTACTCAATGGGACCGTAATGTTGCAACCACACACAAGTTGACCTGCTGCGAGCAAAAATCAAGTTAGTACATTTCAAACATGAAAAACGTCATTTTATACTCAACATGAAAAACCAAAATTCCAAAAGTATAAAACATACAAAAATGCTTACCAAAGAGAGGAAATGTGTCGTGCTCAGCACCCTCCTCCCGCCCTGTGGTGCAACAGATGTCCCTTTCTCCAAAATTGTACTCAATGGGACCGTAACGTTGCAACCACACACTAGTTGACCTGCTGTGAGAAAAAATCAAGTTAGTACATTTCAAACATGAAAAACGTCATTTTATACTCAACATGAAAAACCAAAATTCCAAAAGTATAAAACATACAAAAATGCTTACCAAAGAGAGGAAATGTGTCGTGCTCAGCACCCTCCTCCCGCCCTGTGGTGCAACAGATGTCCCTTTCTGCAAAAATTTACTCAATGGGACCGTAACGTTGCAACCACACACAAGTTGACCTGCTGCGAGCAAAAATCAAGTTAGTACATTTCAAACATGAAAAAGGACATTTTATACTCAACATGAAAAACCAAAATTCCAAAAGTATAAAACATACAAAAATGCTTACCAAAGAGAGGAAATGTGTCGTGCTCAGCACCCTCCTCCCGCCCTGTGGTGCAACAGATGTCCCTTTCTCCAAAACTGTACTCTATGGGACCGTAACGTTGCAACCACACACAAGTTGACCTGCTGCGAGCAAAAATTAAGTTGGTACATTTCAAACATGAAAGAGGTCATTTTATACTCAACATGAAAAACCAAAATTCCAAAAGTATAAAACATACAAAAATGCTTACCAAAGAGAGGAAATGTGTCGTGCTCAGCACCCTCCTCCCGCCCTGTGGTGCAGCAGATGTTCCTTTCTCCAAAACTGTACTCAATGGGACCGTAACGTTGCAACCACACACTGTATGACCTGCTGTGAGAAAAAATCAAGTTAGTACATTTCAAACATGAAAAACGTCATTTTATACTCAACATGAAAAACCAAAATTCCAAAAGTATAAAACATACAAAAATGCTTACCAAAGAGAGGAAATGTGTCGTGCTCAGCACCCTCCTCCCGCCCTGTGGTGCAACAGATGCCCCTTTCTCCAAAACTGTACTCAATGGGACCGTAATGTTGCAACCACACACTAGTTGACCTGCTGTGAGAAAAAATCAAGTTAGTACATTTCAAACATGAAAAACGTCATTTTATACTCAACATGAAATACCAAAATTCCAAAAGTATAAAACATACAAAAATGCTTACCAAAGAGAGGAAATGTGTCGTGCTCAGCACCCTCCTCCCGCCCTGTGGTGCAACAGATGTCCCTTTCTGCAAAAATGTACTCAATGGGACCGTAATGTTGCAACCACACACAAGTTGACCTGCTGCGAGCAAAAATCAAGTTAGTACATTTCAAACATGAAAAAGGTCATTTTATACTCAACATGAAAAACCAAAATTCCAAAAGTATAAAACATACAAAAATGCTTACCAAAGAGAGGAAATGTGTCGTGCTCAGCACCCTCCTCCCGCCCTGTGGTGCAACAGATGTCCCTTTCTCCAAAAATGTACTCAATGGGACCGTAACGTTGCAACCACACACTAGTTGACCTGCTGTGAGAAAAAATCAAGTTAGTACATTTTAAACATGAAAAAGGCCATTTTATACTCAACATGAAATACCAAAATTCCAAAAGTATAAAACATACAAAAATGCTTACCAAAGAGAGGAAATGTGTCGTGCTCAGCACCCTCCTCCCGCCCTGTGGTGCAACAGATGTCCCTTTCTCCAAAACTGTACTCAATGGGACCATAACGTTGCAACCACACACTATATGACCTGCTGTGAGAAAAAATCAAGTTAGTACATTTCAAACATGAAAAACGTCATTTTATACTCAACATGAAAAACCAAAATTCCAAAAGTATAAAACATACAAAAATGCCTACCAAAGAGAGGAAATGTGTCGTGCTCAGCACCCTCCTCCCGCCCTGTGGTGCAACAGATGTCCCTTTCTCCAAAACTGTACTCAATGGGACCGTAACGTTGCAACCACACACTATATGACCTGCTGTGAGAAAAAATCAAGTTAGTACATTTCAAACATGAAAAACGTCATTTTATACTCAACATGAAAAACCAAAATTCCAAAAGTATAAAACATACAAAAATGCTTACCAAAGAGAGGAAATGTGTCGTGCTCAGCACCCTCCTCCCGCCCTGTGGTGCAACAGATGTCCCTTTCTCCAAAACTGTACTCAATGGGACCGTAACGTTGCAACCACACACAAGTTGACCTGCTGCGAGCAACAATCAAGTTAGTACATTTCAAACATGAAAGAGGTCATTTTATACTCAACATGAAAAACCAAAATTCCAAAAGTATAAAACATACAAAAATGCTTACCAAAGAGAGGAAATGTGTCGTGCTCAGCACCCTCCTCCCGCCCTGTGGTGCAACAGATGTCCCTTTCTCCAAAACTGTACTCAATGGGACCGTAACGTTGCAACCACACACAAGTTGACCTGCTGCGAGCAACAATCAAGTTAGTACATTTCAAACATGAAAGAGGTCATTTTATACTCAACATGAAAAACCAAAATTCCAAAAGTATAAAACATACAAAAATGCTTACCAAAGAGAGGAAATGTGTCGTGCTCAGCACCCTCCTCCCGCCCTGTGGTGCAACAGATGTCCCTTTCTCCAAAACTGTACTCAATGGGACCGTAACGTTGCAACCACACACTATATGACCTGCTGTGAGAAAAAATCAAGTTAGTACATTTCAAACATGAAAAACGTCATTTTATACTCAACATGAAAAACCAAAATTCCAAAAGTATAAAACATACAAAAATGCTTACCAAAGAGAGGAAATGTGTCGCGCTCAGCACCCTCCTCCCGCCCTGTGGTGCAACAGATGTCCCTTTCTCCAAAACTGTACTCAATGGGACCGTAACGTTGCAACCACACACTATATGACCTGCTGTGAGAAAAAATCAAGTTAGTACATTTCAAACATGAAAAACGTCATTTTATACTCAACATGAAAAACCAAAATTCCAAAAGTATAAAACATACAAAAATGCTTACCAAAGAGAGGAAATGTGTCATGCTCAGCACCCTCCTCCCGCCCTGTGGTGCAACAGATGTCCCTTTCTCCAAAACTGTACTCAATGGGACCGTAACGTTGCAACTACACACAAGTTGACCTGCTGCGAGCAAAAATCAAGTTAGTACATTTCAAACATGAAAAAGGTCGTTTTATACTCAACATGAAAAACCAAAATTCCAAAAGTATTAAACATACAAAAATGCTTACAAAAGAGAGGAAATGTGTCGTGCTCAGCACCCTCCTCCCGCCCTGTGGTGCAACAGATGTCCCTTTCTCCAAAACTGTACTCAATGGGACCGTAACGTTGCAACCACACACAAGTTGACCTACTGTGAGAAAAAATCAAGTTAGTACATTTCAAACATGAAAAACGTCATTTTATACTCAACATGAAAAACAAAAATTCCAAAAGTATAAAACATACAAAAATGCTTACCAAAGAGAGGAAATGTGTCGTGCTCAGCACCCTCCTCCCGCCCTGTGGTGCAACAGATGTCCCTTTCTCCAAAACTGTACTCAATGGGACCGTATCGTTGCAACCACACACTATATGACCTGCTGTGAGAAAAAATCAAGTTAGTACATTTCAAACATGAAAAACGTCATTTTATACTCAACATGAAAAACCAAAATTCCAAAAGTATAAAACATACAAAAATGCTTTCCAAAGAGAGGAAATGTGTCGTGCTCAGCACCCTCCTCCCGCCCTGTGGTGCAACAGATGTCCCTTTCTCCAAAACTGTACTCAATGGGACCGTAACGTTCAACCACACACAAGTTGACCTGCTGCGAGCAAAAATCAAGTTAGTACATTTCAAACATGAAAGAGGTCATTTTATACTCAACATGAAAAACCAAAATTCCAAAAGTATAAAACATACAAAAATGCTTACCAAAGAGAGGAAATGTGTCGTGCTCAGCACCCTCCTCCCGCCCTGTGGTGCAACAGATGTCCCTTTCTCCAAAACTGTACTCAATGGGACCGTAACGTTGCAACCACACACTATATGACCTGCTGTGAGAAAAAATCAAGTTAGTACATTTCAAACATGAAAAACGTCATTTTATACTCAACATGAAAAACCAAAATTCCAAAAGTATAAAACATACAAAAATGCTTACCAAAGAGAGGAAATGTGTCGTGCTCAGCACCCTCCTCCCGCCCTGTGGTGCAACAGATGTCCCTTTCTCCAAAACTATACTCAATGGGACCGTAACGTTGCAACCACACAATATATGACCTGCTGTGAGAAAAAATCAAGTTAGTACATTTCAAACATGAAAAACGTCATTTTATACTCAACATGAAATACCAAAATTCCAAAAGTATAAAACATACAAAAATGCTTATCAAAGAGAGGAAATGTGTCGTGCTCAGCACCCTCCTCCCGCCCTGTGGTGCAACAGATGTCCCTTTCTGCAAAAATGTACTCAATGGGACCGTAATGTTGCAACCACACACAAGTTGACCTGCTGCGAGCAAAAATCAAGTTAGTACATTTCAAACATGAAAAAGGTCATTTTATACTCAACATGAAAAACCAAAATTCCAAAAGTATAAAACATACAAAAATGCTTACCAAAGAGAGGAAATGTGTCGTGCTCAGCACCCTCCTCCCGCCCTGTGGTGCAACAGATGTCCCTTTCTCCAAAAATGTACTCAATGGGACCGTAACGTTGCAGCCACACACTAGTTGACCTGCTGTGAGAAAAAATCAAGTTAGTACATTTTAAACATGAAAAAGGCCATTTTATACTCAACATGAAATACCAAAATTCCAAAAGCATAAAACATACAAAAATGCTTACCAAAGAGAGGAAATGTGTCGTGCTCAGCACCCTCCTCCCGCCCTGTGGTGCAACAGATGTCCCTTTCTCCAAAACTGTACTCAATGGGACCGTAACGTTGCAACCACACACTATATGACCTGCTGTGAGAAAAAATCAAGTTAGTACATTTCAAACATGAAAAACGTCATTTTATACTCAACATGAAAAACCAAAATTCCAAAAGTATAAAACATACAAAAATGCTTACCAAAGAGAGGAAATGTGTCGTGCTCAGCACCCTCCTCCCGCCCTGTGGTGCAACAGATGTCCCTTTCTCCAAAACTGTACTCAATGGGACCGTAACGTTGCAACCACACACTAGTTGCCCTGCTGTGAGAAAAAATCAAGTTAGTACATTTCAAACATGAAAAACGTCATTTTATACTCAACATGAAATACCAAAATTCCAAAAGTATAAAACATACAAAAATGCTTACCAAAGAGAGGAAACGTGTCGCGCTCAGCACCCTCCTCCCGGCCTGTGGTGCAACAGATGTCCCTTTCTCCAAAACTGTACTCAATGGGACCGTAACGTTGCAACCACACACAAGTTGACCTGCTGCGAGCAAAAATCAAGTTAGTACATTTCAAACATGAAAGAGGTCATTTTATACTCAACATGAAAAACCAAAATTCCAAAAGTATAAAACATACAAAAATGCTTACCAAAGAGAGGAAATGTGTCGTGCTCAGCACCCTCCTCCCGCCCTGTGGTGCAACAGATGTCCCTTTCTCCAAACCTGTACTCAATGGGACCGTAACGTTGCAACCACACACTATATGACCTGCTGTGAGAAAAAATCAAGTTAGTACATTTCAAACATGAAAAACGTCATTTTATACTCAACATGAAAAACCAAAATTCCAAAAGTATAAAACATACAAAAATGCTTACCAAAGAGAGGAAATGTGTCGTGCTCAGCACCCTCCTCCCGCCCTGTGGTGCAACAGATGTCCCGTTCTCCAAAACTGTACTCAATGGGACCGTAACGTTGCAACCACACACTAGTTGACCTGCTGTGAGAAAAAATCAAGTTAGTACATTTCAAACATGAAAAACGTCATTTTATACTCAACATGAAATACCAAAATTCCAAAAGTATAAAACATACAAAAATGCTTACCAAAGAGAGGAAATGTGTCGTGCTCAGCACCCTCCTCCCGCCCTGTGGTGCAACAGATGTCCCTTTCTCCAAAACTGTACTCAATGGGACCGTAACGTTGCAACCACACACTATATGACCTAATGTGAGAAAAAATCAAGTTAGTACATTTCAAACATGAAAAACGTCATTTTATACTCAACATGAAAAACCAAAATTCCAAAAGTGTAAAACATACAAAAATGCTTACCAAAGAGAGGAAATGTGTCGTGCTCAGCACCCTCCTCCCGCCCTGTGGTGCAACAGATGTCCCTTTCTCCAAAACTGTACTCAATGGGACCGTAACGTTGCAACCACACACTATATGACCTGCTGTGAGAAAAAATCAAGTTAGTACATTTCAAACATGAAAAACGTCATTTTATACTCAACATGAAAAACCAAAATTCCAAAAGTATAAAACATACAAAAATGCTTACCAAAGAGAGGAAATGTGTCGTGCTCAGCACCCTCCTCCTGCCCTGTGGTGCAACAGATGTCCCTTTCTCCAAAACTGTACTCAATGGGACCGTAACGTTGCAACCACACACAAGTTGACCTGCTGCGAGCAACAATCAAGTTAGTACATTTCAAACATGAAAGAGGTCATTTTATACTCAACATGAAAAACCAAAATTCCAAAAGTATAAAACATACAAAAATGCTTACCAAAGAGAGGAAATGTGTCGTGCTCAGCACCCTCCTCCCGCCCTGTGGTGCAACAGATGTCCCTTTCTCCAAAACTGTACTCAATGGGACCGTAACGTTGCAACCACACACTATATGACCTGCTGTGAGAAAAAATCAAGTTAGTACATTTCAAACATGAAAAACGTCATTTTATACTCAACATGAAAAACCAAAATTCCAAAAGTATAAAACATACAAAAATGCTTACCAAAGAGAGGAAATGTGTCGCGCTCAGCACCCTCCTCCCGCCCTGTGGTGCAACAGATGTCCCTTTCTCCAAAACTGTACTCAATGGGACCGTAACGTTGCAACCACACACTATATGACCTGCTGTGAGAAAAAATCAAGTTAGTACATTTCAAACATGAAAAACGTCATTTTATACTCAATATGTAAAACCAAAATTCCAAAAGTATAAAACATACAAAAATGCTTACCAAAGAGAGGAAATGTGTCGTGCTCAGCACCCTCCTCCCGCCCTGTGGTGCAACAGATGTCCCTTTCTCCAAAACTGTACTCAATGGGACCGTAACGTTGCAACCACACACAAGTTGACCTGCTGCGAGCAAAAATCAAGTTAGTACATTTCAAACATGAAAGAGGTCATTTTATACTCAACATGAAAAACCAAAATTCCAAAGGTATTAAACATACAAAAATGCTTACAAAAGAGAGGAAATGTGTCGTGCTCAGCACCCTCCTCCCGCCCTGTGCTGCAACAGATGTCCCTTTCTCCAAAACTGTACTCAATGGGACCGTAACGTTGCAACCACACACAAGTTGACCTACTGTGAGGAAAAATCAAGTTAGTACATTTCAAACATGAAAAACGTCATTTTATACTCAACATGAAGAACCAAAATTCCAAAAGTATAAAACATACAAAAATGCTTACCAAAGAGAGGAAATGTGTCGCGCTCAGCACCCTCCTCTCGCCCTGTGGTGCAACAGATGTCCCTTTCTCCAAAACTGTACTCAATGGGACCGTATCGTTGCAACCACACACTATATGACCTGCTGTGAGAAATAATCAAGTTAGTACATTTCAAACATGAAAAACGTCATTTTATACTCAACATGAAAAACCAAAATTCCAAAAGTATAAAACATACAAAAATGCTTCCCAAAGAGAGGAAATGTGTCGTGCTTAGCACCCTCCTCCCGCCCTGTGGTGCAACAGATGTCCCTTTCTCCAAAACTGTACTCAATGGGACCGTAACGTTGCAACCATACACAAGTTGACCTGCTGCGAGCAAAAATCGAGTTAGTACATTTCAAACATGAAAGAGGTCATTTTATACTCAACATGAAAAACCAAAATTCCAAAAGTATAAAACATACAAAAATGCTTACCAAAGAGAGGAAATGTGTCGTGCTCAGCACCCTCCTCCCGCCCTGTGCTGCAACAGATGTCCCTTTCTCCAAAACTGTACTCAATGGGACCGTAACGTTGCAACCACACACTATATGACCTGCTGTGAGAAAAAATCAAGTTAGTACATTTCAAACATGAAAAACATCATTTTATACTCAACATGAAAAACCAAAATTCCAAAAGTATAAAACATACAAAAATGCTTACCAAAGAGAGGAAATGTGTCGTGCTCAGCACCCTCCTCCCGCCCTGTGGTGCAACAGATGTCCCTTTCTCCAAAACTGTACTCAATGGGACCGTAACGTTGCAACCACACAATATATGACCTGCTGTGAGAAAAAATCAAGTTAGTACATTTCAAACATGAAAAACGTCATTTTATACTCAACATGAAATACCAAAATTCCAAAAGTATAAAACATACAAAAATGCTTACCAAAGAGAGGAAATGTGTCGTGCTCAGCACCCTCCTCCCGCCCTGTGGTGCAACAGATGTCCCTTTCTGCAAAAATGTACTCAATGGGACCGTAATGTTGCAACCACACACAAGTTGACCTGCTGCGAGCAAAAATCAAGTTAGTACATTTCAAACATGAAAAAGGTCATTTTATACTCAACATGAAAAACCAAAATTCCAAAACTATAAAACATACAAAAATGCTTACCAAAGAGAGGAAATGTGTCGTGCTCAGCACCCTCCTCCCGCCCTGTGGTGCAACAGATGTCCCTTTCTCCAAAAATGTACTCAATGGGACCGTAACGTTGCAACCACACACTAGTGGACCTGCTGTGAGAAAAAATCAAGTTAGTACATTTTAAACATGAAAAAGGCCATTTTATACTCAACATGAAATACCAAAATTCCAAAAGTATAAAACATACAAAAATGCTTACCAAAGAGAGGAAATGTGTCGTGCTCAGCACCCTCCTCCCGCCCTGTGGTGCAACAGATGTCCCTTTCTCCAAAACTGTACTCAATGGGACCGTAACGTTGCAACCACACACTATATGACCTGCTGTGAGAAAAAATCAAGTTAGTACATTTCAAACATGAAAAACGTCATTTTATACTCAACATGAAAAACCAAAATTCCAAAAGTATAAAACATACAAAAATGCTTACCAAAGAGAGGAAATGTGTCGTGCTCAGCACCCTCCTCCCGCCCTGTGGTGCAACAGATGTCCCTTTCTCCAAAACTGTACTCAATGGGACCGTAACGTTGCAACCATACACAAGTTGACCTGCTGCGAGCAAAAATCGAGTTAGTACATTTCAAACATGAAAGAGGTCATTTTATACTCAACATGAAAAACCAAAATTCCAAAAGTATAAAACATACAAAAATGCTTACCAAAGAGAGGAAATGTGTCGTGCTCAGCACCCTCCTCCCGCCCTGTGGTGCAACAGATGTCCCTTTCTCCAAAACTGTACTCAATGGGACCGTAACGTTGCAACCACACACTATATGACCTGCTGTGAGAAAAAATCAAGTTAGTACATTTCAAACATGAAAAACATCATTTTATACTCAACATGAAAAACCAAAATTCCAAAAGTATAAAACATACAAAAATGCTTACCAAAGAGAGGAAATGTGTCGTGCTCAGCACCCTCCTGCCGCCCTGTGGTGCAACAGATGTCCCTTTCTCCAAAACTGTACTCAATGGGACCGTAACGTTGCAACCACACAATATATGACCTGCTGTGAGAAAAAATCAAGTTAGTACATTTCAAACATGAAAAACGTCATTTTATACTCAACATGAAATACCAAAATTCCAAAAGTATAAAACATACAAAAATGCTTACCAAAGAGAGGAAATGTGTCGTGCTCAGCACCCTCCTCCCGCCCTGTGGTGCAACAGATGTCCCTTTCTGCAAAAATGTACTCAATGGGACCGTAATGTTGCAACCACACACAAGTTGACCTGCTGCGAGCAAAAATCAAGTTAGTACATTTCAAACATGAAAAAGGTCATTTTATACTCAACATGAAAAACCAAAATTCCAAAACTATAAAACATACAAAAATGCTTACCAAAGAGAGGAAATGTGTCGTGCTCAGCACCCTCCTCCCGCCCTGTGGTGCAACAGATGTCCCTTTCTCCAAAAATGTACTCAATGGGACCGTAACGTTGCAACCACACACTAGTGGACCTGCTGTGAGAAAAAATCAAGTTAGTACATTTTAAACATGAAAAAGGCCATTTTATACTCAACATGAAATACCAAAATTCCAAAAGTATATAACATACAAAAATGCTTACCAAAGAGAGGAAATGTGTCGTGCTCAGCACCCTCCTCCCGCCCTGTGGTGCAACAGATGTCCCTTTCTCCAAAACTGTACTCAATGGGACCGTAACGTTGCAACCACACACTATATGACCTGCTGTGAGAAAAAATCAAGTTAGTACATTTCAAACATGAAAAACGTCATTTTATACTCAACATGAAAAACCAAAATTCCAAAAGTATAAAACATACAAAAATGCTTACCAAAGAGAGGAAATGTGTCGTGCTCAGCACCCTCCTCCCGCCCTGTGGTGCAACAGATGTCCCTTTCTCCAAAACTGTACTCAATGGGACCGTAAAGTTGCAACCACACACTATATGACCTGCTGTGAGAAAAAATCAAGTTAGTACATTTCAAACATGAAAAACGTCATTTTATACTCAACATGAAAAACCAAAATTCCAAAAGTATAAAACATACAAAAATGCTTACCAAAGAGAGGAAATGTGTCGTGCTCAGCACCCTCCTCCCGCCCTGTGGTGCTACAGATGTCCCTTTCTCCAAAACTGTACTCAATGGGACCGTAACGTTGCAACCACACACAAGTTGACCTGCTGCGAACAACAATCAAGTTAGTACATTTCAAACATGAAAGATGTCATTTTATACTCAACATGAAAAACCAAAATTCCAAAAGTATAAAACATACAAAAATG